>NC_143018.1:82213249-82513249 GCF_055824585.1 Amblyomma mixtum
TAATTCACATGACGAATCGATTTCACGCCATCTTGCCTTTTTTCGCGTCATTTGATACTAAATAGCCTCATCTGCTGAAGAATCTGTTATTTAGAACGTGGTGCTGAAGTGGTAAAGAGATGACGGTTTTATTACCGAATTCTCGTTACCGGCAGAATTCAGAGTGTGCAGAATTCCGTGTTTCCGCCATCCGTCGCAGCGTTACTGTCACTGGCACAGTAAAGACGCAAGCTGCATCGCCCTCCTTTCTTGTTGGAGCGACTGCAGTGCGCAGGCGATTACAGCATAGGGTTGTACACTCTAAACATGAATATGCCTATATGGAAGAAAAACGGGAGTATGCTGTCCTCTAGAGCACACTCCCTTTTTACTCCTTTCTCTTTAGGGTGTATGCACCTGGGCTACTCTCTTTCCTCCTCTCGCCCCCCTTATTCTTACCCTTTCTGATAATTTCAGCTGTCCGCCGTCAGTGAGAAAGCCAATGATCATTTCGTTTCGTTCGCCACCTAACCCAGCGTATGACCGCTGCGATGGCTCAGTGCTTATGGCACTCGGCTGCTGGTCCGAAAGACGCAGGTTCGATACCGACTGCGGCGGTCGCATTTCGATGGAGGCAAAATTCTAGAGGCCGTGTGCTGTGCGATGCCAGTGCATGTTCTGGAACCCCAGGTGGTCGAAATTTCCGGAGCCCTCCACTACGGCGTCTCTCGTAGCCTGAGTCGCTTTGGGACGTTAAACCCCAGTAAACCAAACCAAACTTAACCCAGCCTATGTAGCCGGAAGCCGCAGGATTAGCAGTCACCTCAGGCCGTTGCGTTAAGCCTTCCGCCGAAATTGCTATCCGCCTTCCCTAGGCCGCTGAGAGAGATTTGTGCATAATAAACGCGGGCAGAATGTCGAATGAAGGAAACGTGAGCCCTGTAAATGGGCGCCGCTGGGATCAGTGGCGCTGATTGTTCGCCCTGTGGAGATCGGGGCCTGAGTCTGATGTGCACAAGGAATCGGATTCTAGTTGCCCTCGTCCGTGCTGCGCCAGCCAGGGGGGTAAAGCGCGGCGAGGAGGTTGTGATACACTTGAGCAGCGCCATCTTGTTACTCCCATAGTTGCCTGTACTTATTTGTGGTTCGTGGTATTGAAAATTAAGCAATCATTTTGAATGTATCGAAACAGAACACATTAAAAATAAACCTCTAGAATTGAAAACGTCAAAGAAGGTCCCTAAGCGTTACACTTAATTCTTTTATTGTTCTAAACATTGAAATATGCAGACGTGTGCCAGAGAACTTAGGAAAGTTTCGTTTTCGTTTCGTGTGCTGTAGCAGCTGTAGGTTACCGAGGGATTCTAGTTCATTGCTACTTATAGCGTAGAGTGCAGGACCGAATTAAGATACGGCAGTTTAATACGCCCAATACGCACTGCATTACACACCTCTCCGCGCCATGTCTACTTCTGAATCACTCACTCCCGCCGCTCGGTCCGCGGTCTTTCGCACGAGCGCTGGATTCTCTGCTGGTTTTGTTTTTGGATGTCTGATTCGGTGCCGGGAAAGCACTGCAGACGCCAGTCGTCTCCGGTGCGCACATTGGTCGAACGTATTTCTCGTGCGCACGTTGGTTGATCGCGTACAAGAAACTGGACGCTAGACCCGTCGGCAGCGTTCGCGGCGAATTGCCGCTGTTTACCGCTTTGCCTCGCTCTTGCACAGAGTTTCAGAAGAATGCCGCCATCGTGCATCATATGCAAAAAAAGGTGTCAAAAGCGATCGGGCTTTCGCTTCATGTGTGAGCAATGTTCTGTGGAAAATTCATAACGGCACTGTCACCCGTTTTTTTCGTTAAGATTTTTTTGTACGCATGCAGCACGTTTGACAAGCATTAATTCGTGGAGCCTTACGTTTAGTGGTATATATTACAGGCCTGGTAGTGAAGCAATGGATGAATTCCTCAGAACAATAAAAACTTTCTGCAAAAGTGGCTAAGCACTATTACGGCACCACTGCCTAGTTACATATAGGGCAGAGGATCTGATCAAGACATTTTGAGCTGTCATGCTTTTACAGCAGCCACACCAGGCACTTTTTGAAACCAGATGCAGTGCCAACGATATTCCAAAGGGTACATAGTGAGCAGGTAGGTGCAAATTGTGGCTGCTCTCTGTTTGTCTAGTAGAAACAGCATTCAGTGCGAAATTTTAATGCTAGTGAGGAGTGAGTTTTGAAAATTATGCTGAACCTAGCTACAGCCTTTACAGCCAAATCGTAAGTAAAAAGAGGTAAACTTAACTTTTCAACACAACACTAAATAATTAAGTTAATATTAAAAATTTACTAACTGGTATGTCAGTACGAAAGTAAAGGCAGGAAGGCAGCATAAAAGGAATCAGGTTCATGATAAATAAAATGCATCATGTATCAGCAGTTCAGAGTGGTGCACTAGATGGGAGGGTTTACGCAGGAGAGACTGTGTGTCAGGCATGTCTACATTATTACACAGAATTCTGACAGAGGTCGTGGTGTCTCAGCAAGTCTGTCTGCGTAGGGTGATAAGTTATAATACAGTGAGTGCCTCAGTTCGTGCAATACTTTTACTTCAGGTTGCAAGCACCCTTCACAGTGCTATTTCAGGATTGCAGTGTTCGCCACTTATGTCACAGCAAAAACGCAAGCAGGTGAGGTTAGGTGAGCAGAATGGCCAATGCTTCAGGCAACAAAATTTTTATCTCAGGGTATATCTATGTAGGAGCACGCAAGCTCAGAAGCATACAGTTCACAGACAATGTCCTCAACCCCCTCACGAGCTCAGTCGCCCTTGAGGAAGTTCCCACGCTTGCAGGTAAAACACAATGAATCCGAATGATGGTACCTCCGGTAATGTAAATGTTTTTACTTCAGGCCATTAGTGTGACAAAGTATCTTAGCCAACCGGTCACGTCACCTATATGCAAATCTGGCTAAGAAGTACTTGAAGCTGGGCTTGTTGGTGCATATTCGTGAAAGACATGAGAGCTCAAAACCAATCCATGCGATCAAGAACATGGATAAGGGCAAAGGCTATATAAACGTTCTTCTTTGAATAAATCCTGTTGAAAGTGTAGCGCTCGTCCTGTTCCCTTACTCGTCCGTGTTGCCGTTTTGCGCTCTCATGTCTTTCACGTATATGCAAATCCCCCTGCAAGCACTTGCACACACCCACAACAGTCCCCACGCAAGCGAAAGTAGGCGAGATGCTTCAGATAAATAGCTAGAACCTCAGGTCAAAACTGAATTTGCTTCAGGACAAGTCTACACCTCAAACCCCCCGCTCAATAGCAGCATCATCAAGGAAATCTACACGCAAGTGCTTGCAGGTAACATAAAAAAGGTAGTGAAGTACTGTCTCCTCTGACAAGCCAAATTTGCACTTGGGATATGAAGCACGTTGCAGAAGAGGACTTTTGATTAACTTCAATCCCTGGGGTTATTGTACATGCCACAAATTTATTACAAAATACAGAGTACCAGCTGTTCCAGCTAGCCGTACTGTATATTCTCTTAAATGCTCCTCCATCACACAATCAAAACTTGGCATTCAATAACTGTTGGTACAGTAAGAGTAGTGGGGTAGCTTCACCAGTGGATTGAACGAATGAACCTGGCCAATGTGCTTGTTTATGAAGTAGAATCCCAGTGTCGAATTCAGGCCTGCATTCCTTTAGATTACAAATATCTCATGTTGTGTCTTATGTCAGATAAATGGCAATGATACGCCAAACGCAAGGTAAATGTGTATCTTGACTGTAGTATAGGAAATAAGATTCTTTGTTGCAGTTTCTAGAACACACCTTATACTTGTGATGCAAAAACACTGCAAAGGTCACTGAAGTCTTCAGCAAGTACTCAATCATTTATTACTGCTAAAACAATATAAATACAAAGCAGTTGCACATTTAAGCTTTTACACAGGCACTCATGTGCATTCTGAATGTCTGATTTTTTGGTTTTGTGGGGTTTAACATCCAAGAGTGGCACAGGCTACGAGGGACACTTTCTGAAGGGATCTGCACAAGACGCACAGTTGTGGTATAAATAACAGGCATGATGAAGAGTGACATGGAACATTTATTCCTACATTGTTCATGCGAAATCACTGTATTAAGATACTAAGCTGAAGACGCTTTGTTTTTAAGCACCAACAATATCGCATAAAGGCAGCCCTATTAAGTGTTGAACAGTTAAGAGCACAGGTCTTGGCACTCTATTTTTTTTTTCATGTGCATTCTTCGAGCATGCGAACAGATGTGCAAGGTATTGAATGCTACATTGTGCATGACTGAGGCATCATTTGCATGCTATATTTCTTTGTCTCATGTGTACAACAGTAATATCAGTGAATTTATAGAAAAAATAAAAAAACGCATTCACAAACATAACTGCTCAAGTTAAATAAGTGTCAACTATGAAGCCAGCTGTAACTTTGCAGTGCAAGTACTCACATGCTTGTAATTGTAAAGATACACTGGTTGTCAATTTTTTTATACAGAACATGGCATGAATTTTTAATATTTCGAAAGCTGTACGCGAGAAAACTGTATTCCAACATTTCTATTTACCGTGCACAATGCTCTGCTGGTGCTCCCTGAACGCCACTTATCCCACACGTCTCTTGCATAAAGTTCTTTCATGTATGCACGCTTCGCTGGTGCTTCAGTGCACACAGATGAAACCATTCATAGCGGAGTCCGTTACAGATTTCGCGTTGTATTCAAACAGAATTCGCATCTTGACAGGCAGTGGTAGAAAATGAAAACAGTACAGAAGGCAGGCGCTGCACTATACGTGTGTGTTGTCTCCCTTCTGCCTCGCATCCATTATGGAACACCAACGAAGTCTGACCGCGGGAGAAAACAGGAGGTGACGATGGTTCACACTTTACCAAAGGGACTCCAGGTAACGCCAAAATGCATGGGGCATGCATGTTTTATAACGCCCCGTACATCAAAACAAACCTTGCTGAACCTCACCCCCAATCCTCGCTGATATCGGCTCACAAAAACACAAACCACACATAATTAGCGGCACAGGACTCACCACCACTGTAACTGTCTTTGTACGCTCACAGTCGCGAACATTTCGCACGTGAACTAAAAAGAAATCAACACAGTACGTAAGCAAGCCTCAGCACCGTTCCTCGCACAACTCTTTAGCGCGCACTACGACGCGCGCGGCCATGCTGGGCGAAGTTGCCAGGTTAGTACGCTGTAATTGACGTTAAACCGTCAAACTTGGTCTAGGTCGTCTGTATCATGCAGGGAACCCTGAGCGAAGTAACAAGATGGCTGCCATCCACGGTTAGAAAAAAAAGAGAGAGGGTTTACATGGGAGTGCTGCCGCCGCTTTCTCTCTAGAGTTGGTATATTAGCTCTATGGCGCCAGGCTTTTTAGGGCTCTCTCGATAGTGTACATCTACAATTAGGTTCTCGTTAATTCGAAATCGATTAATAGGATTTTTTAGGGTATTCGAAGGGACACTTTGAGCAAGTCGACATCAAGTGTATTAAAAAGATTCCGCTAACTTCCAACTACGCACAATAGAAAAAAAAATGGTGTCATTCTAGATCAAATTATCGACAGATGACTATAAAAAGTTTCACAAACGTTAAAAACTCAATTACTTTCCGTACGCGAAGTGGAGGCTGCCCAGGAGTAGTTTTTCGGTGGCGAAGGACATAAACGTGTAAGCCTTTACAAAACGTCTTCATACAACATCTTCCACAGTACTACCGCTGTTTTCGGGCTCGCTGTTACTAAATGCGGTGAGCGTACGTAGAGAAAATTCTATCTCTGAACCTCTTTATCTGCGTGATTTAGCGTTAGACCACTGTGCCATGTGGGAGGTAAATAAAGTACCGTTGACGCTTAGGTTAGAGCTCTACAACGGCAGTGGGCAAACGTGTTATGAAAATTGTCAGTTTGGGACAATTTTCCTCTATAATAATGTCTACAACCTCTATCATTTCCAATGCTATCTTAAGATCACATGGTAGAAAAATTGTTTTGTTTTTTTAGTTTGGAGTACCCGGGTAGTTCAAACCCCACCGCGGAGGCCGCGTTTCGATGGAGGCGAAACGCAAGATGCGCCCGCGCACTGTGCGATGCCAGTGCACGTTAAAGATCCCCAGGTGTTCGAAATTATTCCGGAGACCTTCACTACGGCACCTCTTTCTCTCGTTCTTCTTTCACTCCTACCTTCCTCCCTTCCCTTACGGCGCGGCTCAGGTGTCCGCCGAGATATGTGAGACAGATACTGCGCCATTTTTTTTCCTCAAAAACCAATTTACCAATTTACAATTTTTCAGTTTGAATATAATAGCCTTAGTTTTAGTTACATTAATCTTCAACTGATTATTAAGGGACCACTGATGGAGTGTACTTAGTTTCCTATTTGCCTCATTTATCACATCTTCACATGCGCTTGATGAGAACAGTGAGGCGTAATCTGCATACATAACACACTTCGCACACAGCCAGTTATTAACGATATCATTTACATATAAGTTAAAAAGAAGCGGTCCAAGGATACTTCCCTGAGGTAGGCCAGCAGTTACTTTTTTTACTGAGGATCTACAGCTATTGATACTACAAACTGACACGAAAGCGGTGTGCCAGATATGACGCAAAAAGCGTATGAACACGACACCTGAAGCCGTAGTCGAACAGTTTTGCCAAAAGTATAATATTACTGATGTAGTCGGAAGCCTGCGAAAAATCTATAAAAACGCTAAGGACAAGTTTATTTTCCACCAAACACTGTAAGATATGCTCTTTTTATCTTAGTAATGCCGTCTGGTTAGATTTGTCTTTGATGAAACCAACGGCGAATTTGTTATTATTTCATGTTTGTCACAAAAGCATGATATTTGCATGTGGATAATTTTTCCAGTCCTTTAGAAAAGATTGGCAGTGCGGGAACTGGCCGATAATTTGAAACGCAAAGCTTATCACCTTTCTTATACAAAGCTGTGACTTTAGTAATTTGCGTACGCCGTGGGAACACTCCTTATTCAAAACTTAAATTAAATATATGTGCTAAAATTGGGGCTCGAATATCTAACACATGCTTCACAGGCCGTATCTGCAAACCGTCTGCATCATAGCATCTGCTGTTCTTCATATTCATGAATGCATTGAAGACTTCAGAACACGTAGTTGGACTTAGACACATAGAATCGCTACTTTGCCTGATGCGAGCATCTTATGTTATGTTTGGCGAAATTTGGTACTCTCGGGTGACGAAATATTGATTAAATGCCTCTGCTAGTTCCTGCCCCTTTACACTTCATCCTTGAATAAGCACTTCTTTAGGAGAGCTAGTCTGCGGTGTGTAAAACAACGTTGCTGATCTGGTTCCATAACTTTCGGGAATCACCGGGGCATGATTCGAATTTGCCGTAGTAATACGAATCCCTAGCACGCCTTAACTTTTTGTTTAGCTTATTTCTGAGGACTTAGTATCTTGCTAATAGTTCGGGATCGCGTGTATGAATGACGTCTTGGTTCATTTTTTCTTTAGATTGTATCTCCTTGAGCAATTGTGACGTCATCCACTCCTTGCGTCCTTTCCGAGGTGCTAAGTGCGCCTTGTACGGAAAATGTTCGGTGTAAAGCGCTTTAAATTTATCAGGAAAGCTATCATAAGTGGCTTCCCCGTCTGTCATAGAGAGCATGTAAGCCCGTTATATCTGAAACAGCCGGTCTGAAAGAAGAAAGGTTTTTCTCAGTTATCGCTTGATGAAAGCAAGCATGTGCTGGTCTTTTCTTCATACCTGATTTCCCCCCTAGCAGTATAACAGTTCATTACCTGTAGAAGAAAAAGCAGAAGACGAGTCTTTATTCAATAAAAACGTGTGTCACATAAACTACACAAAGGGGGTTCCCAGAGCTCAAGGCTATATCGGGACTTACTATAAATGAATGTGTAAACTTTTTCACGATAATAGTAGAAGAGCAGATGCAGTCAAAAGAAAAAAAAACAGTGAACACAATACTGAAAATGAAGCAAGAGAGCGTGAGAAAAAAAAACGTGAAGATTTGATAGGTGGCGTTTGGTGTTAGAATAAAATATACATGATATCTTCTACAATTTCATTATGCTTCCCGACAAACGTGAAATACTCATGTGTGAAATATGAACAAGCCGGCATACAACGTGAAAAAATCGTTCGGCAGTTGTGTTACGCTATTGTGATATTACTGATAATAAGTCGTGTTTGAAACGAAAGAGTGATGGGACTTCTATCTATTTAGCTGTATAAAAAAGTGACTTTTCGACTGAAGCAAGATAGGCCGGAACGCTTAGAAAGGCTAGCTAGAAACTGTCCCAAATTTCCGACAACGTTTTGGAAGGTGTTCTCTGAAACACCCGGTACGTGTGCCGTTTGAGACGGACAACCCAAACTGCTTGAACTGCAAGTGCGGTAGCTGTCCTGTAGCATTTGTGTTTCTTTATCGTCCCCCATTCTTCCGTGCAGCTTTGAAATTTAAGCGTAGTTCCACGTCGCATTTGAAACACTGTGAAGAAGATTATAACGATTTGCTGTACGCATATCTGCCTCGAGGAGTTCATCTGAAGCACCACCACCGAACAGTTTAGTTATCTTGACTAATGACAACGGTGACCCAGCCTTGAGGGAAACATTCTTCAGCAGCCGCCATTATCCCAGACTGCTACTACTTTTCGAGAAATGAAAAACCTCTGTTCTCGGCGCGATTCAGTGCATGCAAAGCTTGGAACCAATAGTCGCCGGATGCGTACTTATATCCTGAATCTGTACTGCACTTTGCGAAGACTTGGAGCTAAACCCATAGCCGATACCAGGGCCTGATAGCATTTGTGTCATGAGGGCAATATTAGCTATGGCTTGATTTTAAAGCCCGAGTTACCGCACTTCTCCAGGGATCATTGCTGAAAAATATTTCCCTCAGGACCTGTTCTTGATCTGCTGCGTCTAAATGGTTGCCTAGCAGTGGCTCCTAAAGAAATCAGCAGGGCTGAAATGCACTCGTCCGCATCGTTTAGTCTTGCTTTGTTGTTGTGTCTAAACCACGATTTTTCGTGCCTTGCTTGTCAAGGCAGCCACATGCGACTGTGTATGTGCTGAAGTAAGACGGAAAACTAAGGCCATTGGCTGCGTACTCGGTGTGTATCACTCTAAACACATATACGCCTGTATGAGAGTTAAAAGAGAGCAAGCTGTCATCTAGCGCATTATATTTCATAGAAGGGAGTGCCCTAGAAGAGAGCTTACTGTTATTTTACTCCTTTCTGTTGAAAGTGTACGTACCACATGCGTGAATGCGCACTGCGACTTCTTGAAATCCTTGAGCGCGCGAGTAATAGTCAGTCGAATAAGAACTAATAATTTTCTCACTACTTGCATTTGCTAGCAGTCCACTGCGTGCCAAGCATTTCCTCGCTGCCTTTCTTCCATCGATCACAGCCGTTTCGGTGCGTGTCGCACCTGCCGTTCCACGCCGTCACTGTCGAATTTTTTGCGTACCAGACAAGCCACACCTGCGTCGTGTGTTTTCAATCGCACCTTTGATGCCCCCAAACAGAGGGCGTGTACGGCGGCACACGATACCATGCATGTCTTCGTATCAGTATGCATGGCGTGCCCGCATTGAGAGCGTCTTCACCTAATGCGCGAACATTTTAGTGCAGCTTCAGGCAACGCACCGCAGCTCAATACAAAGCTGTAAGTGCGGCTGCTAGATCGTCTTTAGGACTGCCAAACTGCATTTCTAGTGGCGCCTCCTGTAGGCCCCGAAAGTTACGAGAACGAGCCTATTGGAATATCGAAATGATCACCGCGAGTCATTTTTACCTGTTTATGATTAAGGTTATGCTTATTAGCAATTAGGCTACGCTCTCAGCGCGTTGTTCGGTGACGGGTCTGTATCCTTGGCCCTTTCTGTACACGCTATAGCATATCGGCAGCATGTTACATCGTGAAACGCACACATCTTGGGAGAAAAAAAAAGCAAATTTGCATTAGAGAAGCAACATTCGTCACGCGCGCGCCGCTGCAGAAGAAGACGGCTTGCAGGGCTCGCTACTTAACGCGACCACCAGTTCAATCTTTGCTCCAATGTAGCTTTCTGGCTTCTAAAGCTGCATCACCCACGAGCATGGTAACTATCCCTTCTTCGTTCACGCCGGCATAGGAGTCGATGGCTGAAGGGAGCTCGGTGAAACCATTACTGAAAAGACCATGCGAGTGGGCGGATGTCAAATGGAGAGGGCACAAGAGTGGAGCGCTACCAGTCCTCAGCGTGCAAATCTCGTTCGAAGGGGATGTTTCCGGAAGCGAGCCACATATTGCACTAGCCTGTGTGAACGCTTCACGTCGCTCGGCGCCCGGCTCCAGTCGACCAGAGCAGGTCGCGCGACGACTCGAGTCGAAAAGCGGAATTGCCCTCGATAGTACTCTTCATAGTGCGCGCGTAGCTTAGGCACGTGGTAGATTTCGCGCGGCAGCAAACACGGCTGCTCTCCCTGCCATCGTTTCAGTGTTTGCTGCAGTGCAGTTCTTAAGGCCGCATTATCTGCACTTCGCGAAAGAACTCGCATGGCCACTTTTGTAGCGACAGCTACATTACCCTCAGTCTCGCCGTTTCGCTGTAGGCCTTCGGCGCCTCTTGTGCGCATGCGCGAGGAGCAGAGCACAGCTGCGAAGCTGGTGCGCTGGCGCCGCTCGCCTCCGACCGAGAGATGAGGGTGACGCGGCGGGATATACCATAATACCAGGGATAAACCGTATGTACAGTCTTTGTGAAAAGTAACCAGGCTGCATGGTTTGCTTCTAGCTTGTATAGTGGAGCCCTGGTGGCTTTCCTAAAGATCGGAAGGTGTTGGAAGGTAAGAAGACCCCCAGTCCTTACCCCTTAACGACCACTTCAGCTTCAGGGAAGCTGTAAGGGCTCCACTGTACGATCTAGAAGCAAACCATGCAGCCTGGTTACTTTTGACAAAGACTGTACATCTCGCTACGTATATCATGACATAGCTGACAGGTCATCGCGGTCGACCTGATAACGCGGAAGAGCAGGCGCGAAGAGTCCTGGACACCTCGAAAGTGGATCCTCCCCAGTTAAATCTGGCTTGGAGCTAGAGGGTTCGGGAAGCGTGTCGCAAACTGTGGTCGCTTGTGCGAACATTTCATGTCGCTCCGTTCTAGTCAAGACAAGACTCTGTAGAGTTGAGAGGCGAAAAAAACCGGTCACGCAACCTTGGCGACACACCTTGCTAAATCACGCTCGCTGAAAGCGTGGCCAGCGGTTCGTTTCCGCATTGACGTTTCGACAAATCGCCACAGCTTTCACGCCCGATTTTCTTCGTACTGCTTTGTTGAGTGTACTGAAAGATGGAGCAGAAAAAGACGGAGGCAACAAGGACGTCATATTAGAAGGCACGTTTGCAGTGTTAGGGACCAAAATACAGGTTTTTCAGTAAATATGCTTCAGACCTGAAAAAAAGTGGGTTTTGCAAGTCTGGATATTCCTGTGAATGTACACTCTTTGTCAAAAGTTCAGAGCCCAGTATTTTGCTTCCGAGCCTCTCCATGCGATTCGTAATGAATCCTCACCATTCCAACTCGCGTGAAGGTAAGATTTCAGGTTCTGCCCCCTCCTATGGGCAGTAAACCCACGACTGCTTCAACAGCCCCACTACACGGCTTATAAGGCAATCCCATGGGCTTCTAGCTTCTTGCAAAGGCTGTACAAAAAACAATTTTGCGGCCGTAGTTCCAACCACCGGCTCATGCGGGCTATCCTGAACGGCTTCCGAGAACAGGAAGGGGCGGCCTGGTCGGTTCTTTATAGAGGCCAACTCGGGCCCATCCAATTGATCTTGAGGATTAAAAGGACGCCCGGCTCCAGCACTTCATTACCTCACTAACACGTAAAAGCGTCTTATGAGTCCGACTTAATAATCACTAGTACATACGCGATGGAATACTTCTCGCAGTCGAAATTGCAAATGATCTCGTGGTGAAGCGCGATACCCTTTGCAGTTCTTTGGCCCGTAGGAGCATGGAGTTGATCTATATTCCTAAGGCAGTTCAGGGAGCCCTCATTGCTGAGCAATTATTGAAAAGGTTATTAAGTGGAAGGACGGCGAGTGCTCTCTGAGTTCTATTGGCGCTCCGGCAGAAGTATACTAACGCGTTCTTTAAAAAAGGACGAAAAAAACAGACGTGTTTTAAAATATGCGCAAGGTGTTAACTATGCAAATCTCGGTGCATTCCTTCATCTCAACTGGCATTAGACGGAGCTGGTGTGGTTGGTGGGGATGTGTACGCATCTCTTGCCTCCGTGAAGTCGGAAGTAACGGCGAGCCTAGGAGACTCGCTCAAACCACGCAGCCGCCGCTGGTGCAAGACTGAAGTAATCTGAGGTCACCTTGAGCGACCTTTGTTCTGTAATGCGCTGAACTTAATATGTGCTGTGTAGAGGTTAGTGAGTTCGACATGACTGCGAAATTTCTGCACTTGTTGAACTTTTTCTTTATGGGGTTTTTAACATCCCAACGCAACTCAGGCTATGATGGACGCCGTAGTGAAGGGCTCCGGAAATTTCCACCACCTGGGGTTCTTTAACGTGCACTGACATCGCGCAGTACACGGGCCTCTAGAATTTCGCTTCCATCAAAATGCGACCACCGCGGCCGAGATCGAGCTCGCATCTTTCTGGTCAGCAGCTGAGCACCATAACCACTTAGCCACCGCAGCGGATACTTGTGCGACTTCACATAGGGGATGGCATATGGAAGAGATGCATGTTTATAAGTAGACAGAACTTCGTATGTACTACCTGTGTGTGATTGCATGCCCTGTGTTGGGTACAGTCATTCCAGAGCGAAAGGTTCGCTGTCTAGAATCGGCTGCTGATATTGAGATGGCGGTAGTGACAGTATACATCGAGCTTACGGACATTAGAGGAGACATAATATTCACTTAGGATGTAAGAATTACTACGCGCGTCATATAACTTCTTTTTTTGGTTCGCATTGATCTAATATCGATCAGGGCAGTCGGGAAGCAAATCCATCACAACGCATTGATCAACAAAACTCCATAGCCACATGGCCACCACGGCGAGTAAGATGGAACGAATGAAGTGCAGGCTGCGTTATATTAACAGAGAACCGGCACTTAAAACTAATAAAAAAAAAACTGAGGTTGCCAAAGCAAAACCAAGCGAGTCGCAGTGCGGTCTGTGTGTTCGAATTCTATACAATGCAGTTTACCTGCTCGCCATTGTGGCTCGGTGGCTTTGTTACTCGGCTGCTGATGCTTAGGTCGTGGGTTCGTTCTCAGAGCAATGGTGACCGCATTTTTCTGGGGCGAAAGTCTACGAAGCCCGTGTACTTCGCCTTGTCAGCGCATGTGAAAGACCCCAGGTGGTATGAATTAATCTCATGTCGTCCCCTACTGCGTCCCTCATTGTCTTTGTGTCGCTTCGGGATGTTCAACCCGACAGTTTACACTTTCAGTTCCGTTGATCACTCGCTGCACGGTAAACCGTTACAAGGAATTACACGCGCTCATGCCTGAATACAGCGGCGCGTTACTGTATTTGGCGTGCAACGCTGAGGAAGTCTGGCAACACCCTTCTCAGTGTTCTCCACAGTTTGCTTTTCTCGTCACTACACCCCTCTACTGAGATGTAACACACAACTTAACACGAGACGGCGGCGTACAGCTTGCATTCGCGTACGTTCGTTCGCGCATACATTGAGAACTGCGAAGCGCATGAATATTTTATTACATCTAAGCACGCAAATCACGTTCGTCAGACCGCTGCAACACGACCGAGAGGTCTGGCTCGAGCTCGAATCAATCGAAGCATGTCTTGGGCTTCACAATGGGGAGGCTTGTTTTCGTGGAATCGTTACACACGCCAAGGGGCTCTAGTTTCCGAAAGTTTCGACACACGTTTCGCTACGAATGCTCATTGCATTGTCGCAACGAGCTTCTCGCCAGGCTACGGACGTGACTTGCGTCGTTGTTCATTTCGGAGGTCAAGTATAAATCCTTAGATGGAGTCCAGCCAGCAGGGTGCGAAGAATCCGCTACCGTTTTTCAAACGTCTGCTAAATAGCTAGATGTTAAGGGGGCAGTTTAGTTTTAGCATTTTACTAAAATTTAAAGGTAAAAGCTAAGTGCTTTTAATTTTAGCTTTTACTGAATGCCCATTATCGGAAGTGGCAGTCGAGAGAGGCATCGAGAGAGAAGGGATTGATTCCAAAGGAAGGCAGAGAGATCACCTCAAGTGTTAGCCTATCATCTTACCGAAATCACGGCGAAACAGAATTCAAAATTGAATGTAAAAAGGAAGCCGAACATGATGCGAATATCAATCCGGAAGGCAATCATATACGACAAAACATTGAAAGCTTCTCGAGCTGGATTCGAACTCATGTTGACATGAGCCTAGTCACTTGCTCAAGGGACGCCTTAGAACACTTCGCAATCGCCGCACTGTGTAGCCACGGCTTCTAACAGATATCGCTGTCCATGACCGCAGTTGCTAGAGATTAGGTGGCCTGAATGCATTGTACTATCGAGGCCATGCTATGTGGAAGCATTTAGGTCTGCAGCGGCCCTATGAGGGCGCTGATGCTAACGGCGCGGAAACATAAGTAGTGACGTATAGTGTGCTAATACTAGGGGCAAAGGGCATAAATATTTTTTGTCGATCACCCGTCATGCCTATAGTGCGATCATACGGCGCGCCCCCTGTGCTGGGCTGCAGTAGTGGTGCGCCGATTGGTAGGGCCTGGTCATTTGAGACCCCAGCAAGCCTCTCCAAAATCTGGAGCGCAAAACCGGCGTGCATAAGCGCCCGACTGGTCGGCAGTGGCTGCTTTATGTGGCTGCACGCGAGTACGCGAAAAGCCTGCTGAACACGTCGGTAACAGCAAAGAAGAAAAGAGTACAAAAGCCGCCACAGATATGCGCGCAACATGGCCGAGATGGATTCAAAGACTGAGGCTAAGCGCATGCGCTCCTGCGAAGCATATAAAGCCGCCGGCTAGCGTCGGCGAGGAGATGTACAGAAAGCATTTTTCTTTTATAGTGCATTTTTTTTGTAAGAAACATAGCAGGTGTGATTTTCTGCTGGCTCTTGATATCGAATTTTTGTTGATACAACGTTTACGAGTTGTAATGGATCTAGGAAAGCTCGTGCAATGTAAAACTGGCGCTTATACTAGTTAATTCTTCATTTCGAGAGAGCAGAATAAACAGCGCAAAGGGCCAGACATAGGAAACACTTACGAAGCAAGACCGCAAATTATATGTCTGAACCACCGCGCTAGTTTGTCTTAGGTGTTTATCTGTGTCCCGTCATTTGCACTGTGCACTGACTTTCGAAGTCATGTCGTTCGTCGAGCGGCCACCGAAGGAAGCAGGCACGTCGCTGTGGGGAATGAATAACCCGCACTTATCCCTACTCGTCTTTGGTGAAGCACTGGGCTGATGACCATGAGTGTCTGGGAGACGGATATCTACACAGGAGTGACAATTGTCCCCGTAGGGCTAGAGACGATCTCCTCCGGAGTCGACCATCGATCAACCTCTTATAGCAGGCGCCAGGCTGGGAGCACTTCCAGTTGTTTTTAGAAGGGTCCACCCGTGAACGTGGGTAAAGGCCTCTGGATCGGTTTCGTGCGTCAGCAAGTAGGGAATCGGATAGGGAGGCCGTCACGGCAAGGTGATCTCGGTGGTGTAGGCTGACAACTAGAGGGGAGGAGGCGCCAATAGGATGTCTCCTCAAGCAAAGCGGGTGGCGGCAGCTTGGTGAAAGGCTTGCGGCGCTGACGACGGCTCCGGCGTGGATAGAGGTTGTTCTGACAAAGCAAGTAGCCATCGCATGGTGCTCCTAATAACGCGAACGTTTTCCTTCAGCACACTTTGCCCATCGTTCCCACCTAGTAGGAGGCCTTCTTAAGAAGCAGGCCAGGCGAGCTCAGTACTGCTTGTGGCTTCGAGGGCATTCATACAAGGTCAGCGGCGAGAAGTGTTATCAAGTGCTTTTCGTGGCAACACCTCCCGGCGCTAGTCTACGCCGCGAGCAGCTCTGCTTTGAACTACTAGTTGTGCGTGGAGTTTGCTCGACCAGCGATCGTTCCAAATTCGACTATGGTTGTTGCTTCTTCCTTGCTCAGAGTTGGGAACTGTGCTTGCAATGTGTTCTCACTAAAGTTGCTTTTTGAGCTTCATGAAGAAGGAAAGCCTCTTTTTTTTTCTGTTTAGCGCCAGTCATTATTTTAGTTAATTCCTGAGTGATTTCTAAACACATTCTCGGGGGGTGCTTAATTTAAGAACTTTAGTTGTGTTTCTTAAGAGCTGTTTCCTTTGAACTTTTGCGTTTGCCTAGTTCGCATTCCACTGCCTCGGAATTCTTGAGACAGGATAGAGAGAGCAAAAAACTTTATTATGGCAGGTGTGTTTAGACCCCCCCCCCCCCCCCCCCCCCCCCCTTGGGTCCCTGGACCACCGCACGGTCCCACTCTACGTCTGAACGTTCATGTGGCGTTCGTTCATGACGTCGGCACCCCGAAGCACCGCAGCAAGCTGCGATGGCGGGTCCAGAGACGAGAGCACGACCTCCCAGTCCTCCCAACTTGATAACGCGGGCTGGGCCAAACAATGACAATGCAAAGTTCGATGACACTGAGCAAAGTTGTTTTTAAACAAAGAAAGAAAAGGCAATGTCGCGGTAAAATTTTACAGAATCTGCATAAGACCGCAGAGAACGCCAAGGAAAGTTTCAAAGCAGAGAAATATCTCATTTACAGCTGGGAGAGAGACAGGTTTCACGAAGTGAACAGCCCAAAAGGTTCATAAGCAGAAGGAAAAGTTCCAGGAAGAGAAAAATAGACAGCAGGCAGAGCATGGTATACATTCGCACACAAGCACGCGGGGCCAGCCGGTGCTGCATCGACTGGCATCAGGGTGTTCAAAGGAAGGAATCCCCCATTCTTTTCTTCCCTGAATGGCCGGCCTATTGTGCAAAGGCGCGAAGTGGCCTTGGCAGCGGACGGCACCAAAGAAAGTGCGTGCCGGCACAAAATCTGCGCCGGGAACTTCGCCCTTTCCTTCGATCTCCTTTCGAGGGAATTCTCGCAGCTGCTATCTCTCCGAGAGTGTGCTATACTTCTTTGTTTAAATATGAAAAGAAGGCGTCCTCTGTGAACGCCAGCATTCTTCTCTGCAAGAATGAAAGCAATAATTGAAAGTTTACAACGAAGTTTTAAGTGCTTGAGGTTCTGAAACCAGTTATATAATAAATAAAGTTGCGCGTGACCTTAGCTGTGAAAGGAAACAATAATGCGGCGCTTTCTTTACCAACACAAGATTATATATACTGCTGTAAATCTCACTTCTTTTTTTCTTGGGGGGGGGGGGGGGGATTGAGGGGGTCTTGCTCATACTGTTCATTGCCATTACAGATCTACTGGAAACTTTTTTGACATTTTAATCTGTGAGTACCTCCATAAAAAAGGTATCAGTTAGTTGCAGTCAACTGCAGTGTATTGCGAGTGTTAATGTTTGGGATTCGTTAATATACATTGTGTTTTGGCGGTGCCTATAGTTTATCATGTTTTGGCTTAATTTTGTACGAGAGATTTTCCCGCAGATATGTCGTGCATGCGTTCCTTTCTATAAGAGAGTAATAAAACTCGTTCAGTCAAATCTTTAGTCATTTTTTTTAAGTGCTCCTCGTCTAAGCCAATCACAGAATGAATTCTCAGTGATTTTCTCACAAAAGACGGGCCTTGTGTTCTTGCTGCCTGCTGTTGATCATCGTGCGTCATTTGTGACAATGAAAGCTACGGAAACATAAGAGAATCAATAGTGCTAGGAGGCGTGGGCGCCTGTAGCGAAGATTTTGATCAGAACGTATATGTTGGCTAGACAATAGACGTCATCGGTTTTGACTTGCTCTTTTTCTGAGCTGGTCTGCCAGGGCAAATAAAAAAGGAAGGCATAGTAAATCGCCACAGCTACTTAAAGGAAAGAGTAGAGGTGCGTGCCGTCTTGTGTGGAAGAAAAAAAGGAAAATATGAACCCGCAACTGAAAAATTACGTGTACATGCACCAATTCCAAAATCTCCTACCATAGAGCTGTGCACCATTAATAGTCGACACCATGGTCGATTTTGTAGCGAGAGCTACACTACGCCAACCACTTCGCGAGGTCAGCGTGGCTGCGCGCTGATCCGTGGCACCACGTCCCGCTAGCTGTGCGCATGCGCGGAGTGACGTCAGAACACGCAGCTAGTGGGCGTGCCGCGTGCCTCGCCGCTGCGCCGACTGCGGAGCTAGCGCCGCCCGCCTCGTCAGTTGTGCGGAAGTCTCACTACTCACCACTGGAGCGTCTTCACTGGCATAAACAATAAAGTTCAAGCCTTCACGTAAACCGTATTTGTTACTTTCAAACGAAACCTTATCGTAGCCAGGGGTACGTACCATCTTTGTCAAAAGTAACCAGGCTGCATGGTTTGCTTCTAGCTCGTACAGTGGAGCCCTTGTCGCTTTCCTAAAGATCGAAAGGTGTTGGAAGGTAAGAAGACCTCCAGTCCTTAACTTTAACGACCATTTCAGCTTCAGGGAAGCTGTAAGGGCTGCACTGTACTAGCTAGAAGCAAACTATGCAGCCTGGTTACTTTTGACAAAGACTGTACCTCTCGCTACTCTACCAAATTTAAAAAGAGCTACACCACAGCCATTTTTTTCGTCCCAAGATAACAAACACGCTGATCAACCGGTATCTGAAGCGCAGGCCTTCGTTTCTACGCTTTCTAAAGAAGGTTTCTGTGATTAATATTGATACGGCCTCGTGAGGCCCTACCTGTAGAGGAAGTTGTATGATGGGCGTTACCGTATAAAGGTAATTTTCTGAACATACGAGGTCTGTTAGAAAAGTATCCGACTTTAGTTTTTTTTTTTTTTTGCGAACACCTGATGTCTATGAGACAAGCGCGCTTGCATCAGGCGACCTTGAACCTTCACGCGCATGCATGAATTTTTTCCCGCCTGCCGATAGCGTCAGTCGCTGGGAAGCAGCGTTTGAGTGAGGCAGTGTGCAGTGCTCTCGTCGGTTTTTTATTGCAAGGAAAATGGCGGAGTGAAACGAGCAGCGCTACTGCAACAAATTTTGCCCTAAACTTGGCGACAGCCGAGTGGAAACCATTCGAAATATTCAGACGGCTTTCTGTGAAGATGCTATGAGCAGCACACAGTTTAAGCAGTGTTACAATTGTTTTAAAGATGGCCGCACATCGGTGGAGAACGAGCCACGCTCCAATCGGCCATAAACATGCCAAAATGACCAGGTCATTGCCGAACTGAACGCTATGGTGATGCGGGACTGTCGCGTGACTATCCGAGAAATTGAGGAAGAGGTGGACATGACCAATTTCTCCGCACATTCCATTATCACCGAAGATTTGGCCATGGAGAGAGTTGCGGCGAAATTCGTGCCGAAGCTGCTCACGGTGGAGCAAAAGCAGCTTCGTGTTGAAGTCTCACAGGACATGCTGGATTCCGCAAACAGTGACCCCGACTTCATCAACATCATAATCACTAGTGACGAGTCTTGGGTGTACAGGTACGACCCGGAAACCAGATCCCAGTCGTCAGAGTGGAAGCATTCCACGTCACCAAGACTTAAGAAGGCCCGCCAATTGCACAGCAATGTGAAAGTGATGCTGACTGCTTTCTTTGACACCCTCTGTGTGGCAGACCACGAGTACGCACTCTACAGGGTCAAACAATGACCAAAGAGTACTACAGGGATGTCCTCCGTTGCCTACGTGATGCTGTGCGGCGCAAGAACCCGGAGCTGAGGTCAACAGGAAATTGGCGCACCCATCGCGCCAATGCTCCTGCACATTCCTCGCACTCGAATCAGATTTTTTGGTGAAAAACCAGACTCCTGTAGCTCAACAGATTCCTTACTGTCCTGATATGGCCCCTGCGATTTCTGGCTGGTTCCCAAAATCAAAAGGCCATTGAAAGGAGCGCGATTTCAGACAAGGAAGAACATTATGGCTGCAACGACAGCTGAGCTAAACTCCATTCCGAAAAGGGCATTTTCAGAATACTTCCCACAATGGCAGCACCGCTGGGAGAAGTGTGTGGAGTCCCAAGTATACTACTTTAAAGATGACTAGGTTTGCAACGCTCCAGTTATGCAAGTTTTTTTTCAAGGGCCAAAGTCGGATACTTTTCTAACAGACCTCGTACATACACCCGTGTGTTAATGGCAGAGCAGCCTTCGGCCTGCATTGCTCGCGCCACCTTCTGTCTCGTGATACTACTCCGAAGGACTCACACACGCAAGCTATGCCCTCAGTATTTAGATGTTCGGGCGCATGAGTGATGGCGCAATAGGATTTTAAGGGACCAACTAATACCCTGACCCACCGGGCACGGCTTGGCCAAGGAGGGACCTGTGCACACCGAACATTGCCCGCTGGGTTTGACTGGGTTTGCATGGGTTTGCCTTTTTTTGTTTTGTTTTGTTTTTCTGGTAAAACCCTTAACGCAGAAATGAATGGATTTACGACCACATGGACGAGGAGACCACCGTGACACCTTATTAGCATATTTATTGTCTTCATCTCCTGTGCCTAGCTGATAACATCGTATTACATGGAAACTTCAGTCGAACGCCAGAAAATCCTGAGCGTTGGACCTGCATAGATGCTTCGCGCTTAGAAAGCACAATTAAGATTGACACAAGTCATTTCAACACCATTAGATCATAACCGGGTAGTGACGAGTTATCGTACCCTTCTGCCGCCTGAACATTATGCAGGTGACATTACCCGTATTGCTCCTCTACATGAGATAAAATTTTTCCAGATGCTTGCTTTGTACAGAAGGCAAAACACATTCCTAGAGCAACCAAACTGTGTGTTCCGCCGCTCCCAAAGCCGCTGCGACCAACAAGGCAAAAATTGACGATGAAATTTTATGAGTTTAACTGCACATGTTTACATCCAGACCATTTTTGACCAAATCTTATCACTAGTTATCGCGTGTTCAGCCCGAAACACGCTCAGAACGTGTTCTAGAAATGCGTTTTGCCCTCTGTACATGGAGAGCCCGAGCATTCAGGCCACCACGGACATGACCATCAACTTCGTACGCCTGGACAATGTGCGCATACCATCGACACATTCGTAGTCATGTTCACAATCCTAACACTGACCATCCTTGTTCTTCATTTTTCTCACTCTCTACTCGTAATTTAATTTTTTTTTACCATTCTGTCAGCGACGGTAATTATGATAAACTGCCGTAGCAGCCCCTTAATGCGCCCCTTTGGGCGGTGAATAAAGATGGTGGCGGTTCCCGCTGAAGGGAGATACGACAGTGGTACAGGAGGCTGCAAGCTCTGCCCATCGGCCTAGTCTCGAGAAGCACATGTACGCTTCTGGTGCTGGCCATCTGGCAGGCCTGGAGAACCCTGTTACAGGTGTTTCGAGCAAAATCGATTTTCTCAACGAGATCCTGGGTGATGATAGAAAACAATCACGAAACCAGCCACACGCGAAGCTGCACAGCGACGAACACGGGCCTCAACAAGAACCGACGCATCCTCTGCGACAAGAACGCGCCTGGCGCAGGGCTGCTCTTCGAACAATGGGCGCTCCGCAAGCAAGCCACGACAACGCCTGGCAAAACCTGCCAGCACCGTTTCTAACAGTCACCGGCGTCTATCGTTTCGCGCGGCGGAAATTTTGGAGACATTAGGTGTCGCCGAATTTAGATCTAACCGGCACAAGTACGATGATCAAATACGTTCACTGACCTGCTTAGTAAATTTTTCCGGTTATCTAAGTTATATGCTTGTGCCCGGCTGTGTTGCGCAATATGTACGAGCCTTAGAAACGATTGTTTGCCTTGCTGGGCTCACGCCATAGTACGAAGGCAGCCTGCAAGTTTAAAAGCAGCGCTAAAAATGCCTTTGGTACCTCTGGTCGCTCAGGTACTGCATCCGAATAGTACACGCTGTTGAAAGTGGGACAATGTCATATATCGTTCCATCAGTGTTCCATGTTTGTTTGTAGCCGCTAGAACCTCCACGGTATAATAAACCTTTGTTTCTCTTCCAAATGATCTGAGTGCAGTCTGGACCTCCGTGGCAGCTGCTTTATACGTGCCTCTTTCTTCTGCACTCGTCAGCCTCGCAGCCTCAACAAGAACAAAAAAATAAACAATCTTAGAAGCCAATGGAAAGCCAACGGCAGCTCGACTTCCAAAGCCGAAACAACTCCAAATGGTGTTTCGCAACTTCGCACTGGGTGCTCGCTGGGCAAGCGGGCTTGCGGACGTGACTTTCCGGCTGCTGTCAGAGGGCGGTCCTGTATAGTCTTTCCATCTGTGGTGCGTTCTAAAAGTAGGACACTGTGCTGTGGTTCCCTGCAGCTTTTAAAGGCTGGGGTCGCCGACGTGCAGGTACCTGTGCAGTACAGGAACCTCTGTCTCAGCGACGACACATGTTGCGAGTGCTGAGAACAAATTTTTCTTCTTTTTGTTCTCTCGGCGGCGGCGTCGATTCGGCGGACACGGTTGTTGCAACGCACGTCGGTCCTTTTACTTTTTCTCTGATATCGTTCTACTTTCATCTATCTGCACGTGGCAGCGGTTGTGGCGCAGCTCGAGCCAGTATAGGCAGGCCCGTGCAATTTCCTTTTCATCCTTCTGCCAGTCGCAACAACAACAACAGGGTAAATATTTCGTCGCTTACAGGACTGACGGGCTTTCTTTCGTTTCCGCTACCAGGTAGCCGCCTGCAATTGTCTCGCTGTGCTTACTGCGAAGATCAAGGGTCTTTACTGCGAGGAGTGATTTCTATATTCTTAGCAAAAAAAAGGCGTAGTCACTGTAACAAACTGTGAGGATCGTAACTGCTTGTCGCATATATTATACTTAGGTAGTAACTACAGGTAGTAAATTCTAGGACGTAACATTTACTACCTCTAGAAGGTAGCAGCACAAACAACCCTTAGAAACATACAGCATCTATAGAACGTAGAGAGAGTAATTACTTTTTGCAGCATTTCCTAACTCTATATTAAAGTGACATAAAATACCTATGGTAAGATTTACTGCCCCCTCTAATTAGTCACTTGTGTCCAACATGTTTGGCCGCAATCGCTCACTGCCCTTTCGGGAATAAATGAAAGAGTTTAACTGTTTGTCCCCTAGGACAAGTCAGCAAGAGCTTGTGCAGCCGCAGAAGTAGTAGTTAAAAAAAATTAGCAGTAGCATGATTTTAAAGCTAAATTACGACTGCGTACCTTTTTGCGCCAATTATCGCGCATACAAAAAAAGAAGACAAAAATATATAAACGTCAAAAAAAATTTAAAGTGACACCTAAGCACCGCCTTAAGGATATGACGCGATAGCATATTGGGCTCATTCCCGCATTTGCAGAAGGTTATTCTCTACTTTACATTCATGGATCCCTGGGAGTTCTCATACCCCTCCTGGTGCAGTGGTGCAGCGGTTAAGCGACGCGCCACTGCCCTGCGATGGCAGGTGATCCCAGCGGTGGACCTTGTGCGTCCTAGATTGCCCTTCCTGAGCGACCAGTCATGAATTTAACTGCCCCTGCCACGGGGGCAGTTTGCTCACTATCCGGTGTGCAGGTTGTGATTACGCCTCAAGATCGCTTAACTAGGCGGCCCACCTGCCTCATATGTTGCTCTCTGTGGATCACATGCCAGAGCCATGCTCGGGATTTCTCGCTCGCAACACAGACAACGCCGACGCCGACAACGTGCACACCGGTATTTCTGGTGAACGGGGCCTTTAAAGCTATTTATTTATTTATTTACAATACCCCTAAGGGCCCTCGTGCGAGGGTATTACATAGGGGGGGGGGGGGGGGGGGCGATACAAGCATAAAAAATATGGCACAGGCACTTGAAACAAAATACACGTAAAAATGAATTAAAACTAGTAATGTACACAAATAACACAACAAACAACGCAGAATAAAATACTCAGTAAATGCACATAATACAACAGAAATACCAAATCTGTTAGTCCATATGCTCATGCTTTAAAACGGACGGATCGCTTTAAAACGGACGGCACACTTATGCTCTGCGATAGGGGTATGACGTGATAACGTTAATGGGTTAGTGCTCATACATGGGGAATTGGTCATTCCCTATATTGCATTCGCTGGGAGTCCTTATACCGCTCATACCGCAGTGGTGCAGCGATTAAGTGAAGCGCCACTGACATAGCAGGTGGCTGTTTCAAACACAGCCACCGGTGTTGCTTGTGAAACGCAAGTTGCTTTCCCTGAGCAACCTCTCATGAGCAACCATCAATTTAAGTGCCACTGGCCGCGGTGGACAACCCAGCGGGGCAGTGACGCATCGCTTAACCGCTGCACCATTGTGTCAGGAGTGGTACGAGGACTCCCAGCGGTATATGAATGTAAAATATACAGCGACAAATTCAGCATATATAGGCATTAACCCATTAACGTTATCGCGTCATACCCTCAAGGCAGAGCTTAAGTGTAGGCGCCAGCTTTTTTTCTTCGCTTTGTACGTTCCCGATAGCCAGATTTGCAGTTACTGGTTGCTACACATTACGGTCTCTGCAGACATGTGCAGACGTACACATATCACATCACATAGCGATGTTGTCTACAATGTTTCAGTTATCAACACTGTAGTATCCCGCTCAAGTATGCTATCTGACATTAGCTGTTCAATGCAGTAAGGGATGCACTAACCTGCATCAGTTACAACCTCGCACACTGCAAAGAGGTAACACGGTAGTAAAAGGAACGTAGTAACGCTGAAGGCGAGTTAGTAACTGCGGAGAGGCAGATGTAACAACAGTCACTGCTATTTCACTGCCTCTCAGGCCTGTGAGGTGGTAACGGTGTAGCAGGAAACTGGTAACGGTCACGAAAAGTTAATAGCAGCAGCAGTTATATACCTTTTTACTGCTTTTTTTTTCTAAGAGTTTACAGTATACGGTAACCTCAAGGTGAAATGTGGAGATATGAAAAAATAAGAATAGGCCGCTTGGGCTGTTTATGATGCAGATTTTCATAGTATGCAACATAATTAATTGTTTGCTACCTGCTTACTCTGCCCTGAAAGTATAATCTAGAAAATACCATGGCGACGACTGACGCCGCTTCCTCATTCGCACGCCATTTACACTCCGCAAAATGAGTTTTATTGTGTATGATCTACAGAAACGACACTAAGAGTAAACGGGGCCAATTTCAATCGCCGGGCAGTTTACTGTACAATGAACTCAGCTTGGCAAACACTTTTTTTCCACACACTGACGCTAAATGGATTGCTGTTTTCGTTGAGCGCATCGGAATGCAATGTGACGTCTTCTGAAAGCAACGAAATTTCGTGTCGTATACGAAGCCCGCATGCACACTTGTATTCGTTACCACATTGACGAGTGCGTACATAGTTTCCTCGCTTTCTACGGTCCCGCAAATGTCGCTTGTAGGTCTCCTACAAGCAGGCAAGCGTACTACGTGAAGCGAATCATTGCTGCTGCTACCGTGGAAGGCCGAGTGAAAGATTGCCGTCCGCGTTGGCAAACAGTAACGCCAGCAACAATCACTCGAGCGTCGTCGACAGGGCCGATATTGATTGTGTAGCGGTCCCACGCCACCCGAGTGTCAGCAGCACACTCTCTTTGACAAACGAGTTCCCGTTTACGTCAGCGGTGGCAGAAAGGGCAGCAAAGGGCTGCCAGTTGCCGGGGTACGTTTTTCATTGTTTATTATTATTTTTTTATTTTTGCTACTTACAGCAGTCGTGGTGCTATCCTCCTTTGTTAGTGAGCCGATGGGGTTTGAAATAGAGGCGCTTGAGCCTAAATGGCCATGTGTTTTTGAGCGAAAGTATAATAACGGAAGAGGTTGGACAAAGCTTGGAAGAGTATCGATAGATGCGGTTTTTGTTGCGTGGTGCGTCACTTATAAAGCGGCAAGGAGAAAAAAACACCTAATGAAACATCGCAGTTCCGGACACCACAGTGCTCTCGTGCAGCAGCCAGCGAAACTTATCTTTTAGCGACGTCGCGGGTTCGAAACACAGTCGCGGCAATACTTATTTTATTTTATTTTGTGCATAGGCTATTACAGTGCTAAGTTTGACGAAAGTCACCCTCAAGGTCAGCCTCCCATTGGCTACTGCTTGCGCGACGCTCCTCCGAGCTAACTGGCGCTTTCCCGAATCACTCCGAGGCTTTACGCAAGATTCTTGGTTGGGACCGTGTTACGTGCTGTTTTCGCAATAAAAGCACAACTGATTTCCGTCTAAGTCGCTTACTAGGGCTATTTTAGCATCCCGAGAGCTTCCAACCTTCGGAGAGGTGACAGCGTGAGTGACTCTCAATATCAAAAAAGGTTTGAACGGTGGTATTTTATAACGTGCCACATATCGTGACCCTTGTGCTTTTTACCCCTTGGATTTTTTGCTCTTCACAAAAACTGTGCGTATATATTGGCGCTATTGTTGCGACATTTGCTATGGTGTTGCACCACTTATCATTGAGGTCGCCCGCTAGCCGCGGCTGAAGAGAGGGAGGAACGTACAGTCTTTGTCAAAAGTAACCAGGTTGCATGGTTCGCTTCTAGCTCGTACAGTGGAGCTCTTACGGCTTCCCTGAAGCTGAAATGGTCATTGAAAGTAAGGACCGGCGGTCTTCTTACATTCCAACAACTTTTGGTCTTTAGGAAACTCACAAGGGCATCACTACAAGCTAGAAGCAAACCTTGCAGCCTGGTTACTTTTGACAAAGAGTGTACTTTCGACACGGTATGTCCTGATCTGCACGGGCGTTCGCGCTCGCGTTACAGGCTTCAGCCTATTCGCTGGCGGCGCAGGAGCGGATACTAGCTCCTCTACATCAGCTGCTCTCTCCCGGCAGCAGAGAGGCGCAATGAAAGGAATAAAAATGGTATCTCCACTATGATGAAGCAAAGGAAGAGAGCGCCAGCTTTATACATGTGTTCCCAGCAGTGCCAGCGTAAATAGACGCCTGTGTACATTATCTTGAGAAGTGTTAGGGGCAGTCCATAAGAAGGGTCGAGAAGACCGGACCTAGATTTCTGAATTCACGGAAGAAACTCTGGAGGACGTGCTTGAGGGCTGCGCAGCGGTTGGAAATGATAGGTGGCTTAGGAACGTGCAGGGGGGAATGCCGAGGTGGTACACAAATGGGTACGAAAGGCGGTGAAGGGAGCATGTTCTCCGGACATGAAAAATGAGCGCAAGCTTTCGGCGTGTAGCATCACTTGATTCATTGTGGCATAAAAGCATGTGGAATGCTCTGTACAGGAGTACGAGTAACAAACAGTAGGTCTCATGTGAATCGCATTGGTGAGGTGAGAGCCCGTGAGGTGCGCTGAAAAATTCTATACACTGTGGCAGAAACTTGCGGTGTACTTCGTTCCGGAAAAAATAAGGTATGGTTCCATTCGTTCACAGGTAAATAAATAGTGCCAGAATGCCACTGCTCTCAGTTTTTTTTTTGCCCGCACTGCCCGCAAGTTTCACGAAACTCCACATTTCGCTGGTGAGCACATACCAGTTATACTGCTGAGAATATATGAGAAAATTAGGGCGGCAGAAAATTAAGTGGGCGGATGAGATTAAGAAGTTTGCGGGGATACGGTGGCTGCAACTGGCGAAAGACAAGGTTAATTGGAGAGACATGGGAGAGGCCTGGGAGTGGGCGTAGTCAGGCTGATCATGATGTTGATGATGATGATGAACGTACGAGGCAGGGTCCTTTATCTCTCTTGAAATAGACATAGAACGGCAGCAAGTAATTTCCGGGGGGGCATCAATATCTTCCAATGTATTCCAGTCCAATGTACATGGTTTTTGGGGTGTAAAATATTTTGAGTTGAGGATAGATTTCGAAATTTTGCATTTAACAGATGGACAAAAATCAATATCGTATTCTTGCCGTTACCGGACCGCCACTATTCGTGGAATATCTAAGCGCTCGTTGTTCAGAGTACATTCGTGTGACACAGCGCACCTATCATCATCATCATAATCATTATCAGCCTGACTACACCCACTGCAGGCCAAAGGCCTCTCCCATGTCTCTCCAATTACACCCTGTCCTTTGCCCGTTGCGGCCACCGTATCCCCGCAAACTTCTTAATCTCATCAGCCCAACTAACTTTCTGCCGCCCCATGCTACGCTTGCCTTCTCTTGGAATCCACTCTGTTGCACTTAAGAACCAGCGATTATCTTGCCTTCTCATTACATGCCCTGCCCAAGCCCATTTCTTTCTCTTGATTTTGACTAGGATATCATTAACCCGCGTTTGTTCCTTCACCCACTCCGCCCGCTTCCGGTCTCTTAACGTTACACCTATCATTTTTCTTTCCATAACTCGCTGCGTTGCCCTTAACTTAAGCTGAACCCTCTTTGTTAGCCTGCATGTGCACCTATATTCATGCACAATTATACCTGTGTTAGGAGAAGGTAAGTGACGCCAACCAAGTAAAATACAGGAAAAACACGACGTTTCGGGACCGGATCGGCCCCTTCTTCACGGTGGGACCACGGGCGAGCGCAGCTTGGCTTTTCAAGCCCCTGCGTGAAGGACCTCCGGGTACACGGCCGCAGCCCATGGACGTAGGATGAGGGGAGAGTCCCCAGGGAACGATTAACATTCTCTCGTGTTTGCTGAATGTGCCACGACTCGAGTAGAAGCCTCCTGCGTGGGTTAGCTTCAGTTTCCAATACAATGGTGCTGTCGAAGTCAATTGGGTGGTCACACCCTTCACAGTGTTCGGCCACGGCGCTGCGTTGACGACTAATGTGATGGACGTCCGCTCTGTGTTGGCTCATCCTTTCCGCGAAGTTGTTCGTTTCCCCTATGTACGACGCCGGGCAGACGGAACACGGAATTTTGTATACGACGCCCTGGACCTTTTTTCTGGGCTGCCGGTTTTTTAGGCGGGGGAGAAGGTGACCGATAGTGCTGGTCGGTTTGTGCGTTGCTAGCACCCCTTCTTTTCCGAGAATGTGAGCCAGCGTCTCGCTCACGCCTCTCACATAGGGGATGCAAACACGTTTTCGTTTCTGGCATGCGTCTGAGGAAATAATAGATCGGATTGGTTGGAAATAAGCAAGAATGAGAGCTTCTGGCGTTGGCAGTTTGGTCAAGAGCTGTAGCGTTCTCTTGGGCCTATAAATAAGGTTGTACGTATTGGAAAGAGATCAGTATTTAAGTGAAATTTAAAAAAGAAAATATAATAGCGATTTGGCACCGGGGCCACGGGCTGGACAGCAGAATTCCAAACCACAGAGTCACCGCGACAGTTCCAGAAATAGCGAAGCACAAAAAGGAAAGACAAAACAAGGATTGGGAGAGACAAACACGTGAAAAAAATACAATCTCAATAGGGGGCACATAGTACTCGTGCAGCACATGTTTCTTGCCAGAACCACCTTATGTTTGGTGGGCAATGTTTTTCAGGTAACAAACTAAAAAATAAAAGAGTAGAACGTCATTATCTGAATGAGCAATAAAAGGTAAATGGCATACCTATGTAGTATTTCCATTGGCAATCGTGCTAGGGCATCTGTAGTTACCGCGGAAAATACACGAACAATAAGCTAACAATTCGTAAAAGTGAAGTGGAATTCGAAGGCCGGAAAATTTACGCATAAACTACTGGGTTGATGAAAGGGCAAAGGCCACGACACACATTAAAAACAAAAAAAGTTTTATTGCTAAGTAATGACCAAAGCGTTCCTTCTTACTTTGTAACGTGTTTCAATAACAAAACCTTTGCGAACCAAGTTGACAAAGCCCAACAGCACGTACCTGCTGTGCCAAAGAGGCCCTTGGAAAATAAGGTCATCTATTTCACTGCGAATAGTGCCTATCAGTGATAAATGCAGTCAAACACAACTCCTAACGCCTTTCGCCGAAGGAACGGGTCTGAAATGCTCTAGATTTGTTTCATAGTTAATTCATACACGCCAATGCGTGCGTCCAGTGTTCGCAGCAAAAGCTCAGATCACTGAGGCGACCCCCATTGGAGCAGAGCGAAAGCAAAACGTCCACATACTATATCGACGTTCATAGCTGTTCTGACGTCCATGCACTATATGGACGTTCATTGCTATTTTGACGTCTTAGTGTATTTTTCGCGTTTTTTCGCGTTTATTTCATTAATAACACCTCACAAACGAAACTTTTGCCACGGCAATATTTTATCACACACTATCTCTCACAACCACACTTTAACACATTTGCCTTCAGAGAAAGACGTAATTGTGCGGAAAAATTGGCGGACACCTTTTGCTGAAGCGGGGCAGCCATATAATGCTCTCGCATAGAAAAAAAAACATGGTCCAGCCGTTCTCACGCGTTAGCGCTATAAACGCCTTTTTATCTCGTGCAAGTAAGAACGCTTCATAGTAAAGGCCAAGCAGTTCGCAGCAAGAAAGGTATCACAAACGACACAGCGTGAAGCGCACGTGCGGAATGGGGGCTTAGAAGGAAGCCGTAAGCGGATTGACGCTAAAATTCGCAGTAAACGTTAGCATTAAAGCGGCGGAAAAGGTTAGCCTCAACAAAAAAAAAGCAAAAAAGGAAATCAGGGAAGGAGCGGTGGCTGAAAGAAATCCTCAAAGAGAAAAAGCAAAGCGAACACCAGGCTATGAATGCTTATACATGACCTCACTTTGCTTTTCGAGCAGCCATGTCCGCATTCTTTTGTCGTTGCGTCTGCACGTCCCTTTCCCTTCCTCGTATTTCTGCCGGAAAACACATCTCACTGCCCAAGGCGAACCAAGTATGTTTGTTCTCTCCTGTTTTCACATCCTATTTTCACACCCGGTTTTCTTGCGCTCTTTCTGGTATTTTCTCCGGCGACAGATATATTACAGTTGTTTTTTTCTGTATGTGAGTGCCTGGCTGCCCCTATTCTCCATCTGTCCAAAGTACTTGCTTAGGGACATTTTCCTGCGCTACTGTTTTGCGATTTTAGCGATTAATTTTTCTTTGTATTTGCGAACATGTTTTCACAAGAATGTTCACCCCCCCCCCCTTCCCATTCGTACGTAGTAGTGGTGAAAACAAAACTAGAATAGCAACCTGGCAGTTTCGGGAATGAGACGAGAGCTTAGTTTCGCACTACGTAGCCTTAAATCCGTGCAGTGCTTTGAAGGTACTTGAACCGGCCTTCGCCACTCAAAGGAAATAGCCACCAAATGGTTTAGACACGGTTTCGCACCCTTGGTTGTTTGACCATTTTCTAGGTAGTTTGAACAGATCTTCTCATTGTTTATCATCACAATGACAACTAATGAGGCTAATCAAAATAGCGTACCCCACAACACAGCAGAGCGCCCTGCCTATTCACAGGATGATCTCGCGCGCTGAAGCGCACATGCGTGGAGATATGTAAAAGTAAGCTGGGTATGCTCGTCCATGTCCACAACATTCTTGAACGAAAATTTTGAAAATTGCAAAGCTGTATGATACCAACACATAAATATTAAAGTTGAAGGTAATGGTCCATTCTTGCGACATGCATCAAAATCTTTTCTTTTGTGGTGTTTCCGTCGGCCGCATCGAGCATTTGATAATGGCATAGAAAAACAATCAGGAAAGTTTTGACGATAGCAAAAATGTTAATAGCACAAAAATGCCAGCCTGCCGACGAAAGATCGGCGGATATATTAATTGTTATGGTGAATTGTTACAATGAAAGAAAAAACTGCGCTCATCAACTGTTTCTCGTTCGAAAATGTTTTTGTCCGGAATTGTTGGGCATGAACCGCTTCCCATGACTGACCAGACAGCAAGCAAGTTGGAGGACTGTAGTCTCAATATTTTCGCTTGCGTGCTTCTTTGGTATGGTGCGCAAGACAATAGCTAACGTGAGTCACCACACGATATTCATTGTAAGTAGGGTAAGTAATTTACAACTGAGCTTTTTTCTGTCATGCTGTTCTGATTTCAACAGCTGAACGGTGGCTGTGACGTTAACTTACATATCAGGTTTTGTCAGGGATAAAAAAGTACGATATTATTTCTTCGCCTTTTTAATTCATTCAAAATCTTACGCCAGCCTGCCTCAGAAGCGAGATTAACAACAAATGAGCATGCAGCTATTACATTATAGTCTTTGATTGTTGATAGCCACCGTTCGGCTGTTGAAACCAAAACTGAAACGGCGTGAGTGAAGAAATTCGATTATGAATTATTTACTTGGTGTAAGGGAATTACACGAGGCGGCAGAGGTATACCAATGTTTTGCGCATCCTTATAAAGTGCTCACACAATATTTTATCTGTGCCCAAATAATCGAACACAGATAATGTACCCTTATGTACAAATATGCTAGAGAGCGACATCCTTTTTCGCTAACTACCAGTGACCAAAATCCACATCGCAACGAGACATGTTTTGTTAATCACAATAACTTCTTACTCCCTAAACCTAACACTAATTACGGAAAGCAAACAGTTCGTTTCTCTGCTACCACAATATGGAACTCATTACCTCTTACCATTAGGCAATCATCAAATATCTGTGCCTTAATCCGCTGTCCTCAGTTTGTACAATTCCCCCAATGGTATTTCTTATGGTAAATGGTACTAGTGTAGTCTTTTATATCATTCTATAATTTTTGTTTTGTGTTGTTCTGTACGTTTCTGAGTGTGCAATCTTTTTTCTTTCAAATAAGTGTTTGCATTATTTCTCGTATCTCACTCACTGCTCTTTACTGATGCCAAGAACTTTATAATTTCTGCATCGGCTGAGTGTATATTCTTTTTTTACAGTTGTTCTCACAGGAGGTCCCGTCCACAGTCTTTGACTTTGGTACCTCCTTCTGTGTTCCAGTGTTTTCTTTTTTTAATCTTGTACCTTAAGCATCCATTAAATGAACTTTGAATCTTGAACTAAATGAACCAAAAGCCGTCAGTGGCCCTGACTCGACTCTGCTTTCTACCAACCGAGGCTACAGACCTTAACGCCAACACAGCACACTTTCAGTGCCAAAGCACTACATCACGAGGTCTAACCGTCTCACCGAGTCTGTGTGAAGCTTGACCTTGAGGGATTCCTTGGTACATTCAGAAATGAAATAAATACTGAGACTGCGTTTGGAACCCGCAGCAGCGCAAAGAGGTCAGCTTTGCTGGCCACTGCACGAGAGCACCATGCTATCGCCGCAGCCGAGCGCATATGATGATGATGATGTCAGACTCCAACACACTCGAGCGCTGTGCATTGCCCATCGTCGTCTTCATCAACTTCCATCTGCGGCGCGAGCAGATCAGATCAGCTTATTTATTTATTCAATACTGCCAGCCTTAGTAGGCCCAGGCAGGGGGGCAATACAATGAGATACAAGGCGAAGTAACATTTAGCACAAAAACTAAAGATAAACAAAACAAAGACAACCCAGGCTTAACCTCGATCAGAGCTTTAACCTGAGTCTAATATCGTCGCCAGACGTGCTGACGACTCAGCAAAAAAAAAAGCCTTCCTCCAGCCAGGCAATTGACTCATGTCCATTCAATGCTACCGCGTTAAAACAGTCTTGCTGCTTAGCTCATGTCCACCGGCGTAGTTAAAAAAAAAAAGCACCTGCCAATGGTGAGGGCACTCAAGTGAAAGAAGTTTCGTAAAATGTACCGCTTGCCTGACACTGGAAGGGCTTTAACCTGCAAACCTTTCACGAAGCCATTCAAGCCTTTTAAAAGGCAGGAGCCGGGTGGTCGGGGCCCCTAGAGTCAGTGCTCCGCTGGCGGCAGATGACTTGCTTACTAGCTGGACTATCCAGGCTTGCTGGTCCAGGTTGTCAGGGACTCCTACCACTGCTCGTGTTGGGTGTCGGGTGTGGCACTATTAACTTTCGGTCCGGTTTGTCCTGGCATATCCCAAGCCGCATGGTCTATAGAGCGTGGGGCTTGCTCCGCACCAAGTACAGTAACTTGGCTATTTTGTGGGTCTGATCTCGCGTAAATATGAAGACTCAGATGCGTGTTTGTTTGTATTCTCTTCCAATCAATGGCATCCGAGGAGGACAGCTGTTTGTGCGGCGGTGAGAAATGTCTTCTTTCCAGCCTAAAGGGTTCTAGCCCGGCATGAAGAAAGCGACTCAGGCTATGAGGGACGCCGTAGTGGAGAGTTCCGGAAATTTCGACCACCTTGGGTCCTTTAACATGCCCTGAAATCACGCAGAATACGGGCCTCTAGAATTTTGCCTCCATCGAAATTCGACCACCGCGGCCGGGATCGAGCCCGCGTCGTTCGGGTCAGCAGCCGAGTGCCGTAACCACTGAGCCAGTGCGGCGGGTGCATGAAGACAGCACTGACCAATCATGATTGCCACTAAGGAACGCGCCAATCCAGCGTCGGCAGCACTGCACCTTTTTCAAAGAGGCAGAAATGTGGAAGGTCGTGGCAAACGAGCGAAACGTGCCTAGCTGCTAACGGCTCGAAAGGAAATCTCACCCAAAACGTCACCGCCTCGACTAGACTAATGTTCGTGGTGCTTATCAAAGAAAAAGCGGCTGCCCGGAAACGTTTTCGCCGGAGGAAGTTGTGGAGGTGCGGTGGGGAGGTAGAGAGAGCTTCGAATATTACCTTGGGGCCAACGTGGGCAGCGGAGCGTATTACCGGAGGAAATAGGCTGTGAAACTTGGTTCTCGTCGGGTTGGGAGCGGCGGATGGTTTTCTGTTTGTCGCCGTGATATTACATTTTACAGGCCCCGTGGTTCTCTGGGCCTTTGCGATTTTGAAAATTTTGCAAAGGGAAACGAGGGTATGGAATGGGTTGGTCGGTGGCCGTGGGAAGAGTAGCAAGAAGGTCGCAAATAGGGAAAGTAGATCTGGAGCAAGGACGGCTGCTTGCTTGCACTAGAACTACGCACTACCTTGGAAAGTGTGGAGTAGGGTTTGAAAGGTGAAGGGAAGCCAGAACTACTACGTAGTTGCAGTTGTCCGCCTCATGAAATTCTCATTTCACAACCATGCTCCTACGACAATTTGAGCGAAAGTTTGTTTAGCGTGGTAACAGTACTACGGAAATTAAAAAGAATTTTCAGCTGCGGGAAGGACGTTAACTACGTGTTTACTCTAAAGTGCCTTTGCGCCAGTTTTGAATTGCCAGATAATTGCTTTTGCCGTGCGTAAACGTGAACGAAGATTGCTGGAGGCATCTGAAAATTTTGTTGCTCAGTGATTGAAGAATGAATACCTAACGCTTCCGACTTGCATGGTATCCTGTCTCTCTGGAGTTCGTTCAAACTTGAGATTTTTGTTTGTTAATCAACCTCGTTACGGTTTTGTACTAAGTCTGAATGCCCACTGTTCATTATCTGAAACAGCAGACATTCTAAACATACGCACACTTTCTCTGGAAGCTAACTGAGTTTCTTTTCTGAGTACCGCCACGGGATAGCGCTTCGAAACATGGATCACTCATTCACGGCTACCAGTTCTCGTAAGTTGCCGTATAAAACTGTCAAGGTAACCACGGTCTTGCATCATTTACCTTCAGTATCCAATCATGCCCTTTCAAAATTTCAACAGCATCGCTATTCTCTTTATTGATTGCCAAACATTACATTCGTTTCTTACGCATCCTTTCATTGTACCTCTCAAAACAGTTCTGCAGTAACAAAGCTGGCTACCATGATAACTGTGAGAGTGATGATAGTTGCGTTTCAAACGCGTACAGCAGGCGAAGAAGGACGGGAAAGAAGTATACGGTCACGCAACTGTAGATTGTCTCCGCGTGAATTTCACGGGATCGATTCGAAATGCTACAGCGTGAAACAGGGGCGTATTCGTATCGCATCACCACAGATGTCACATCCCAAGAACGGTCCACCTATGGCCCACCTCGTGTACTTGGGCGGTGGATAACATCCTGATCAGCCCCCCCCCCCCCCCCCCAAAAAAAAAAAAGAAACTGAACTTTCAACGTCGAAAATTGGCAATGGGAAACAACGAAATAAACTCACCTGGTGATTTTTCGTCAGAAGAAGTACATAAATGACAATGTACGCCTAGAGCAGTCCGTAGGGAGGACTGGCTTCCGACATTTCATCATGGCGCTGTCCAGCACAAATGCGCTGCCAGGGCTCACGCGCCTGAAGTCGCACGTGGCCAGGGCACTAACCAGTCCCTTGACAAATGTAAAAAAAAAACGGTTATCACTAGACCACTCTTAGAAGGCTTCGTAGGAATACGACGCATAAAAACTAGAACGTGCCAGGCAGTCATTTGGTGACCTGCTTTTTAGAACACTGTGATGATATTCGGAATTATTTTGCCCATCCCTGCTTTCTGTACCTCAACTTTCTGTACGGCGGCAGACGGAGAGGTTATGAGGTTCATTACGTCAACTTCCGTCATCATACTTTCTCATCTCTTCGCGAAGTTCTGCGCCTCAACGCCAAAATAAACGCAAAAAGTAGTACTCCACAGGCAACGGGGCTGGCATAACAGCCGCGTGGAACAAACAGGACCCTCACTGGCAAGTTCCTAGTGCACAATAACAACTCTAAGTGCATGTCGTGCACTTTTAGTGCTTGTGCCTTTTTTCTCAACTTCTCACGTAGAGAAATGCGCGCCAAGCTAAGCTAGACTTCGCTTGGCTTGCACGGTTTATTTATGCATCCACACTTCACCCACTGCCCCTGCAGCGCCTGGCGGATAATATTCCCCGCGCTCTCAGTGAAGAGGGCTCTGGGACAAGCCTCTGCATCAAGAGTAATTAAACGGCGCGAGGCCAGCGGCCTGCCACGACTGGCAGGCGCCCTAAGCAGTTTGTGTCATGCAGTCGGAGAAGATGCAGCTCGGCAGCGCAGCTGTCGGCTGTACGGGCTGTCGGGGCACTATAATGGCTCGTTCTCATAGCATGCGGCGGTGACATATACGTGAAGCGTACCGGAGGGTGGGATGCTCGTATTTCGTTCATTCTGCGGCTCCTCTGGCGCACTCTTTCTGCACTAAATGTGTGCAGCGCTTTTGAGGTGAGGGCAGGCGTCATCTAGGCGGGGAAAACATATAGGGAAGGAAGAGAGGAACAAAGGAAAGGAATGGAGGAAAGAAGGGAAAGACTTGAGGCAGCAATGCTAGAGAAGGAAAGAATGAAGAAAGAAAGTCAAACAATGAACGCAAGGAAGGAACGAAGGAAGGAAAGAAAAAGGACAGAAAAGAAAGGAAGGAATGGATGAAGGAAAGCAGAAAAGAAATAAGCAGATTAACGAAAAAAAAGGAAAAAAGGAAGGAATACTGGGAGGAAGCTAAGTTAAGGAAGGAACGAACTAACGAAAAATTAATCGAATTAAAAAAGAAACGAGGGAGGGAACCTTCGTCCAAGGGGCAATGTCGGAGCCCACATGAACTCAGTGGGATGTGCATTTCGACGGATCCATTGAAACCTACTGTGGCGGAAGTGTGAAGTGTGTTCTGAATCTCCTTGCTGAAAAGTTGCAGCTGAGAACACATCGCAGAGCGCGGTGGCGCCTGAAGAGTGTAATGATGTCCGCGTGGTTTTTAGGAGCCGAAAGAAGGTGACCGAGGATGCACAGTAAGTTTAGAATAGCCAACAGCTCCATCTTTGTCGACCCTTAGGTGGTGATGCAGGCGTGATGATGCAGCACTGCTGGGATCCGATGCCGCAGAGCATAAGAGTGCGTGCAACTGGCCGCCCGTCCGAGGGCGGCTCTGGAGGATGTCACGGCCTCGCCAGAGAGGCGTCCTTCGTAAATGAGAGGCCGTTCCCTAGAGGCCGCCGCTTTCAGCCCGACGCAAACGACAAAGAGCGGTTATTGATTGGGGCGCGCCGTTGTGGGGGCTGGAGCGAAGGGCAGCAGCCTTTGCGGAGAGGGTATAAGAGCAAATGAGCGAGCGTAACGTGCCTGAGTGGATTAGGGGCGTCCGTTGATTACGCACGCTTTTGCGCCCGCGCTTACTTGTCACGGTTTCAACACGCGTTTAAAGGGACAAGCAAACAGCTTTGTGACAATGCGCTGCTCATTTTGTGCACCGAGCATGGCGAGTTCGGGTGAGGGGGTGAGCGACTGCTGGCGAGCTTGTAGAGTTCACTCGCATTTTAGGCGCTGAAAAAAAATAAATAAGCGATTTTATGTCACGAAGCCATTAGAGCCGTTTCGAACGACCGCGCTGGCGTCACCTTAGCAGGCGTCGAATGCAATGATACCCCTGCGAAGAGCTCGTTAAATGCGCTTACGAGGAGTGTGGCTAGTTATAAGTGCACTCTTTGGCGAAGCTGTAAGGCGTATGTTGAGTGCCACTACCTGAGGAGTGCACTCCACTTGGAATGCGTTCGCAGAATACATTTCGCTGTTCGAGTGTGTAGCCTCGCCGGTAGTGGTTTAGATGGAAGTTAACGGAATATTTAAAATCCACTTAGAGGCTTATGTTGCTCGTTGTAATACTGTTATTTAAAGAAAAGAAACTTTTCTACAGCGCCATTCAAACAACACAGCAATGAAGCGAGATTCGATACAGCTCCTCTCAGAGCCTCCAAGTCTTTTGTTTCAGATTTCTGGATGAGTTACGAACTCATTTTGCCGCTCTTGGTTTGCAGTACCTTAATAATAAAAAAGCCTTCATTTTTATGTTGTCGTGAAATATTATTTACTTGTGTTGTTACTTGCATTAGCGTGCCAAACTATAAATTTTCAGAGCTTTTTGCTTCCTGACGTCGTTTTTCAAAAATATCGCTGTCTGTCGCCATTGTTGCTACTACGAGCGCCAATGTTCCTCCTGGTTCAGTAACGCGAAAACAAATGTGCTACTCTAATTGCTGAAGTGCTATCGCCGTAAGTGCATTTACGACGCGCTTGAACTCACTTCCTTTGGAGAATGGGTTTCGAATGACAGTGCATTCTGGGTGCATCCTTGGTGCTTGGCTCTGTTGCTGCTGAGCGTGTTTGAAGTATCCTTTTATGCTTTAGTCTGGCTTCCGATTATGTGCCCGCCAGAGCTCGTTCAGTTCAAACTGTTGCACACGTATTTGGAAACTATTACGGAGACTTTATCAGTATACTATACCGACGCACGCGTGCATGCGTGCGTGCGTGCGCGTGTCTGTGTGTGCGCGTGTGTGCGCGTGTGTGTGTGTGTTGTAGGAACAAACGTTCCGTGTGGTGTAATGAACGTGTAATGAGAGACCAGGTAAATAATACACCATGCGCCTTTTAGAAAATGTTCAATGTTTGCGCTGCGCCGCATGATGTGCTAAACTCACCGACAGCAGCCGTACGTCGCGCATACGCAGTGAAAACTTGTGGAGCGAAACAAGCGCCACATTTGCGACATACGGCGAACACTGAGTTTAGAGCATCACGAATTAAAGCGTAACTGTTATCAGTTTTTATCCTTCGTTCATAATGAGCTCACTGTAGAACATACGCACGCACACAAAGAAAGCAAGCCTACTCAGGAGCTTTGGTGAACCCGGCTGGAGGTTCTCACGCGTCTGAAGGCCTCGTACGAAATGGGAATAACAGGAATCTTCATCGCAGTGCAGCGCCTCCAGATAGTAAATGAAGCTCTGCTACTGCCAGACCACAAGAAGTCGCAAAACACAGGGTACAGGTTGTTTGGGACGGCTTGCGAATGTTCGAAATTTCCGAATAACGAATCGAATATCATTTACTAAGTGAGTATACTGACTCTGTGTTGCGTGTCCTGATCAGTGATGCCTCTTTGGACAGCTACAGCTTAACTTCCATGACTACAATGCCACCGTTAGTGCTCCGCTGTTTCGCGTGCATATTCGTTTCGTACGACAATTCACGCTAGTTGCGAACAATCGCCCAAATATTCGATTCACATTCAATTCAGCCTCCTCTCTCTTCGATCCGGATTCTATTTCGTTTTTAACTACCCCAGTCGTATTCGATAGTCAATTCGTGTTGGGTTCGGTTCCGAAAAGCATTACTCTCGTAGCGCTAGCTATTTGGCTCTATTTTCACATAGACACTACGTTTACCAAACGTATAGCCATGGATTCTTCCTGAATGCATTTTCTCTTGAAGGCAGACTCCGCCGAGATATGCAAGTGTGGCTACCTCGTCCTGTGCCAAGTAGAAGAAAAATCATATTTGCTGCTTCTGTGGTTACAAAAACCGTGGGATAGTGGCTGGCTGGAGCATTCAGCTGCTGTTACCCTGTTGGGCACCTGATGAAAACAAAAAAAGAAGAAAATTACAAGATACAGCGGACATTCTTTGCGGCCAAACTTTGCCCGGTGGGGAAAAACTGTGCTCATGTTTTGCGTAAGAAATACAAATGAAGGGAATGATCCTTTGCCCACTGAGTGCGCACTACATTGCTCTAACACTATTCGTTTCTGTCGCGCGTCGAGGTGGTGTTTGCGCAACCGGTATATACTGACAGCGGAGAGGGAAATGATAGATCTGGAATGAGAGGGGCGCCCTTGCGAGGCCTTAAGATGGCCCCAGAGCGGAAAGGTCGGACGAATGCACCGCCATGCGGCGCTGTCCGTTCTAAGGCCGGCACTTTTCGATCTGGCACACGGCTCTACATTCTGCTGCTGCCGTTGTTCCGACTGGCGCCGGGTACCGTTAGCTCGCAAGCTTATGTATGATTCAGAGGTCTCTCTCGGTGCCATGAATATAAATGAAGAGAAGGGGGAGCCCGTGGTAGATTCCGGTTCCTCCTCGACATAACTTGAGCATTCGGGGTAGTCGCAATTTTTCCTCTGGCCTGCGTTTCGATGCAGTGTTAGATATTTCTAGCGTCCTATTTTTCGTCCGCCACGTACCTATTGCCACCTCATGCAAAATCAGAAACCTCTGACCCTTTGCTTCATATGGTGCTGCAATCAATCATGTGAGGCTTTTTGGAGAAAAAAAACAAGAAAAACAAGCTGTGTCCTTTGATGAACCTCACAAAAGTCTTGAGATTACACGCAGAAGTAACGTCTATGTGTAACCATGCTACGAACACACGCTTAAATACACGCAAAAAATGTGTGATGATATTGCAACATCATCATCATCATACCACTATAGTCAATTGGCTGACAAACAAAAGCATCTCCCATATCCCTCCACTTAACCCTTTCTTGTGCCTGTTGGGATTGGTTTACCCCGCAAACTCCTTAATCTCATCCGCCCACCGGACCTTCTAAGGCCGCCTTGGCATGCTTGCCTTCTCTTTTAATCCACTCCTTTACCGTTACCGAACCTTGGTTATCTTGACTTCGTATTATATGCCCTGCCCTCACCCGTTTCTTAATTTTGATTTCGACTAGTTGTCATTAACTTGTGTAAGCTCCCTCATTTCCTCTCTGCTATCTTCCTGTTTCTTAACAGTACCCCTATCTATTTCCTTTCCATAATCCGATGTGCTGTCCTAAATTTATTTTCAAGTCCTTCAGTTAGCTCTTCTTTCTCTCTCGCTAGACTCAGCTTAGATGCTTCAGATTTCGATGCAAGATGCCGCGGCTAGCAACATCTTTTCCTTCCATTGTTATTTTTATTAATAAACAGCCACTAACCACCACAACAAACTTCAGTTAGCCACCAAGTTTCTGCCCCTCATACGGGTTCTCGCAAGTTGCAGCTGTTACTTTTACTTTCGTCTTGAGGGATACTCAAAAACTCCTATTCATGACCTGAGAGTACGTACCAATTACACTCCGCCGCATCATTATCCTCCTAGTCATTTCACCCTCCTATTCCAGATATGCAGACATTGCACTTACCCATGGTAGACATATTCCAATAGCTATTCATATGGTTCAAAAGCATGGAAGTTTGGGCAGTTGTTATTGATCCATCTTGAAAAAACGCAGCAGCACGAAAAAACGGGGACGAAATAGACACAAGTACGACAGGACTTACGCTGCACTTCCAAAGTTGGAAGAAAAAGTCTACTTAGGGCAGATAGTGACCGCAGATCCGGATCATGAAAGGGAAATAACTAGAAGAATAACAATGGGGTGGAACGCATATGGCAGGTTCTCTCAGATCATGAATGGCAGTTTACCTATAACCCTCAAGAGAAAGATATGCAACAGCTGTATCTTACCGGTACTCACATATGGGGCAGAAACGTGGAGGCTAACAAAGAAGGCTCAGCTTAAGTTAAGGACAACGCAGCGAGCTATGGAAAGAAGAATGATGGGTGTAACGTTAAGAGATCGGAAGAGGGCGGAGTGGGTCAGGGAAGAAACACGAGTTAATGACATCCTAGTCGAAATCAAGAGGAAGAAATTCTCTTGGGCAGGGCATGTAATGAGAAGGCAAGATGAGTGATGGTCGTTAAGGGTAACGGAGTGGATTCCAAGAGAAGGCAAGCGTAGCAGGGGGCGGCAGAAAGTTAGGTGGGCGGATGAGGTTAAGAAGTTTGCGGGGATACAGTGGCCGCAACTGGCGAAGGACAGGGTTAATTGGAGAGACATGGGAGAGGCCTTTGCCGTGCAGTGGGTGTAGTCAGGCTAATGATGATAATGATGATGACGTTTTTTCAAGACAGCTCTTCAGATGCTTGATTGCCTATACTTAGTTTTTGCTCCGTTCCCAACGACTACTGAGTATTATGAAATACTAATATGGAATGATGAAGCGTTGTTAGAGAGCTGACAGTCGTTAATCCGCACTGGCGTAGAAATAAAGTTGGCCTCACGTTTAACGCGCAAGTCGAGCTGAGAGTTTGTGTATGTTTCTCCAATAAGCTAGCACCTGACAGGCCTGGTGGGCATCGACAGAAAAGCCATCTCAGCAGAACGTGCTTACCGTAGCGCAGAGCCCTGCGCCGCAGCCTCCGACAGCCGGGCGTTTATTGGCGAGGCAGCGTAAGTGACGGCTCCCAGCGGCGGGCGTATACCTCCTCGATGGCTTCGCTGGCGCGGAAAGTGCGTTCAGCGGAGGCCGCACAGCGAATGCACCGGTCTTCCGGAAGCGCTCACGCGCAGAGAGTGAGTGGGTGGGCGCCCAACGCCATGGCTCCTGGACTCTGTCTGGCTTATTGCTCACTCGATTGTCCCCATCGCTTAAGGGTTGTGGAGAAGTGATGGGAACGATGCAAGGAAGGAAGAAAGGAAGGACGGTTCTGGCTCTGGCATGGGTCGAGTCGCATTCGGATAGAAATAAAGAATGAGGTCGATGAGAACAAAGGCAGCTGGGAAGGATTGGTTCTGTTGAGTGTGCGAGGGAGATAGCAATAACACGGTGATCTTCCGCAGAGTGATATACGAAGGAGGACTGAAGATTACTGGTGGGTGCAAGCACGGTTCGGATAAGATACAGTCCTGGAAAGAGACGGATGAATGGAGGGCAGGGCAGTTGGAAAGGGTTAAGCAAACTAAACCCGATGTATCATCGTACATGGGATGAGGAAAGATGAAATAAAATATAAGAGCTGCAGTTAATAAGTGGAATTATCAGTTATTTGAAGGCATTGCACAAAGTAAAATGACTTGCATGTTGAAATTGAAAGGGGCGCGGGAAAAATCATTGTAAGCGTTCCTGATAAAATTATGGAGAAAAAAAAACGGGAAGAGCGAAGCGAGAAAAAATGCATGGGAGGATCGATGCGTTTCTATAAATTACACCTTTTCCAGGATGAAACACAGCAGTATTTTTAAAGCAAGGGACCGCTCATACCTCTTGGTGAGCAAACAGAATACTCCATATAGATATATGGCGTGAATAAAACCTCCTTAAAAGTGCGCGTTACACGGCAAGCGATTTACTTCCATTTGGGCGTTTTTTTTTTTTCTCGCGAACAGTATAGGTGCTACCAGCAGAGGATATTCGCAGAGCCTGACAGGCCGCACTGCCCACATACTATATTTCATCGCGGCTCCGTTTCATTGCCCGGCTGGTACGCTGTAAGCCGTGTTTTCTAGTTCCCCATAAGCGTGATTGAGATAGAAGACGTGAAATAGAGATCCAATCTGTACTTAGTAAATTCAGTCCTTCTATCTTGTTTCTCGCTTTTGTCTGCACGGCCTCTGCTGCTGCCCTTTGTTCGACAGAGAAAGCTTGGAACGGCGGCTAAAGTTTAGCTTATTTCTTCATCTTCCTTGCTGAGCGCCGTATTGTCAGCTACACCGTTTTAATTTTTGTGCCCTCGAATGCACGAGACCTATCGATTAGCGGGATTATACCTGTACAGAAGAGGCTACAACACCCAATTAAATAGGCGGAATATAAAAAGGAAAACAAAAAGATGCCCTAAAGGTATATTGGAACATCAATGATAAAAAAAGGCAAGCTTCCATGCCACCCGCTTATTCGGTTTATTTGTGAATGTAATTTCTTCTCTACGAAATCCAGAGAAAACAAAATCAACGTGCGGGTGAGACCCCTTGGCTGAGAACCACTTACGCACGAAAAGAAAAAAAAAAGAAACCAGCAAAAAAAAATTCTTTCTATGCCTTTTTCAGTCACATACATGTCGTCGATCTTCGGTACAATGCTCGAAAATTCGGGTCGATGTTGACTTTTTTTTTTTGTCCGGGACCGGCCCCGAATCCTCTCAGACGCGCGGAGCCACTCCGTGGAAACGAGTGCTGCATAAGAGATCGGATTACTTGATGCATGCGAGGCCGGCCCCGAGAGCGACTCTTCTTGCCGGACGTTGTGTCGGTGCGTTAGGCAGGTCAGGGTGAGAGGATTAGGAGGGAAGCGTGCGAACATCAAGCAGTCGGGAAAGGCTGACCTCGGGCAAATGGAATAACCAGAAAAATCCACTCCAGGCCTGCGCGGGTCGACAACCTTTCTTTTTAATCTTTTTCCGCGCGCAGCGGTTCCTCAGGGGTTGTGACACTCTGCTGGTAAGCACGTACAGTCGGGGACAAAAGTCTGTGAACCACATGTTCCTCAAATGAAGTCAACAGCGCTATTATTGGGCTGCGGCTGGAGACCACACTTGTACAGGTAAAAGAAGAAAAATTTGGCTTCCACCTCCACAAGTGCAGTCTCCAGCTGCGGGCTAATGGCGGAGCTAGCGGCTTCGTTTGTGGCGCACGTGGTCCACAAACTTTTGTCCCCGACTGTACGTAGTGACAGCTTCAGTCCCGGCCGTGGTAGCTCCATTCTACAGTAGGGCAAACTCAAAAATAACCACACCTATTGAGTGCGATGTGAGTACACTCTAAAACAACCTCAAACGGGCTTAACTACTTATCACCCCCTTGCTGCTGTTTTTGTGATTTCAGTCCGTATATGCACTGATTTTTTTAAACATTGATCATTCCTTATCTTTGTCATTTAGCCTGCTTAAAAAGAGTTTCAGCACAGTGTATTGGCACCACCGCTCCGGTTAGCCTGCAAGCTGGAGCGCTACTGAGCATGCGCGATACTCTTTGCCCATGGAGTGCATGAGTGTACTGGATCTTCCGTTCTGTTCGTGTGTGAGCGAGCGGAACGCAGAGCCGCTGCGCGAAGCGGTACGGCTCATCTTGCCAGTCAAAAGTGGCAGCCGCCGCCTAACAGTTTATTTTTTCATTAATTCGGGTTCATGTATAAATAACACCTAAGATGTTTTGTTTTAGGTCTTGTGAAGCGTTCAGGTATAAAAAAGTATTTTTGTTGCACAGCGGGCTATACATTATTTCTCCACACTCCCTCAGTGGTTTACACATTTTTCCGACAAGCTAAAACGTGATTCATAAAGCTTCGCTTTGCTACAGCGAAGCGGAGCGGCTGCACAGAAACGATCTGCTAAAGCTGCCAAATTTTCCCTCGGGCAGAAACAACGTTAAGTTGTGAGGCAGCACCCTCTATTGTGTCTGTTCTGCGTGTGTTCCGTTTGTACGTGCTTTCTCTCTTTTTCATGTTTTCGCATCACAGTTGTCAAATTCGGAGCCCACTGGCTGCGGGACAACGTTCTTCTTCTTCCATTCTGCCTTTCAAACTCTCGTTATCCCCTCCCTCATGTCATGTTTCACCCTTCCACACAGTGCTAGTATTCACCACGTCGTTGCTTCGCTCATGATGACCAAACTTAATTAAGTCGCCGGTTCGGTTACGGCCCCAGCGTTCGTATTTTGCGTGGAAAGACTGTGCAAAAAGGCACATCTAGAGGGATTTTGGACCACTTTAACAGTGTAGAATACTTGCACCTTCGTAGTTTATTTCATGCTTTTCTACCTCGCAAGAATATACCTTCTGAAATGGGTGTAAGGCAGACTAAAACAAACGCCTGCTGGCTACTGAGTGGTAAATAAATAGTTTAAGTGTCAGACGAGCCGCGAAGAGAGATAGCATGCCGAAAAGGCTCTATCTACTTGGCTCTTCATCTTCAATGCTGTTTATTTACGACTCAATTACATGAGCCTATTAGCCAATCAACGTGTTTGGTGAACCATAGTATGTATGTTATAGTTAGTTTTGTCCATTCTGAGATCGGTTTCAGCTGTACTAGTAACGATTTGTTTACAGTCGCTCTAGTGCCGATTGCTTCACAAGGCGCCGGTCATCTTTATAAATTGCGCAAAAGAACAGCTGTAGGCATTACAAAAATGTACCGAAGACTTGCTTCAACATACACTTGGCGTATAGAAACCCTGTCTGTCATTATGATAGCTACGTATGCACCTATCCGGTCCTGCCGCCACGTCAGAAGTCTGACCATACTTTTCATGTCCGCAGAAATTTCGTTTTGCGATGTTCGTTTATGGCATATATGCAAAACAAAATCTACCCTCCAATGCAGAAGCCCAGATCACATGGACAAATACTTTTAATTTGTTCGGCTGCCATCTGATTCCGCATGACACTGAGCATCCAAAGTTTTCTCTAGATATTTGAAATGATTTTCTATGACTACCAGAAATCAGGACGAGCACGGGGCGCAGTCATATTGAACTCTGGGCTGTTGCAGTACCACAACAAAAAAGCAGAGTATAAAGCTCCTCCGTAAAAAACAAAAACAAACAAAAGTCTCGCTTGCATGACCCCCGACTTCTTGCATTCCCTCCACAAATGATCGCATGCGCCCCATATAAATGTTTACTTGTATTATTTGTGAACTGCCGCTGAAATGTGCACTGCGTGGTCGAAAGTCAAAGCCCGATGCGGCGCAGTTGCCTCACTTTGAATGCAACAGACCACTTAGAGAAATCACTTCATGCTTTAAAGCCTTACTGCGTGCCAGGAAGCATTTATTTCCGAAAGCTGCCACGGCATAAAGCTTTTTAACTCTTCTCTTTAAGAAGAGTTTATATGGCTTTTTATATGTCTGAGATGATGTGCTTTTAATAATATTACTTCGTTCTTTTCGACCCATTCTTTTTCGGCCGACATCAGGAAACGTAGTATATTGTCACGACCAGAGGAGCCGTGAAGGCAGACGTCGGGGAGAACCCAAGACCGGGAGCCTTCTTTTTAATTATCGAGCCAGCTTCCACGACACAGAACAGAACAGCGCGCCACTAGAGCCCACCGCCGCTTCGTCGCGACCCGTTCGTAGTGAGCCAACCAGTCTTCGGCATCTTCAAACAGGTCGCCGTGAAAGGGCTTAGGCGTGCGTGGAGTCTGAAGGGTGAGATAGGTGGGGCTGGCTGCAGGGACAGTCGTAGGCAGGGCGGGCAGTGGCGTCGCCATGAGTGGAGTGGTAGTTGAAGGCGCGCTGACAATAGGAAGGGCCTCGGGGGACAGGCCGCGGATCCTCCGGCTGGCACGATGGACAGGGGTGGTCACAAGAGGCGGACGCGTCGAGTCGCCCTCAGGAGTAGGGAGCATCGGCCGCACCTCCACCAGTGTCACGACCAGAGGAGCCGTGAAGGTAGACGTCGGGGAGAACCCAAGACCGGGAGCCTTCTTTTTAATTATCGAGCCAGCTTCCACGACACAGAACAGAACAGCGCGCCACTAGAGCCCACCGCCGCTTCGTCGCGACCCGTTCGTAGTGAGCCAACCAGTCTTCGGCATCTTCAAACAGGTCGCCGTGAAAGGGCTTAGGCGTGCGTGGAGTCTGAAGGGTGAGATAGGTGGGGCTGGCTGCAGGGACAGTCGTAGGCAGGGCGGGCAGTGGCGTCGCCATGAGTGGAGTGGTAGTTGAAGGCGCGCTGACAAAAGGAAGGGCCTCGGGGGACAGGCCGCGGATCCTCCGGCTGGCACGATGGACAGGGGTGGTCACAAGAGGCGGACGCGTCGAGTCGTCCGCAGGAGTAGGGAGCATCGGCCGCACCTCCACCAGTGTCACGACCAGAGGAGCCGTGAAGGCAGACGTCGGGGAGAACCCAAGACCGGGAGCCTTCTTTTTAATTATCGAGCCAGCTTCCACGACACAGAACAGAACAGCGCGCCACTAGAGCCCACCGCCGCTTCGTCGCGACCCGTTCGTAGTGAGCCAACCAGTCTTCGGCATCTTCAAACAGGTCGCCGTGAAAGGGCTTAGGCGTGCGTGGAGTCTGAAGGGTGAGATAGGTGGGGCTGGCTGCAGGGACAGTCGTAGGCAGGGCGGGCAGTGGCGTCGCCATGAGTGGAGTGGTAGTTGAAGGCGCGCTGACAATAGGAAGGGCCTCGGGGGACAGGCCGCGGATCCTCCGGCTGGCACGATGGACAGGGGTGGTCACAAGAGGCGGACGCGTCGAGTCGCCCTCAGGAGTAGGGAGCATCGGCCGCACCTCCACCAGTGTCACGACCAGAGGAGCCGTGAAGGCAGACGTCGGGGAGAACCCAAGACCGGGAGCCTTCTTTTTAATTATCGAGCCAGCTTCCACGACACAGAACAGAACAGCGCGCCACTAGAGCCCACCGCCGCTTCGTCGCGACCCGTTCGTAGTGAGCCAACCAGTCTTCGGCATCTTCAAACAGGTCGCCGTGAAAGGGCTTAGGCGTGCGTGGAGTCTGAAGGGTGAGATAGGTGGGGCTGGCTGCAGGGACAGTCGTAGGCAGGGCGGGCAGTGGCGTCGCCATGAGTGGAGTGGTAGTTGAAGGCGCGCTGACAATAGGAAGGGCCTCGGGGGACAGGCCGCGGATCCTCCGGCTGGCACGATGGACAGGGGTGGTCACAAGAGGCGGACGCGTCGAGTCGTCCGCAGGAGTAGGGAGCATCGGCCGCACCTCCACCAGTGTCACGACCAGAGGAGCCGTGAAGGTAGACGTCGGGGAGAACCCAAGACCGGGAGCCTTCTTTTTAATTATCGAGCCAGCTTCCACGACACAGAATAGAACAGCGCGCCACGAGAGCCCCCCGCCGCTTCGTCGTCGTCTTCGACTCAGCGCGGAGGCCGCGCGGCGCGTTAGGCGCGTGGCAATATAAATTATTTTGAAATTATTTTTTATGCACAATCTAGCCCAAACAGAAGTTTTGTTATAGTATAGAAATTATTTCATGACTTTGAAGGCAAGCTCGAAGACCCCGTATTCCCTGCACCACCGCTGAGAGGCGTCGATTACTCTTAAAAAACCTGCATTCTTGATAAAATCAAGACGCGATCACACGCAGACGTATGATAGCATACACTTGGTTTGGTTTATGGGGGCTTAACGTCCCAAAGCGACTCAGGCTATGAGGGACGCCGTAGTGGAGGGCTCCGGAAATTTCGACCACCTGGGGTTCTTTCTTAATGTGCACTGACATCGCACCGTAGTACAAGAGCCCTTAGCATTTCGGCTACATCGAAATACAGCTACCCCGGCCGGGATCGAACCTGCGTCTTTCAGGCCAGCATCCGAGTGCCATAACCACTGAGACACCACGGCTGCACAGCATACACTTCAATATGTGAACTATAATACTGATATGCTATATATATAGCATCTCAAACTTCGCCGTACACGAGAGTGGTGTATACATATACCTCGCACCTGCGTAGTAACCTCGTTATTGCAAAAAAAAAAAAACAGACGGGGTCATTAGGCGACGTCGTCTGCGCTACGAAAACAACGAAAACCAAGTCGACGTCAATATTCGGAACGCGGTGGTTTAGTAGTCCCTCCCCACCCCGCTTACCGAGTGTCTGGGCACGATCGCGGCTAGACTCAGCGCTGCCCCTTCTCACCCTCCACTACTGTCTGTTTCCCTCTCTCGTTGCTAAAGAGCAAAAAAAAAAGTGGCAGGAAAAGTGACAATGAATAAACAAGCAAAAAAGTCAAGCTCCTGCTGATGACGGCATGGTCGTTTCTTGCTCGTTAAAACTACGAGGGAACGGGGTTCGCTGTGAACGGGTTCCACGTGCACAAAATATAAGCCCGAGCCATCCATGCTTTCCTCTCCTGATCAAAAGCATGCAGCGCTGGGGAAACTAAAACTGGCACCAACCATTCATAAAGATGCATGCACGGTCAGTCAAAAAGCTGCTTGCAGTGAGTAACATTCTTTTGCATATTCCTTCCTTGTGTGTTTGTGCTTATTCGCTGCTGGTATGAATCAAGAATGTTACCAACTTGCCCAAAAACTTGTTTTACTCAATTGAGCAACAGTTTATATGCTATCGTATCGCTACCCGAAAGCCGTGATTGGCCAGCACATGAGGACCTACTATAGTCGGATGCAAGGCAAACAAAAAGCGGCTTTTCCCCATCAAAGGACACTCCTTCAAGCCAATGATGTCGGCCGATCCCCATGATTCCACTAGCGTGGAAAGGCAGGGAGTGGCTTACGAAAGGGGATAGGCCCCACTCTGCACTTTCCGAGATAGTTCCCTCCTTTCATTGTCGCGCTGCTAGTGCTAGAAAGTTCATGAGAATCGGGCGACGCTATTGGCTGAAAGGCGGTGCTTTGACGAGGAAAAGCCGCTTTTTTCTTGAGTTTTATCTGATTATAGCCAGGCATTGTTCACACATGACAGCACATTCCTGCGCCAATTCTGTGCCAGCTCAGACGATTTAAGCGCTGCACTGACTGTACTTTGGTGCTTACGATTCACCAGAACGTAGCTTTTCGTATCGTTACCCGCACACCATGATCGGCTGCCGCATGTTCACCCAGCAGCGCCGAATTTTTCCGCATGTGTGAGCAGCTTCCTAAATTCTGTGCCCGCTGCAAAGTCGTCCGCGTTGCACTGTATTCTGCGAGCCAGACCCTAGCAGCTTAGCCGGCGACCGTAATTAGCACTAAGCGGGTCCAGACAGCCCTCGAGGTCAGTGAGGGGCGACGGAGCTCTTTGGGCTGCCTCGCCTTCAAAAAACGGCGATCGTTAAAGGCCAGCTGACTTGCTTCGAAGCGGCGAACTGTTGCTGATCAGAAAAACCGATTACCCGTGAAATCAAAGCCAAGAGGCTTTCAGTTTCTTTCGCTCCTTGCTTTAATCGTGCTTCTCTTTTTTCTTTGTTTTGCTCAAAAAGCGCTTGCCGATCCTTGCTTGCATACACTGCCGCGGAACGTGCAACACAAGCTGAAACCAGACGCCATAAACTGATGACTACGTTTGAGAAAAGATGCCGCTAATGGTTGGCTCTCTTGCCTTTCTGTTCGCTGTACTTTTGTGAAGAATTTTTGTTGCGAAGGCTTGGGAAATCTTTATTTTCGGTCGATTACTCATCGAGTGGAGAGTTCGGTTAGTCTGTTGCTTTTTCTTCGATGCAGATGTCACTTTTGTGCAGTGAGGAAGAAGCTCGTTCATGAAGTGTGCATAAAATCAGTAAATTGTAAACTCGAGTGCAGCTGTTCGAATGCTGAAGTAATTTAGAACGCCTTGCTGTCACTGCTCACTCAGTTTAAAGGGGCCCTGAAACACCTTCCTAGAAGCGCACATCAACTTGCTCAATCACTACTTTTTGTTGTCAGGAACACCTGAGCACATGAATACACCTCCACACGCAGTAGCGAACCCACTTGTGAATGTTCGCGATTCCTGCCCAGCGACTTTTGTTGCGTGAGCTACATTGGCCACAGTCTCGCCGCTTCGCGTGCTCTCTCCGTCGACCATACTGCGCATGCGCGAGGAGCGAGTGACGTCACTGCGCACAGCTGGCGCGCCACGCCGCGCGCGCGCGCTCGCTACTGCCGCTGCTGCCGCCGGCGCAGAGCCACGTGACGTCCCTGCTCACGCTACGTATATCCTGGAATAGCAGAGCTAAGCCACTGCCAGCTTTTTCATCCTCGTACCCTCCTACGTCGTTCACGGTTGCGTGTACAAGTTGAGAGATGGCTATTGGTTAGATTCTTTCAGACGCCAAGCAGCTACCATAGCCGCAGCCAATAAGTCGCGTTGTTCCGGCGGGTCAGGAAGCACCGCCCCCCGGAGGTGGAGCTGGCGGAGGAGCGCCGACCTTCCAGCGTGCAAAATGTGGCGAGGGTAGAGGGAAAGGCGCGAACACTCTGAAATTCAAACTTTGACTTTATGTAACTCAGCTTCTACAAAGCCCATAAAAAATTTTTGCTGGAAAATATTCTTGAAGCGGCCTGCTTTAAAATTCTCAGACATACCGCAACCTCATTAGAGCCCCTTTTACAAGAGCCCTTTTAATGAAATGTCTTGCCAGTAGGAAATGTGCGCCAGAACATTAAAAGTTTTGCTGGTTGTGGTGCCGAAAAAAAGACTGGCTAAAACATGGTCGCCCAACATCCGAACTATTCGACGCAGAAACTCTCTTTGGACTACCCTCTATTCCCGTAATCCATCCGGCATCACTTTAAAAACAACCCCGCTTGCGATGGATAGTGACTCCCCTGCCTTGCTGAGAAATATTTTTTTGAAGAACCGCACGGACCTGTAGTTTCTTCTGCAAATGAAAATAAACTTGGTAATGTGCATACCAGATCCCCCCCCCCCTTTCCATATATGCTCTTTCGAGGGACTGCCCATTAACCCGTCGCTGATGACCACTCTCACCATTATCAGCTGCTTCTGACTGCTACATTCTAAACATTAATACGCCTATATGGGAGTAAAAATAAATTAAGCTGTGCTCTAGCCCAGTCCATTTCATGAAAGGGATACGAGGTCTGTTAGAAAAGTATCCGACCTTTGGCCGAAGAAAAAAAAACTGGCGTAACTGGAGCGTTAGAAACCTAATAACCTTCAAAGTAGTCTCCTTGGGGCTCCATATGCATCTCCCAGCGGTGCTGCCATTGTTGGAAGAATTCCGAAAAGACCCTTTTCGGAATGGAATTTAGCTCTGCTGTCGTTGCAGCCATAATGTCCTTTCTTTTCTGAAATTGCGCTCCTTTCAATGGCCTCTTGATTTTAGGAAACAGCCAGAAGTCGTAGGGAGACATATCAGGAGAGTAAGGACCCTGTTGAACTACAGGAGTCTGGTTTTTCGCCAGAAAAGTCTGAATCAAATGCGAGGAATGTGCAGGAGCAATGCCGCGAGGGATGCGCCAATTTCTTGTTGACCTCAATTCCGGTCTCTTGCGCCGCACAGCACCGCGTAGGCGATGGAAGACATCCATGTAGTACTCTTTAGTCATTCTTTGATCCTGTGGGGTGCGTACTCGTGGTGTGCCACACAAAGGGAGTCAAAAAAGCAGTCAGAAACACTTTGACATTGCTGCGCACTTGGCGGGCCTTCTTTGGTCTTGGTGACGTGGAATGCGTCCTCTGTGACGACTGGGATTTGGTTTCCTGGTCGTACCCGTACGCCCAAGACTCGTCACTAGTGATTACGGCGTCGGTGAAGTCAGGGTAACTGTTTGTGGAATCCAGCATCTCCTGTGAGACTTCAGCACGAAGTTGCTTTTTCTCCACCGTCAGCAGCTTCGGCACGAATTTCGCCGCAACTCTCTCCATGGCCAAATCTTCGGTGATAATGGAATGTGCAGAAATATTGCTGATATCCACCTCTTCCGCAATTTCTCGGATAGTCACCCAACAGTCCCGCATCACCACAGCGTTCACTTCGGCAATTACCTAGTAATTTAGGCATGTTGATGGCCGACCGGAGCGTGGCTCTCTCTCCACAGATGTGCGGCCGTCTTTAAACCAGTTGTACCACTGCTTAATCTGTGTGCTGCTCATAGCATCATCACCGAAAGCCGTCTGAACATTTCGAATGGTTTCCACTTGGCTTTCGCCCAGTTTATGGCAAAATTTGCTGCAGTAGCGCTGCTCCTGTCACTCCGCCATTTTCCTTGCAATAAAAAACCGACGAGAGCACTCAAGTGCTGCCTCCCAGCGACTGACTCTATCGGCAGGCGGGAAAAAATTCTTGCATGCGCACGAGGGTTCATGGTCGGCTGCTGTAAGCGCGCTTGTTTCATATCCATCAGGTGTTCGCAAAAAAAAAAATAAAGTCGGATACTTTTCTAACAGACCTGGTACGCTAGAGGTAAGCTTTCCTTTTACTTAGGTGTCTACGAATATTCGAATTTTTGAATATATTTCGAATATTATATTTTTAGTATTCGAATTTGCTTCGAAATCCAAGTATTCATGTTGGTTCGAATATTCGACCCGATGTGAATATTCGTATCCAGCCGAATATTCATTGTGAGCACCGGCGTTCATTTCTGTCCCCAAGCCCTATCGACAGATACATAACAACATGGCGGCGCCTACTCGGAAGGAAAAGTCTTTCTTCCTCCAAGGGCCATGCCGAAGCTGACTGCGCTGATGAGCTTTTTTCTGTGTCTGCAGGAGTCGTTTCAGTTAGAAGGGAACTACTTCTGCCTGACCATGTGGTGCAGCTGGTTTTCCTTCACGACAACCTTTTACGTCATCCCAGCAACGCGCTTTCGTGCTGATGGCAAGCTAGCCTTAATCAATGCTGTGTACTAGCCATCTTCTCTGATATTTCCACTCTTCTAAGAATAATGTTCGAGACTTTGATACTTTTTGTGCAGCCACACACACCTTTTGTGTTCATTTAATCATCGATAGTTGAACTATGATGTTCTTGGGTGCCCAAATAAATGTTTTGTAGTGATTAAATGCGTCTGTCCTTCATTATTCGATGTTCGATTCGATATTCGCAACTAAGTATTCGTATTCGATTCGTATTCGAAAAATTTGATATTCGCACACCCCTACTTTTACTCCATTCTGTATAGAGTGTATTTTTGGGTAGCTACTTATATGTCATAGTCGGCTCCCTACCAAGTCGGAACGAATTATGTAGCGCCTGGATACGCGAGGGCGTCGCAATGAATACGCAGTTTATGCGTCCTATGTAAAATAAGAACAAGCAAAGTAGTTCGGAGAAATTTGTAATTCAAGAAATTTCTAGAATAGTGGCAGGTCACCCTCCTGTTGAGCCCACGTAAACAAAGGACCTAGGCCTCCTCACATCTGTGTATGGCTTCGACCGTGTTGGCCTTAGCTGAATTTTTTTTTCATTATTTCTGTGTTTGTGCTTACAACGTGGATTCATAAGCATACATACGAGGTACCGTTCCGAGAAGCATCCTATGAGTATGAAAAACTTGGTGCTTCAGACTTGGCTTTATATTTTTCTTATTCACTTTTTTTCGAATATAAATGCAAATTGTGACTGCAGCCGAAGCGATATGCTGTTGTGCTGCCGAAGCTTCACCGAAGCCCACGGCGAGCTCGAACCGAAAGCAAATTTGTTTGTTGCTCGAGTCGTGCATGTATAAAAGGAGACTTTGTAGTCCGTTGTCGAACGCGGCCTTCACGTTTCGATGCTTAGAGAAGAAGTGGGATGCACAAGATGCTTGCAAAACAAAATAAAGCAAAGTAAAGAATGAAGAGACACGTGTACACGCATCCTGCGTCCCCGCTAGGGTTGACGCATGTAGAAAGTATAAAAAACAAAAAAGAAACAAAGGCACGTGCTTACCTATCCTGAATCCTCGCTGTGATTGGAATACAGTTTTTTTTTCTTCAAAAATACGTTCCAAAACGTGCGTTCTCGCTTCTCCTAAGCCGGTACAAATAAGAAAGCCGCCTCTGAAAGAAGATGGAATAGGAAGACAGTGACAAAGCGCGCTACGGAAGGCTCGTGCGCATGTAAGAACTTTCCCCAACGCGTTTTTCGGTGAACGTCGCACATATCCGCGACGTGGATTTATTCTCGAGATGGAAATTGGAAACAATGCGGCCCCACTGAAAAGAGGAGAAATTTTTGAAACCTTGAGTGGGCGCCGGCGCGGGTTTTTGTAGATCGCAGGTTTAAGAAACGAAAACGTTTTGCTGAGAAAAACTTTGTAGCATCTATCCGCTTTCCTGGCGAAGGGGTGTTTTAGGTTTCTCTATATTCTAGCGTTACCAATTACGGAGGAATATTCTTAAAAGTCGGTTAATGCAAAAAAAGTCGGGCTGGTGGATTGGTGCCGTCCTCATTTTCCAGAAATGTCCTCATTATTTAGGACTCAGTATAATTTGAACAAAGTTTTCTTCAACTAAGGTTTCGAATTATCGAGAAGCGACTTCTATTAACATTTTTATATGAAAGAAAACTTTTGAAATCCCGAGGTAAGGTGTAGATTACTTAATAAAAGTTTATTGATAAAACTGAAACAGCATACGTGGTCATCTGTATGCCATAATTATTTATACCAGGAGTCACAAATTTCGAGCTTCCCTTCACGAAGAGAGTTATCTCGTGTCAGGATGTCTCGACGCTGCGACACAGTTCGCGAGCCATCCACACCATGTATTTCTTTGGTTTATGGGGATTCAACGTCCCAGAGCGAGTGCTATGAGGGACGCCGTAGTGGAGGGCTCCCCAAATTTCGACCACCTGTGGTTCTTGAACGCACGCTGACATCGCACAGTACTCGGGCCTCTATATTTCGCCTCCCTCGAAATTCGAACGTCGCGACCGGGACCGAACCATGTGGTTGTAGTACTAAAGCATCGAGGGCTACTTTCCACGTTGAATGCTGGTCACCTAGAAAGCTATTTGCAATTCTTAACACAGCGTGGTCGAGGAATCTGCTGATACTCAACCCATAGGCCTTCGTACGCAGTTTCGCTTCCTATACCTTGGGGTCGTATATTTCCTAAAATAGCTTTCGTCGGCTTGATTTCTTCCCTTCCATCACCGGCAGGTGAAAATAGTTTGCGGGCATATATGGCTTTGCATAATTTACAGCGAATGTCTCATCTTTGCGGAAGGCTTGTCTTCGTGGTGCGAACAGACTTTGTGTAATGCCGCATAGTTCATGTCTGGACAGCGTTAAACGCCTTGTGGTCCAGAAAATCTGGTGTCGGCGTTGTCGGCGTCGGCGTTGTGAACGACAAATCGCGAGCATGGCTCTGGCAGGTGGTGCCCAAAGAGCAACCTAGGAGGAAGGTGGGCCACTTTGGTCATGTGACCTTGCGGAGTCGTTCCAACCTGCCCACCGGATAGTGAGAGAACTGCCCACCGTGGCAGGTGGTGGTTAAGTTAATGATTGGCAGCTCGGGAAGAACCCCGCACAGGACCCGCCGCTGGGAGCACCTGCCATAGCAGGGCAGTGGTGCATCGCTTAACCGCTGCGCCACTGCGCCAGGAGTGGTGTGAGGACTCCTGATGATCTATGAGTGTAAAGCAGAGCATGACCCTCTGCATACATAGGAATTAACCGATTACGCTATCGCCTCATGCGCTTAAGGTGGTGTTTAAGTGTCTTCTCCAATTTTCTTTCTTGCTGTAATCACATTCATTGTAATCTAACGCACCAACCTTTTGTCTCATTTCAGGTGTCTCCCACCATACAAAGGTTTGCGAGCACCTGGAGGAAGACGCCGTATTTAATGAAGTAAGCAACCTTTCGTTCGCATGTGACGCATGCGCGGATTCTTTTTAGCTTGCTGCGCAAGCGCCCAACATCCTGTGCGGTGCTTATCAACGCGCATCGCCGCGCATAATGCTGCTGATTCCACGCATGAATACATTAAAGAGAAAGTCAATTTATGCGCTGAATGCTGGCGAAGGTACCTTAGCACATCAGGAGGGATTAGACTCACTGCACTGAATAGTCGTTAGCTCCTTTTTGGTTTGAATCGGTAATCAATGCAAGTCATTTCGGTGTGTTCACCATCGATCGCTCTATAATTTCTAAAGAAAATAAAAGGGAACGTTTTACCGTAACTAATATGCATGAAGTACTTGTGGACCGGGAAAAGAGCCGCATCAAAAAGAGGTCTTTAAGTGCGCGCAGCAATTAGGTTCCGTGTGATTAAAAACGACTTTCACTTTTGTTGACAGATCATTAGAAAGGGTAGCGTCACACAAATTAGCTTCACGTAAAGCGGATTTTTTTCCTCTTTTCTATGAAAAAAAAAAGGCCATAAAAAGGTGAGCATGGCTAGGCCGCTTTTAGCTTTTCTAAAACAGAAAGCAGATTGGAAGTGGAGGGTGGCGCCATCTGTCGTCAGGTGGTCCAGATTGGCCTCGTAGCGGGTGAACGTAAAGGGAGATGGAGTGGAATGGCAGGTCGAAGCAGTCGCACGCAACACGAGGCATATACCTGCCGCAGATTTCGTACAAGCCAGCCGCTGACTGGGTTGGCCCTTTTATTAGGCGGCCCGCATACCGCCCTGCCAAGCTGCAAAAGCAGCCCAGGCTCAAACTGCGCGAGGTACGGACCACCTTTTGTCAATTCAGCGGTGTGGCATGCGGGCAGGCTAAATCACTGCGCCGTTATATTTATCTTTTCCAAGCGGTGCTACTTTCCTCTCCTAGAAAGCCTTCCTTACCGCGAGACGTCCATGCTGGCCAGTCGTGCGTGAAATTATTCAAATGTGAGCCCAGGTCGGTCCATCGAAGCAGCAAAGGCGGCCTAGGCTCAAAGAGTGCGATTTACGGACCACCTCCCATGAGTTCAGTGGTGTGATATGCGGGCTGCCTAAATAAGCGCATTGCGAAACTCGCTCATTAAATTAGTACTCCTGCTTTCTGCTGAGGTGTGCTCGGATGGCTAGAACTTGCTGCTAAGGCTGTTTGAAAGAGAGCTCACATTTAGAAGATTACCTTGGCTGCTTCGAGTGAAGCTGGCTTCAGTCGGATTATTGGGTGACTCAGATGGGAGAGTCGCCTCTCGAGGTATTATGTGCAGACGATAAGCCATTTCAGGATTAGCGCCGAGCTCTTTTTCTGTGAACTCTGGGAACCGGTGCGCACGCTTATGGAGCGCGAATTGAAATATTACTGCTAATTTGGTTTCAAAAGAACAATGCGCAAAATGGGGCGTATACTAATGGCATTGGAGTTTATTTCTAAAAGGAGACTCGAAGGGTTTCTTTTTGAATATTGTGCGATGAACTGCGCTCTTGGAATACGTTTTCTGGACGTAAAAACAAGATGGTCTTTCTTTGGATGTAAAGACAGGAGGAGAAATTTCATTTTTCTTTGAAATTGAAGACAGTATCAGATTGCATGCAGGCCGACCTTTCTTTCCATTTTAATTGTTCTCGCTGTACCACAGGGTGACTGTTAGCAAAGCTGTAAAGGGGGCTAGCTGGTCGTACATGTTAGCATAGCGGTGCGATTATTATATTACAGAAGGGGCAACACGAGACGCTTTTGTGCTTTTCGTCCCTGCAGTAATAGAGGTATCGCGCCCTTATGCTATGGATAATCAAATCGTGCTTTCAACTAACGGCTATCCTAAAACCGCTGAAGTGGTAAGGCACGTGCTGGGTGCAGTTATGCAAATTTCACTTCAAAAGCGATTGATGTTGCCTATCAAGATAGGGGTAAATCGGTACGTCGAACATAGCTATGACATAAATTTAATAAAAGTCGAGAACGCGGTATTCATTATGAGAGTAGGCATCAATGTGCCATGATATGCTGCCTATCTATTCCTTTGGAGACTTGGCTGACGGTCAGCTTCAGTCCACAGGCAATGGAGTGGATAAGCCGAATTAAGCCGAATTAACTGATCCGTGTTATGCGTTCATGAGCTCATGGCAGCAAAGGTTTAGAACACGACGCATCGCAAGAATTATCGCAATAATAGTGACCCCGACGCAAGAATAATTTTATGAGCCTTACTATAGCCGCCGTTCTACCTTTGAAGTTTCGAGGATTTATTCTTCGATTCTATTCCTTATTCTTTCTTCCCAGGAGTTCGAGTGGCCGGTGGGGAGACCCGTGGAGAAGTATGAAGTACTGGAGATTCAAGTGCTTCAGCACAACAGATACTTCGCCAACAAGTGAGTACTATTGTAGCGTCACTGCGGTAAGCACTTTTGAACGCCAGCGCAGTATTACTTAAAGTGAGTCTGTCATTAACTATAGACTTAACGCCCATTGCAATGTAACACTGAGCTCCTTCATTTTCGACATTTTCGAGTTGTAGACGTGTAGTAAAGGTATGCTAGGTATTCTTGCTTGGCGCCAGCTAACAATCGTGTAGCTTCGATACTCAAAACGTGAACGAACACTTCAATGGACCGGCATTGACAAAATCAGAATCCGTCGCTGAGATCTGGGCATATATCAATGGCTGATACATCATGATATCTTGAGTTCGAAGCAGAGCCCGACACGCTATATTAACGGGTTAATTAAACACGAGCCCGTTTCTCTCGACATTGCGTACCTACATCACTTTGCTACTGCCACAGGCCACTATCCAGTGTTTAACTCGATTCCAGCTTACTATGGCATTCTATAGCCGACGAAAAAGTAGATGAGCTGGCTCGCAAAAGTCTTCACCATTAGAACTTCAAGATTTCCTTCACGCAGTCAGATGCGCCCCACTTGGCTATAGCTTATAGAACCCTGTCCCATCATTAGCCATTTCGTCACTCAGTGTGCACACATTTCAAACCTAAACTACCTCCCATTCTTCCACGCCACTTTGAAACTGTTTACCATCGTCTCCGTCGGAAAGCCGCGTTTAAAAACAGCCTACGGTACCGTTTGAGACAAGTTTACTGTCCGCATTGGGACACCTGCGGCCTGATAGAAACAGTACAACATATTTTGCTTGAATATCCAGATTATGCCGATGAGCTGCGTGCTATTAGCATTGTAAGGTGTGGTTCCCCCAAGTGCCTCTAACAGTAGACTGTGTGCTAGATTACTTAGCCTGCTTTACGCAGCAGAGGCGTGCAGTCAACGTTTTACTTCCCTATTTAGACAACGTTGATTTACTCGACAAACTCTGATGCGGCAGCAGTGTGGGATCCGCATAGCAAGAAGGGCATTGCTCAGCTGGAGCGTGTTCAGCGAAAAGGAGTTCGTTTTATTTATTGCAAATATAGAAGGGCAGACTCTCCAACTGCATTAATTCGAAAGAGTAATTTACAGTTCTTGGCAATAAGAAGAAAAGTTACCCGTCTAGTACTGCTTCATAATTGCATGTCTGGAAATCTGAAGGCGGATTTATTTTATTTATTTATTTATTTACATATACTGCAGCCCCGATGTGGCTATTGCAGGAGTGGGAGGAAGAAAAAAATAAAAAAGAAAAGGCAGAGATGGACAACATATTCAGAAGTGAACACCATTGAAATACAGAACAGTAATTCAACAGACTAATCACAGATTTGCAACAACATTGAAAAATAGGTTTGGTTCCAGGGAGCGTATATCACCGGGTAAATAATTCCATCGTTCGATAACTCGAGGAAAAAAACTAAATTTGAACATATCAGTGCGCGCGTGAATGGGTGTTACATTCAATGGGTGGTAGCTCCTTGTAGATGAAGATGCTGAAAAATGCAAATACTCAGACAATGAAGCAAAGCGGGATGAATTAACAATACCATGAAGATATTTTAAACACTCATTGTCGCGGCGAGTACAAAGGAGGGAAAGCCCTATGGCAGGAAGAGTGGATGAAGGTGAAAAATTTCTGTCATACCATCGGTAAATAAACCGTACTGCTTTCCTTTGGACGGATTCCAGCTTACTGATATCGGACTGTTTATGAGGATTCCAGATTATCGACCCATACTCCAAAAGTGGACGAATTAAAGCTTTGTATGTTACCAGTTTAGTTTCTTTGGGGGCAACACAAAGTGTACGTTTTAGATAACCGAGCCTCCGCATTGCATTATTGGATATTGTGTTAATATGCTTTGACCAGGACAAGTCAGAAGAAAAAAGACCTAAATATTTGTACTCGGACACTTGATTCAGAGAGTTATCTTTCAATGAGTACGTGTAAGAAGATAGTATTGTGCGATTACATAATGACATGTATACAGATTTACGAAAGTTTATTTGCATTTGCCATGTTTCACACCATGAGCAGAATGACACGAATGACTGATTTAGTTGCGCGTGATCCTCAGGGGTGTTAATTGAACTGTATATCACACAATCGTCTGCATACAACCGAATTTTAGAAATAATATTTTCTTGCAAATTATTAATGTATAATAAGAATAACAGTGGCTCGAGCACGGATCTTTGTGGTACACCGGATGATACATTAACAGTTTCAGATAAACAGGAGTTGAAAGAAACATACTGTGTACGATTAGAAAGAAAGCTTGATATCCAGTCTGCCAGTAACGGGGTTGTGAGTATTGCATTAAGTTTACATATAAGTTTGCTGTGGAGAACGGTGTCGAAAGCTTTAGATAGGTCGATAAATAAAGCGTCTATTTGTGAGCCCGTGTCGAGGGAACTAGCAATGTCGTGCGTGAATTCTACAAGTTGTGAAATGGTACTGAGCCCGCGCCGAAACCCATGCTGAAATTTGCACAAGATATTGTTAGCTTCAAGAAATTCTGTAATGTGCTTATGAATGATATGTTCTAGTAATTTGCATGAGTGTGAAGTTAACGATCTTCCTGACTGGGTGAAACTGGCGAGCACTAGGAGAACACATGTACATGAGCAGTCATTAGCACCAATTTTCGCACGAACCAGTGGGTTTAAGCACATTTTTTTTTTCCGAATACTGTCGCGGAGTGGAATAGTCTTCCTTCGGGTCTATGTAAATCTAAGTTTTTTGAGAAAGAGCTAGAGAACTTATTGTATGGCTCCTAGTATCGTTGTTTGATGACTCTGGACTTGTGTCCTGTTTATTGACTTGCGGTGTTGTAGCTGATGCTTTTATAGGTTTTTTTTAGTTGTATGCCCCTCCTGCTTGGGCCAACTCTGGCTTGCCGTATACTAAAATAAATAAATAAACCTCCGTACACCTAACCTTTATGCACGCTTCATGCATCGAACCTTGTCAGCCCCTTTTTAGTTTATTGCACTATACCATTTAATATCTTTCACCATACTCATTGATGCACCAGAGCCCTAATTGAATTGTTTTCATTATTTTCTTCCTCTTCCTTCATCAGATTTATAACTCTGTGCACCCCTCTGGTTCCATGTTTCCATCCTCAATTCCCTTGTCCACGTAGAGTAAATTGGTAAATTGGTTTTGAGGAAAAGAGATGGCGCAGTATCTCCCTCACTTATCTCAGTGGACACCTGAACCGCACCGTAAAGAAGGGAGGGAGGTAGGAGTGTAAGAAGAAAGAGAGAAAGAGGTGCCATAGCGGAGGTCTCCGGAATAATTTCGACCACCTAGGGATATTTAACACCATGTCAGCGAATTTTTCGTCGTGGCGGCTAAAACATTGCTCGTCATAAAGGGTTTCTCTTTTTCCCCACCAAATCGCACACAATACCTGGATTGCGTGTTCCTAGTTTAAATACGAATGATATATCAATCTTCAGTGCTTCACATATATTCAAGCGCTCTAATTCACTCTTTCTCTCCCCTTCTTTTTCCTTCACTCCTCCTTTCTTCTTTTCTGTCCCCCAGGGTGCTGGGCCGGTACGGCATGGTGCTGCAGCGGGTGGCCGAGGAAGGGTACGCCACGGTGCAAGACGACGTCGTCGACGACAACAACAAGCCGGTGGCCAACGTAAGAACAGCCGTGGTCGCCCATCAACCCCGCCCCTGTAGCTATTGCGGTCGTCTGCATTGCTACAGAACACGCACTTGGCTAGAAAAAAAGGATCCAGTAGATTTAAATAAAAAAATTCGTAGTTCCATGAAGCCGCAAAAAAAAAGATGACATTAACAACACTATGTTTCTTCTGGATAGCTCCAGTTGCCTTGATTCCTATGCTGCTATGGAACATTCCAAATTCTACTACTCCGCTCCAAGTAATTCCCTTTTGTCCCAATTTTTTTCTCAACGGACCATTCAGGCCTGGTTCCCGTGCCACTTCAGCTTGGTCTCTTCGGCGCTTAGTGCAACATCGAAATTAAATGTTGCTCTCTTTGGCCTAAATAAAAAGCGCTATCGTATTTAGTATTACAACTATAATAAGTTCAAGTACAAAGTGCTTCGCGATTTCACTCATAGCGTAGAATGTATCTCTTATGTAAACTGGAGAAATGTTTTAGCTAAAATTTTCCAAAGAACTGTCCTTTGGCCGGCAGAATTCTTTGATCCCTTTTTGGCTGGGGTACTTGCCTGATTTGATCAGACATCGGATATCCGTAGCGTCTGCGGCGACGGCGTAGCAAAAAGCTGCTGTCCTAGCGATAGCATTCGAGGCGCCATCTCGTTTTGTTTGTTGCAGATCTGCCATGAAGATCCGATAAGAAATAGAGCGGGAGGGATGCGTTGTTTTTGTGGAAAGTTTGAGGACGGTTTCTGAGTTTCTTTTCCAATGGTGAGAACAATAAGTCTACTTTTACCAAAAGTGTACTGAATTTCAAAGGTTGTTATTTGTTTATCGCAAGCAAAGCACAAACAAATCGTTCGTTCTGCGCCGGAAATGTCAGCGAAGACAGCCGAAGAGCGAGCAAGCGCTATGGCGCTTCAAACAAAGAAAAGTATCTTACGAAAGCAGTGAGAAATGTTGAATGCGCTGACTGATAAAGAAAAATATACACACACATTCGCTGAACGCGGCGGCCGTACAGCATCTGTAGCGACGTGCATCGTGCCACAGAAGATGAGACAGCGTAGGGGTGAGCTGCAGGTCGCAGTCAAGTATACGACCACGACATCTATTGGGGCTGCGTAAACAGGACTTTCAACTGAGTGGCCGCGGTGGTGTCCTGGCGAGGCGAAAGTCCCAAACCTGCTCTGCTTCGGCACGCGGATCGGTCGGGTCGCAACATGCCAATGGCAGCGAATAAAGCCGTTAGCGCTGTTCGGCTAAGTGTCAGGTAATGGAGGCTAATCGAGACAAGCGGTAATGGAAGGTCCTCAGACAGGCTCCTAAAGACAGTGCATGCGGTTGTCATCCCCTGTGAGATGATATAGAATGCGCTGCACTATTCCTGAAATGATTTTAATGCTTACATTTGCTATCGACGACAAGATCAGTTTTTTTATGGATGACTGCTGTTCAATCCCCGTCGCTTTGATCATCCTGCGCACTAAATTTCAGTCTGACGTCTGCAGTTTTAACTAAAACGACCTGCTCCTTGTGTGCGGCTTATGATATGAAGTTCTTTCTGTTTCGCTCTCCTTAACCCCCACCACCCGTGTATCTGAGCAGGCCAAAATCGTGATGGAGGTTAGCTACACGGCGCCCGACGGTTCGGTGGGCGCCTGGCACGCTCCGGGTCTGCCCACCAACCTAGGCAGCTTCGACGACGACCGGCAGGCGCTGCTCGACATCGAGCAGAACATCGCAAACCTGCAGCGCTCGTACGCCGCTGCGGCGGCGCACGGTGGAGGCATGGCGGCCGGAGGAGGAGGAGCTGACGCGGGAGGCTCGGGTGCTCCTGCCTCACAGCAGGTGCCACCGGGAGGGTACGGCGACGGGGGAGCGTTCTCGGACGACGAAGGGACGAGGAGCAAACAGGGCTCCGTCATCAGCCTCTTCACCACCTCCAACAAGTCGCCGGACAGGAAGAGGTGAGTTGTGGGGTGGACAATATTACGGTCTTTAGCCCCCTCCCTCTTTACAAGCAACCTGTGGGCGGATGGGATTAAGAAATTTGCGAAAATACGGTGGCCGCAACTGACGAAGGAGAGGGTTAATTGGAGAGACATGGGAGAGGCCTTTGCCCTGCTGTGGGCGCAGTCAGGCCGATGATGGTGATGATGTCTGACTGAAGGGGATCGTTCACTTGATCGATATTAATCAATCAATCGTTCAATCAATAATTCAGTGAATCGAAGCAACAAATGAGCGAATGCACGACCTCTTTCATCGAACACGAAATTATCTTCCCGGTCTTTACTAACACTAATCACCTTCAAAAAAATTACCGGAGACACCTTGGAAATTCTAAAGTGTGCTTGGCGAAAGCCTTGTGGTCAACTCACTGTCGCTTCTCCGAACCGCTTGGCGCGGAATCACTGGGCCGCTTCGGAGCCATGCGTCTCACTCGACTGCAACGAGACGTCTGGTGAAGGAGTGGCGGTGCTGCTGCCACCGCCTACGCGCGCGTGCTCGTTCTACCGGTACTGTGTGACGTCACGATTGCTATGCCCAGCTGCGCCCCCCACCGCCGCGCCGGTTGCTAAGGAGGGGAGGAGGTGGCGCCGCTGCGCGGAGGAGAGGCCACAGTTGGCACGATTCCAGCGCACGGACGGACACCGCGAGCACGAGCCATTAAAGGCTTTCGCCCTAAAAGCTCTAGCTTGCGATTATGTTTGGACTGCGGTCTTTTATTACGCATTTTTCCTAGTATATAGCGAACGAATTATTTCTTTTCACGACTCACTTCTGGCTGTACAAGTCCCAGCATCATAGTGTGCTCTTGGTCATGAAAGCGCATATTCCAGTTATCACTGAGTTTCTCACTGATCGTCCTCCATATCTTCCTTCATCCAGGTCGCTTACAGTGTTCACCTTTACTGTCGCTACTCATCGCACCTTTGAAAGTGATAGCTGTTTAGTAGAGGCTTTTGATCATGGCGATGATCGATTTTCATGGCACAAGGAAATCTGTGGCCAACGAGTGTCATGGCACAAGGCTTTTTCTTCTACTCAAGGTGGAGTCAGAGACCACTTCACCCTAAAGAAGCCGAGCGTCAGACAGGGCAAAGCGTGCACCAAATGTATCACCGGTGTGTACCCGGCGGCAGTGGGGATCCAATCTCGCATGCGAGGCGGATGCTCAAACGACTAGGCCATCACTCCAGTACTACAGGCTTTTAGCATAACGTTTACAGCCACCGCTGGCGGGTAATGTAGCCCTCGCTGCAAAAATGAAAATTGGTTTTGGCGAAAGGTAGTGGCGCAGTAACTGTCTCACATATCTCGTTGGACACCTGAACCACGCCGTAAGGGCAGGCATAAAGGAGGAAATGAAAGAAGAAAGGAAGAAAGAGGTGCGGTAGTGGCAGTCTCCGAAATAATTAAGCGTTTCGCCTCCATCGAAACGCGGCCGCTGCGATCCGCTTCGAATCCGGGTAATGCCACCGTGGCGGGACACGAGATACTTTCGCGATGGCTGCTGGAGCACTGCTGCATCAGACGAAATCGCCGTGCCGAGAAAGCCGCACGTTCTGCCTAAAGCTTAAATCTTTATGTAACAATGAACATCTTGTCAGTTAACGAAGTGGATGGACTTCGTCCGGTTGGGCAGCAGCTCACTCATGCCTCACGCAACTCTGGCTGTTGTGATCGGCGAACTTTGGAAGCACCGCAAGACGCACACGTGTTTCATCGGATCAAGACGAACAGCCTCTCGCCGCAAGAAGCGGCGTCATAACTTCTGCCTCGCTAATGGGTAGTCTGCTCCGGATAATGGGTAGTCTTTTCCAGAAGGAGTGGTGCAGAAAGGCGTCTGCTTTGCGGAAATTTAGACGCGGGATGAAACCTCTCGTGCCAGCTGTCGAGAGATGCAACCAGAAAGGAGTTAACGTCTCTGAGGACACAAAGGATACTCCAGCCCAGATCGGTGAAGAGGTCTGCTGGCTTGCCAACAGTTTCGCTGCTTTGCTGGCTGGCTGGCACACCAGCTGCCAGGAATTTCTGGGAAAGGCGAGCCCGTCATCTCTGAGCAGCTTTGGGAACCGAGAACTAGGATTCCATTTGGGCGTTGTGTGCCTGGCAGGCGCAGCTTTGGGTTCGGCTGTGGAGTCGTACGGCTGGTGTTCCGACTTCGTCTCCTTAACAAGGATTCCAGTAATGACCGCCCATGACCGTCCAGTAATGACCGTAGGGTACCACACGTCAGGTGAAAGAGGCACTTTCACCGAGGCGGTGTTTAATGAGTGGAGCTTTATTGACGCACGGATTCTTTCACCGATAGCTTCGAAGGCCAAGTCTCTCTTTTATGCGGTGTCCTTGGCTCTTAACTCAAGGTGTTATGAAAACACAGCACACCTATCGGGCACAATGGAGTGACGTCCAATGAACGCAACGCCAATGAACACAATGAACACCGACGACCTATGGCTTCAGCGCCGCGTTTCAACGTTGTCATGCCAACGCATGCAGCGCACATCTGTCACTACAGCCACAAAGCTTAAAGCACGATTGAGGTGTCCACTGTTTGAGAGAGAGATGTGGGCTGCAGGCATTGAAAACGTTGTGCCAGAAATGTGTCGCTGAATCCATAGGCGAACGCTGATGGCCTATGGCTTCAGCGTATACCACCGCCGCGGTGGCTCAGCGGTTATGGCGCTCGGCTGCTGACCCGTAAGATTTGGACCATGCGTCGTTCTGTGGGGAGGTGGCTGACACCTTCCACATTGTTTGGGTGTGTCAATCAAACCCATCTGTCCCCCCCCCCCCCCCCTACCCCAACCCCACCAGAGAGGACTGGGAGGCGGCCTTGCTCGGCTGTCAAGACCTAAAGAGCCAAAAGGCCGTGGTTCAACGGACGCGGGCGGCGTTGCTTGACAATGGGGCCCCGGAATAGGGGCTCCACCTAGTATTGTAAGGGAAAGGGCCAATAGGGTCCTACCCCAATCACCTTTCTGTAAAAATTTAATTGCCCATAAATGTTTTTCACCACAACCACCCGAAAGACGCGCGTTCGATCCCGGCTGCAGCGGTCGAATTTCGATGGAGGCGAATTCTAGAGACCCGTGTATACTGTGCGATGTCAGTGCACGTTAAAGAACCCCAGGTGGTCGAAATATCCTGAGACCTTCACTACGACGTCCCTCATAGCCTTAGTCGCTTTGGGACGTTAAACCCCGATAAACCAAACTATGGCTTGAGCGCCTCGTTCTATCGAAAAGCTGAAAGAGCTTTTCGATAGATTGATTCAAACAATTCGAGCAAAACATGAATGTACAATTAAAGCCAACTTATTTTTCACACATATTTCATCAAAAAAAAATTCAGGGTGCACTTTGGCTCTCTAAAGTGCTGTAAGGGGAAAGCGTTTCCTGGCGCACTTTTTATATTTTATTTTTCATTTCTTTATTCTATTTTTATTCTTGTTTCTTTCTTTATTTTTATTTCGGTATCTCTTCTTATTTTTATTTTTTATATCTTTTATTCCTGTTTGTCTTTATATGCAATACATTGCAGTTCCCACCCACCCTGACACCCTGGCAGGTGGAAGTTAATGGTTGATCGCGAGGATTCGCTCGCCGTTGTCATTGCTAACGCATGCAGCCCATTTCTCTCCCTCTCTCTCTCTCTCATGACCCCTCGTACCAATAAGCGTGATTCAGGCGTCCGCTGGCCCAGGGGGGCAGTTATGCGTTCTTCCTTTCCTTCAAATGATCGGAGTTTAAGATGTCAACGCCAATTCCAAAGAACACAATGAACACTTACGGCCTATGGCTTCATCACCGCGTTTCAGGCATAAGGCTGTCAATGCCTCCAGCCCACATCTCTCTCTCATCACCACACGTACCTATAGGCGCGACTCAGGCGTCCACTGACCCAGGGAGCCAGTTATGGGCACTTCTTTTACTTAAAATAATGCTACGTTGTCAATGCCAACGCATGCGCCACACATCTGTAACTACCCCCACGTAGCTTAGAGCACGATTGAGGTGTCCACTGTTCCAAGAGGGCAGTTATGCGCCTTTGCTTTCCAAGCTCCCGCTCCATTGGTTTCGGAGCTTGACACAGGGTAGGCCCTATACACCCTGTTTTTAGGGCATATGTATGACCCAATTTCTCTGCAACTAATGCACTTAGCTCTTTGGGATCTGTTTTGTTTTACTCGCGCTTATGTCTTCATACCACTGAACTAGGAATATTATTCTGCACCAGTAAAGAAAATTTTGCAATTTTTTTCCGAAACCATCAATGTTTTGCTGTTTTTTCACAAGAAATTTGTTTCTCAAAAGTAGCATATTATGTTCATGACAATAATCTTAGTTCAGTAGTGTGGCGCTGCTGTTTAGTTTGTGGAGGGAAAAAATTAGCGTTCAGCCTTTTCTGGGTTTTATAATAAGGAGACAAATATAACGAAAAAGGCGATGTTGAGATTTAAAGAGAAAAACACGTATATTTCATTTTTGCCTCTCTTACTGGAGGTACTGAAGGATTTATTTTTATAAAAATGGTCTATAGACAGTCTATAGACAGTCTATAGACTTGTTATTGTCTCTACTGACTTCCTATAGATATTGCTTTTTGTCTATTCATAGTCTATAGACTGTCTATAGACAAAAGTGGGCTAAAAGTGCATGGGCATAAATCTATAGATTGTCTATAAACTGCCTATGTGATTTGTATTGCCTATAGACAGTCCATAAACTTTATAGATAGAAGTCTATAGACACTCTAGAGACTGTTTAAAACTTTTTTGTAAGGTCAGCTTGTCACTTCTTTGCTTGTCTTTTTGCTTGCCTTGCTTGTTTCTTCACTCGTTCCACATCTCCGCGAAGTACTCTCGCCGGCAGTCCATATCACATAACCACATCACAGTTTTGCGTCCTGCCGATATCCTAAACGCCTCCAGGTCGTTAACTCTGGCCATGCAGCCTTCAGTGAATGTTAAAACAGCAACGAAGGTTGCGATTTTGAGCGTCTCTAAGGTTGCGTGTCACGCGCGGGAAAAACAACGCTCTATAGAAGCCACCAGGATTCAATAATGTACCGTTCTTGCTGCCAGACTGCGTTTAAAAAAAAGTTCAGGAGGCACTTTGGCTCTCTAAAGTGCTGCTAGGCGAAAGCGTTTTTGATGTTCTTTATTTTTTTATATTTTGGTAATTGATGTTTTATTTTATTTTTATTTTGTTTCCTTTATTGGTTTTGTTAACTTTTGTTATTTTTATTTTTTATTTATTTTAATTTATTTATGAATCCCATGCATTCACTAGATGCGCCTTTATTCATGCCCAAACCGTGACCCTTCATGGCAAAGTGGTAGCGTCTCCGCTTCAAATGCGGAAGGCCCTGTTTCGATTCCCAGCCTCGACACAGTTCCTCTTTTAGTACTGAAGCCGAAACGCGGACGCATTTGCAAACATTCCTTGGTCACGACAGTATGAGGCATTAAAGCCTTTCGTCTTAACAGACTAGCTTTGATAAAAGTGTAGATTCGATTCTGGATAAGTTTTGCTTGGAGCCGAAACGTGACTGACATCGAGGTTGTACGGTGTCTAAAAAATGGAACGCTGCCGCTCGCTACATGGTTCCGAAAAATTGATTGTTTTGCCACAATAAAAAGGCGGAGAAGTATGTGGGGCACTGCATATTGTCGAGGAAGGATTATGAATTGAAAAAAAAATCAAAAAACCAAAAATTGCTTTTTTTTTCAATTTCAGGCTACCCTGTGGCCTTAAAGCGCGAATAAGGTGTCTGGTTGCAACGGAGAACGGCGACGCCGCGAGACGCAGAAACGGGCGCCAAAGAGCTGCGCTCTAAAACGGTTGCTTGGTGGCGTACTGTGCGACGTTGAGATAACTGTTAGGCCTGGGCTGTTTTCCCACTTTCTCAATATGAAAGGGAGCATTAAGAAGATACAAGATACAAGCAGCAATGAATAACAAATAGGCAGCCACAGTAAATCAAAGCTCATTTTAAAGTGAACACGGCGCAGTAGAATTATACCCAAATCATCCACTAAACGTAGAGCCAACTACTCGCACGCAAATGTAGTTTCATGCTATGCAATTTAACGCAAGAAAGTTGGCTGTTTGTTTCAGTGAATCTTTCAAGTGCTTCTCACCAACCGCGAAATATGTACTTCTTGTTGCTTAAAATTTGTTTGCATGCGGCTCAAGACATTATTCTTTAAGAATGACAACTGTATTTCCCTGACATTTAGAGGAAAGCATTGCAAAAATCTGAGGATCACCCACAAGTTCTAGCGATGTTGTTTTCGGTAACTCGTTGTTGTTTTTATGAAAGTGAAGAACCGTTCCTTCCACTCGAAAAAGATGGTTTGGTTTGGTTTATGGGGTTTAACGTCCCAAAGCTACTAAGGCTATGAGAGACGCCGTAGTGGAGGGCTCCGGAAATTTCGACCACCTGGGGTTCTTTGACGTTCACTGACATCGCACAGTACACGGACCTCTAGAATTTCTCCTCCAAAGAAATTCAACCGCCGCGGCCCGGCATCAAAACCCGCTTCTTTCGGGTCAGCAGCAGAGCACCATAACCGCTGAGCCACCGCGGCGGCACACGAAAAAGAGGTTTTACAGGCCCTTACCGGAAAGCTGAATTTCGTGTCGAATTACGGAAAACAAGTGGTTTCTAATATAACATGGGATACCTCCCTCTCTTTGTAAACAGAGCCGAGCATTATTCAAGAATCTGGGCGGAGTTGACGCTGAAATTGAATCCGAAGCAAGCAGCTTTAAATGTTGTTCTCGTAAAAGTGATATCTACCTAAAAAAAATTAGCAAAACGCTGGGACAGCGTATGAGTATCGAGAGTGAGCAACATCGAACGAATATTGAGTCATTTGCCATTTTGGCTACATCCGGTGCAGAATTTTCGTTATGACGATAGCTAATTTTTTAAGGCGGAAGCCTCTAATGCCTAATCGTTGTAAGCAGGAGTTGTCGACAGAGATGTCACGCTTTTCAATTCGTCGAAATTGTCGTGACGCCACAGTGCGCGAATTTTTAACAGGGCTAATTGTACTTTGGCTGGTAACCATGCAAGCAATTGATGGTATAGTGATGCTCGGATGGTATAGTGATTCTTGATGTAAAATAATAAATAATTAAAATTCGCTGTGGCTTAGCTTGGTTAGGCCCGGTAATTGCGAAAGCAATATCCGTACCTACGCCATGGTTCAGCTAGTACTGCAGCTGGTGGTGGTGCTTGTGGTTAGACTTGTGGTGATGCATCGGTTATACAATCCAATCCAATCGAAATTAAATCCAAACCAATCCAAACCAATCCAATCCAATCCAATCTAATCTAATCCAATCCAATCCAATCAGGCCACCGTTCATGTGCACCGCCGTCGCACACGGACGGCGCGAGATGGTCGCCCAGCTCTTCGGCGTGACGTCACAACACCTGTGGCGCTCCTGGTGGAGAGAGCGGGAGTTAGGCCGCCGTTCATGTGCACCGCCGTCGCACACGGACGGCGCGAGATGGTCGCCCAGCTCTTCGGCGTGACGTCACACAGAGGTCATGCGAAAGGTCATTTCATGTGCACCGCCGTCGCACCGCAAAGGCTTGAAAGTGAAAGTAGTATTGCTTTCGCAATAAAATAAAACCTTGTACGAATTCGGTCGAGTTGGCGAATCGAACCAGCGTCTCCAGAGTGCGAGAGGAGTACGCTAACCACTCCAAATGGTTTGGAATGACCAAAGGGATGTCTAGTAGATACGGTCTGTTCGTTCACTCCCATCTTGCTTCCTTCCCGTTACTGCGAGGTTCAGGTGTCCACCGAGTTATACGAGACAGACGCTTTTCCTTTCTTTTCCTTTCCTCAAAAACCAATTTACCGAGGAGCAAGACGTAAAGCCGAACGGGCGATGGCGTTCTGTGAACTCCCTGGCAGCGATGCAGGACGCTGTCGCGTTGCACTCTCTGAAACGAAGCTTAACCCCACATCAGTGACCCAAGCAGCAACACTGCACTTAAGGCTGTCGCCTCACCGCACTTTAGGTCAACAAAGCGCCCCCCTGAATTTTTGGTGTCAACGTATACAGCCCAAGAAGATAATTCGTTTTACACCGCTTCGAATGTCCTACGTTAATTAGTATGACTGTAATGGACGTTTGAAGTTTCAAAAAGTCACGGTTTGGGGAACCAAAGATCGTCGTTGAGAATCCCCATGATAACCTACGCTTTGATCCGACTAGTAATCTTATGCTCCGTAAGCGCTGAATCGTTTTGCATCACTCCGAATATTCGATGCCAATTAGGTGGACCACAATCTGTGTACCAGTGGTATCGCCAACTGGTACCACTTGGATGCCCTTGTGTTTCATACTAACGCGCCCTTGAACAATGCGAGTATTCGATCTAACGCTGTAGAAAAGCAGGCGGCACTGTGTTCCGGGTTTTCAACCAATTGCGACGCAAATCCAGCAGTTTCAGCTATCTAGAAAGAGAGAGAGAGCGAAAACTTTATCTCAAGTGTTTATGTTCCTAAGGTCTATAACACTGGCAGCCCGGCCGGTGGTGATGGTCTGTCCCAGGTCTTGAGGTTCTCTACGTCACGAGGGGGAGGGTCCGCCGGGCACAGGGAAGAGATGTAAAAGGAAGAAGCGAAGGGTTCTGGGCATAGGGTCTAGGTGGTGTTGATAGGGCGCATGCCGGAGTGTGGAAGGAGGGATGATAGTGGGCTAGGGTAAGGGGTGAGGGAAGAGTGTGTCTGTAGTCTGCGCCAGAGTGTTGCTTGTTTGTTATCTAGGGAGGAGTGGGGCGGGGGGTAGAGCAGGCGTGAGGCTCTGTAGGCCTGCGTCAGCTCGCTGAATGAGTGCATGCGCTCCTTCGTGAATCTCAGATCTGAGGGCACCTGAGCCCGGTTTAAAGAACCTCGGGCTAAAAGGTTGGCGGCCTCGTTTCCGGGATACCCGGAGTGCGCAGGCACCCATATCAGCTCCACTTGGCGGGGCGGGGGTGCATCCTGCGAATCCACTATGTCAAAAGCGCGGACATGGACTCGGCCTGGAGCAAAATTTAGAATCGCAGTTTTAGTTACTTAAAATGTACCGGGCTTCCGTGCGAGTGATAGCAAGTGCAATGGCGGCTTCCTCTGCAACCTCTGGGGAGGTGTCTGGGGGGAGAGGTAGTGTGAGGAGGGTGGATGAAGAGTCCACCACAGCTGCTGTCGCTTCATCACCCGTGCAGGCAGCGTCCACCCATACGGCGTCCGGCTCGGAGCCGTAGGCTCGATGGAGTGCCTTCGCACGGGCTCTGCGGTGCTGCTCATGGTGGGACGGGTGCACATTCCTCGGGAGCGGCCTCCTTGTTGTCGGGAACGGCCTACTGTTGTTTCAGTTTTTTTCAACGAGGAAAGCGTCACGCCGAACGGGCGATGGCGTTCCGTGACTCCCTGTCAGCGCTGCAACACGCTGTCGCGTTCCACTCTTAAAGGCAAAGCTTAAGTTAAGCATCGTCAGATATTTTATTCGTAGGGTACGGTGAAATCTTTACATGCGAAAAAAGACGTTCTCACCTTCCCGTTGAAAATATTTTCTCCTGTCCTGATTTTATTGTTGTTTGCCGCCCGTATTTAAGGAGAGGTTAACAAGAACATTTACCTCTGAGTGTACGGCGGAGCATTCTTTTCGGTGACAATTAAGCAAGGAACAATGATACATTCAATCTTTCTTGAACCGCATCCTCTCACGGTGGCCTCTGAAATGAGATGTGAAAATGCCAAATCTGACGTCAATGCTGCACAGCTCTGCCTTAGGAGCCGCAAGAAGGGGCTCTTTTGGCTGCTCTTGTTTAGTTGTGCGCTGTGAAATCAGGTTTTTTTTTTGCATTCTCGCCCTCATCTTAAACGAATACCGGAGAAGACTGATGAGGGATAAAAATTTAAGGATGCCTAAGCTTCGTCTTTTAAGAGCGAGACGCGACAGTGTGTTGCAGGAGACCACGGAACGCCATCGCCCGTTCAGCGCGACGTCTTGCCCGAAGGAAAGGAAACGACGCCTGTCACTCATATCTAGGTGGACACCCGAACCGCTCCGTAAAGGAAGGAAAATGAAATGAAAATTTGTTTTAAGGAAAGGAAACGTCGCCCGTCTCTCTCATATCTCGGTGGACACCCGAACAGCGTCGTGAGGGCCCTAAGAAAAATGAAATGAAAATTGGTTTTAAGGAAAGGAACTACCATCGAGCTGGCGTGGCGGAGTGGCTAGCATGCTCTCCTCGCGCTCCGAAGGTGGTGGTTCCATTCTGCAACTCGACCAATGTCCTTCTCGGTTTTATTTATTAATGCTTCTCGGATTTTTCGCTCACGGCCAACGCCTGCCGACGCCGACGACGACACCGGCTTTTTCTGCCACACGGAGCCCTTAACGCTGCCGCGTTAAAAACGTTAGCGTGTTTATTTTAAGGCCAAAGCCTTTAATGCCTCATACTGTCGTTAGCAGATGCGTCGGCAGTCGTGTCGGCAGATTTGTCCGCCTTTCGGCGTCACTGCTTGAAAAGAAACTGCGACGAGGGTGGGAATCGAACCAGGGCCTTTGGCATATGAAGCGGAGACGCTACCATTCCGCCACGAAGGCTCAAGGTTCGAGCATGAATATAGGCGCATCTACTGAATGCATGGGTTTCATAAATAAAATAAAAGGAATAAAGTCAATAAAAGGAAAAATAAATATAAAAGTTAGAAAATAAACAAAAACAACAACTACATAAAAATAAGATATGAAAATAAAAAATAAAAACAAGAAAAGGAGCAAAAATAAAAATATGAAAAATAAAAAGTAAATAGAAACAAACAGTGCGCCAGGAAACGCTTTCGCCTTGCAGCACTTTAGAGAGCCGAAGTGCCCCCTGAATTTTTTCTGGAACGTTGGCCTTCCCGCCGTCGTTTTGGTACTCGTTAGCGCTTGTTTTTCTAGAGGTGCATGGGTGGGCACTAATTATCTGTGGTAGAGTAAAAAGGAGCTCCAGAAAAAAAATTCGGCAGTGCCTTAGCTCTGGTTAAGCCTGGATATACAAGCGAAAAGCTTTAGCCACCTATATGGCTCGAAAAGTCACCCACATGGCTCGTACCTACCAGTGCACCCCTCAGCGAAATCACAGTTTTAGAGACCGTGGTCAACCTATAACAGCATACCACCTTAACTTTATCACCCTGTTCAGATTATATGACACGCCGGCCATTAGAGGATCAAATAAAAACTTGCCGTAAGTATAGCGATTTTATTTTTCTTGCTTCCTTTTCGGTCCAAACTTGTTTAGAAAAAAGAAAAAGAAAAGTGAGCTCTTAAGGGATTTCAGGCTGAGCACAGTTTTATTGCGCACAAAACACCAATCTCGCCACGCTTTCTTTGTTTTTCAACCCACTTGAGTGCGGGAAGCCACACGTGATCAACGAGGCGGAATGTCGTCATTAAACCCATCCCCAGGGTTTCTTCTAGTCCAGACAAGAGTGCTCGCTCTTGGCGCTGACAGCGCGGAAGATCAATCATCTCCTTTTTGCCTTTATCCCGTTTCCCTTCCCCATATTTAGGCGAGATTTTCTCTCCTTTGTGAGCGATTACAAACGTGATAGAAGTCTTTTTTCTCATTGCAGCCCGGTATAATTTCGATAGGCTCGATTCAAGGTCGCATTTAAAATCGCTTGCCTCGTATCCTCGGTGATCAGAAAGCGACGTCCTTGCTTTTCCTGTTCTCGGCGCGTTTTAAAGTGCCTTTCACCCCGTCTGCGTGCGCCTTTTAACGCCTGAATTTATCATGCATTTACGCTTTAGCAATTCTGCATTGGCGTTCCCCGTGTCTGGGAAATTTTGCTCGTCCGAAAGCGTACGAGTGAGTGAGTGAGAGTGAGTGAGTGAGTGAGTGAGTGAGTGAGCGAGTGAGTGAGTGAGTGAGTGAGTGAGTGAGTGAGTGAGTGAGTGAGTGAGTGAGTGAGTGAGTGAGTGAGTGAGTGAGTGAGTGAGTGAGTGAGTGAGTGAGTGAGTGAGTGAGTGAGTGAGTGAGTGAGTGAGTGAGTGAGTGAACACCTTTATTAAGCTCTAGATTTGCTTTTCTTCTGCGGCTGTCAGATGGCTTCGTCCATCTTGCTCAAAGGTCGGTTGCCCTTAGTCCAGGGCTCCGCTGGAAACTGCTGCCAGTTGTGCTCGCCGAATCAGACCTTCTTGGTCGACTCGGCGATCGCTGGAGAGCACTCCCTACCATTGCTCCTCACTCGGGTTTGTTATAACTAGTACCACGCTGATCCTCTGGCATGCCCAACAACGAGCATCTCGCCGGGTTAACAACGAAGCTCACATTATTAACAATGCAGGTATAACAGTTGGATAATAGTAATTATGGCCTTTGTTATTACAAGTGGGCACTGCAGCCCGTTAAAACGCAGGCTGTATATTTAGTCACGTATCCGGGCTTGCTTCCAGCAAAACAAATAAGGATACGATGAAGGTGAATATGTTGGGGAAGATATTCTCGATAGAATAATTGCGCCCTAGAAAATTAATTATTTGCTAATTCCCCTCGCTCCATTAGGGCTGCCGTTTAATATTCCTATCCTCCCTTCCTTCGGTGCAACCGGCAAAGGGCATGGCCTAAAGCCATGCGTGGGCTTCTTTAAAGTTACATTATTGTAGACGGAGGATTTTTGCGTTGATGTTCTTTTTCTTCACCTCTCTCACAAATACCTTTTCGTCTTCCCTCCCCTCTTTGTTTTCTCGATTTCCATTCCTTTCAACTGAAAATCTCTCAGAATCAATTATTCACCTTCCCTGATTCCTCAGTCTTGATTTACGAACAGTTTCAGCTAAGTCAGGGTGAATTTCTCTTCTGCTTGGGTCTGCATCAGATTTTTGCCAATCCCCTACTGTGAGTATGTGCCATTCCTTCAGAGACACCAACAACACCAGCGGTTCAAAACATGGCAACATATGGTATCCAAAACACGGCGGAGGAGTTGATTGGGGCATATAGAACAAGTTGACTGGCTTTCATTCACTACAATTGGAAGAAAGCTGCTCTATTGGCTCGGAATACTATCCCCCCTGCCCCCCCCCGCCCCCCCCCCCGGTACGATGCAGAGAGTGGATATACTAGCAATGATTAGGGAGAAAATTCACCTTAACTCTATCACGCATTCTACTTAAAACAAGGGCAAAAGAGAAGCTAGAGAAAAATGCAATTTCGAGGAAGCAGCCATAGCCCTCGACATTCACGCGCTTCTTTAGGGAGTCGTGATCTCCGACTCCCAAACCGCATGTCGAAAATACTTGAAGGGGCGGGTAGGTAAGCAGGCCGGTCAAATCCGTAAGGACATAAACTTTCAAAGAATGCTCATTTTATGGTCCCCTCGACACCAATCGGTACGGAGCAACGAACTTGCCCATGACAACGCACGTTAATTACTACCCTTGGCACCGTCGAAAAGTGATCATAACTATGGATCACTCTACGCCTTTGCTGAGATCGTACGCGACTGCACGCTAAAACGATAGCGATCCCTCGAAAGAACCAAACAAGGGCTGTGAAATAAAATAACGTTATGAAGGATACAAAACAAAGCATTTCGCACCCACAAATCAGTAGAGACTTTGTACCTAGAAAGTTACAGACCAGGGTGTCGGCACAACGGAAAAATTTCGGATCTCTGACACAAGGTATGGGCCTGCCAGAAGAACAAGGCCAAATCCCCATTTCTTCCCCAACCACTAACCAGTGGGAGGCCACTCTGCTCAGCGCACTCAATTTGCTCAATAAACATATTCTGCAACATTGGGTTTCTATGGGATCTCCCAAGAAATAAAGAACAAGAGCAGTACAAGAGGCGGCGGTACGTTGCATGCGGAGACCTTCTGAGTCGGTGTGCACTGAAAACACCCATTGTGTGTGTACGAGAAAACTACACTGCCCAGTACGTGTGCATTCCTGCCGTAATGCATTTGAACGTTGATGCACAATTTACTGGGGGCTTTCATCAAATCCCACTACTAGAACTGCACAAACCCATCGCGAGGAAACTAGATGGTTAGGAAAAAAAAAGTACATCTGTGCGAGGTGGCTATTTCAAAGTCAATCTAGGGGAAGAAAAAAAAAAGTGGGCGATTACGATACTCGGTAATTGGAACTATGTGTAGAACGTCTGAGATATTTTTATTTTGCCACAAAGTGAGGAGAAGAATTTGAGAGAGGCACACATATATGTACAATTAAAGATCACTTTTTTTTCCTCACACGTTCTCGTTCTTCGACTAGCACTATTACAGTAGCAGCCTCTCCTCTGCCAGCGGGTTTGGCAGCAGCCGCCAACAGAAGGAGCATGCCACATTCCTTCTCTCTCACGTGCCCTCCTCTTCCCACAGTAACTCCCCTGCTTCTACGATAACCATACTCATGACCATTCTTGCCACCCTCTTCCACTTGCACTGCCTGTTTACGCACACGCCCTACGCCGACACCGACGCTCAACCCAAGGAACGGGAGATTAGTAACTGCGCAGCGACTTACTATCGGTTGTTTCGGTCTCCGCCACCAAGTCAGCGGCAAATGCGAAGGGATAAAAAGCTATGCCGAAAACGAATGCGCGTCCTCGGTCAATGTAACGCGGCGCGCCATGTAGGGCAAAACGTGTGCAAGAAATGTAATAGCTTAAAAATTATTACCGAGCCACAGACTCAACCATGCTAAAGGGAGATGTAAATGCAGAAAACGTGAAGAATACAATTATTAGGGAGCCACAGAAGGTAGCCGAAATTAAGCGAAATTAACTGGCCGATGTTTCAGACAGTGGAATGGGGCAGAAAGGAAAAATCATCAAATGGAAAAACATCAAATACAAAAGCATCAAATAAAAGAAACGTTGGTTGGTTTATGGGGTTTAACGTCCCAAAGCGACTAAGGCTACGAGAGACGCCGTAGTGGAGGGCTCCGGAAATTTCGACCACCTGGGGTTCTTTAACGTGCACTGACATCGCACAGTACACGGGCCTCTAGAATTTCTCCGCCGAAGAAATTCGACCGCCGCGGCCGGGATCGAACCCGCGTCTTTCGGGTCAGCAGCCGAGCACCATAACCGCTGAGCCACCGCGGCGGCCTAAATAAAAGAAACATCATCCTAAAAGCGCATTCTGCTGACGCAGCTCATTGGATTATACCTTCTGAGAGAGGCTGCACATGACGTCATGATGCCGTCACGAATGTGGTCGGAAGCTCATCTGTCTCGCATTCGGGAGGTGATGGGTTCGATTCCCAGTGACGCCAAGTCCCAAAAGGCTTTACTATAGGTACGAGATTGCCTCCGGCCTGGATGCCTGTTTTTCTGTAGTGAATTTCTCCGGAAAAGGGTCTTGGACTAAACAGTTGAGTTGAGGGGTCGGTGATTCGTACCGCCACCAGAAAAACTTAAATCCACCTCATGCGGTAAAGCCCGCAAGTCGGCTTTACCGCACTGACAAGTAGGCGGATACAGTACAGTGTCGTCATGCGTGACGTCACTGCATGCTGACAAATAACGGTAGGGGAATGTGTTACGCAGGGCTACTGCAACCATCCTCCGGTTACACCGACTACGTTCACAGCACCGACGGTCGACCCAAAGTCTTTAACAGCTGTGCTGTAAAGAGAAATAAAGTGACATAATTGATGAAAAGAAAAAAAATTATGGCATACTTCGGAGCACACTCATTCGAAATGTAGAGAGGGGCTTCCGGGGGAAATCATTTCGTGCTATACTGTTTTCTTTTAGAAAGCTAGATCACTGTAGCCTGTATTCAAATCTGGAAGGAAAACGCATCTTATGAGATGTGTGTTGTAATGTGAGTGAATAAAGCAAATTTTTAATGGCGTTTGCACTATTTTTCCACACGCAGCTATCGCACTGGATGATAAATGCTCAAAAAAAAAAAACTTCATGGGAGTAGAAACAGTTCAAATATGAAGCGCAATTCTACGATGTAGAGTCGATAGAACCCACCTGTGCCCCTTTTCTCAATCCACATTTACGAGAGAGCGAAATAAAAAAAAACTTTGAAAAACTTGCATAATAATGCCACCTCAACGATTCTATTTGAGTTAAGGCAGAAACCTGAGCAAGTTGTTTCAGCTGTCTTCATCTCCAAGCCGCTCGAACCATGAAAAACCTTATGTTGAATGCCTAGCGGTGTGCTGTACGGACGCGCCACTTTCGTGTTGAAAATCCCATGTCGAGGAAAGGAGCCGTTGTTTAAATAACAGACGATACGAAGTCGACAAATCGCTAGAAAACATACGGGAAGCAATTTGTCACATATTTTTGGCGGGCTAATTGGTGAATGCTTGCTAGATGATGCAGTTAGGAAGGAAGGGAAAACTTTATTTACACTAATGGTTTTTCCTGCGGTTTGGGGGCATCTTCAGAGACGTCTTGGTTCTACCCCCAGGAGCCTTCTCCAAAGTACGTATACTAAAATTGGAACGATACAGAGAAGATTAGCATGGCCCCTGCGCAATGATGATGCAGTTAGTGAAATAATATAGCCCAACATGCCGGGCCTGCCCTTGTTAATATACCCTTCGTAACAACCGTGAGCTCGGAACATACTGAAGTTAGCGAGAAATGAAAATATTCAAAGCGTAAAAATTTAGTCAGCGAGGTTCCGATAGCGCAAGCATGTCGGTTAACCACATTCTCGAAAGTCAAATAACTTATTTGATTGCAAGACTTGCTATCCAACGCATTGAGCATGAGCGTAAATTGGTGTCATGTAGCACTTCAACGTTTGGTTGTTCTTTATCTTTTTTCTTGCTTTTCTTGGTTTTCTTTTTTCTGTGTGTATTCGTTTCGAGCTCAATAAAACAATCAGCGTCAGTGAGCGCTCTGTGCAATCCACTTCATTTCTCGTACCTCGTGTCGCTCTGTGATTTCGAAGACTTGTAATCATTTATGAAATAATCGCTGAAGGTCTTTTTGAGGATAAAGAGAAGAAATGACGAAAGATGCATAAAAAATCCGCAAGTAATCCCGCACTTCCATTACGCCAGCTCAGATCAGCCGTTGACGTCCCTAATTCTCCTGCATATTACGAGACTTGCGTAACTCGACATAAAGCCATGACGTTTCAAATGCTTGCGCCTAATTCCGACGCTGTGACAGTGACTTGAGCCTGAGACACGAAGCGTCCGCTGCCGGCACTAATTTATTAACGGCACGATAACGTCATTGTGCACGAGTTTTGCAATTCGTCGGGAACTTTTCGCTTTCACGGGCAAGAAAAGAGAAAATTGGAGACTACCAAAATTCCCGGGAAATTTACCGAAGGAGAGCAAAAGTTCGTGCATCATAGTAGGCTGCGCGTTGAGGAGGTTTTTTTTATTTCTTTATTTTTGTCCTTGCATGCCGACCTGATTGGAAGGTGGCAGTATAGGGCCGTCACTGAAAGAACGAAAAAACAAAGAAAGATATACAAAACAAAAAAAGGGGAAGATGTTGGTGAAAGGCTGACGGTAGACGAATTTGCTTAAATAATGAGAGAAGCCAAGGAAGGAAGATGTTTTCTATAAAAAAAATAAAAGAAAGGGAGGAAGAAAAGTAAGGGAGATAGAATGAACGGTTGAAGGAAAAAAGGATAAAAGGGACACAAAGTAGGAAGGAATGAAATAGAGAAGGAGAGAAGGAAAAACAGGAGGAACCAAAGAAAGCCAGGAAGACAGAAAAGCAGAAAATAAAGGAAGAAAAAAAAAGAAAGAAGATAAGGCAGGAATGATGAAAAGATTAAAGAAAAGAGGGAATAAAGAAAAGGAAGGGAAGAATGAGAGAGAGAAAAAAAGAAACATACGAGAAAAAGCAAGGGAGGAATGAACGAAATAAATAAAAAAGGAAGCAAGAAAGAAGGAAGATAGGAAGGAGGAAGAAAAAAAAGGAAGGCAGAAAGAAAGAAAGGAAGAGAAAAAGAAATACAGGAGGAAAGAAAGGAAGAAAGGAAGAAAGAAAGAAAAAAGAAAGAGAGAGAGAAAGAAAGAAAGAAAGAAGGAAAGGAAGAAAGGAAGAAAGAGAGACAGTGAGAAATAAAGAGAGAGAGAGAAGGAACGGAAGAACAGCAGAAGGAGACAGAAGAAGAGAAAGAAAAGAGGAAAGGAAGAGAAAAAGAAAGAAAGCAGGAAATAAACTAAGAAAGAAAAAATTCAGGGGCACTTGTTGACCTAAATTGCGGTCAGGCAAAATCCTTTAGCGCGGTGTTGCTGCTTGTGTCAGTGATGTGTGGTTAAGATGTTAATTAAGTACATAATTGTTTGTGAGTATCACATGCTGGTGGTGGTGGTGAAAACTTTTATATTGTAAAAAAGAGTTTGGGAGCCACAGAGTGGCCCCGCTACATGGTCGGCGTCCCTAGTCCGGGACACCGCACGACGAGGCCCCGTCTCTCGCCCGTTTCACCAGAGCCCTTTGGGACTCAAGCGAGGAGCAGTTGAGGAGGGCAGTCTCCCATGCCTCTCTGGAAGGGGTAGGGGAAGGGGGGAGGTGGGGATTTTGAGTACATGCCCACACCATGTGGAAGATATCACAGGTCTCCCCACAGTGTGGGCATCGCCCATCCGTGTTAGGATCGTAATGTTTTATTATTGCAGGACAGAGTAGAGTACCTGTCTGCAGGCGCCTTAAAGTTCGCTCCTCCGTCTTACTATGCCCTTTTGCAGGGGCCGGGAAAAGGCGGTGGTTGTCGCTATAATGTGTTAATATTTCCCTGAATCGCAGCAGCGGCTGGTTAGTCTCCGAGCCAGAAGAGCTGGGATGAGGAGCCCGGTGAGTAAGCGCTCGGGCAGCCGCGTCAGCGGCCTCATTACCTCGTAAGCCCTGGTGGCCAGGAGCCCAAATGATTCGTTTGGGTGTTGGATCAGTGGCAGTCCGTCGTAGAATACAAGCAGCTAAGGGGGAGATCTCCCCTGCCAAGTAATGTTTACATGCTTTTCGGGAGTCCGTGATGATTATTCTCGAATTGGCGTGGGCGGCAGCAAGCGCTATCGCTACTTCCTCGGCCCGCATTGAATTCGGGGCTCGAAAGGAGAGTCCATCAACGTGCATTTCCTGGTGAACGACAGCGGCCGAGTAAAATCCCGTGGGCGATGGCCCTGCTACGTCTACATAATATACACCGGGTCGGGAGCCGTGTTGTCTCTCAAGAGCCCGAGCCCGCGCTTGTCGTCTGTTTTCATGCATGTCGGTGTCCATGTTACGGGGGAGCGGGGAGACCCAGAGCATATGGCGCCATAGTACTGGGATACGCTCCGCCTCCTCTGGAGTGCAGCCGTGTTGGATGTGTAAGCGGTTTAGCAGGCGGCGCCCAGGAGCCGTCTGCGTGAGCCGCGTGTATTGGTTCACGAGGTGGGCCTCCCGCAGCTCCTGGTAGGAGTTTAGCACCCCCAATGCCTTGAGTTTGGCATTAGAGGTAGCCACCGGGAGATCCAGGGCTCGCTTAGTTGCCTTGCGGATGATGGCGTCTATTCGCGCCTCGTCTTGCTTAGTAGTGCGGAGATATGGCACGGCGTAGAGGATCCGGCTAGTCACGAAGGCATAGACGAGCCGAAGCGCGTCCCTGCCCCGCAGACCACCCCGCTTGTTGGAAACGCGGCGGATCATGCGCCCTACCTGTTCGCCTACTCTCTTGAGTTTCGCAATAGTGGAGTCCGGTCTGATTCTCTGGTGAATGAAAAGGCCCAGAATACGGAGCTCCTCCACCTCTCTAATAGGCCCTCCTGACAGAGAGATGTGTATTGCTGTCCTATCCTTTGGGTTCGCTCTGACATGCAGAAGCTCTGATTTCGCTGGAGCACATTGGAGCCCACAGTCATTAGCATACGCATCGACTATGGAAGCAGCCTGCTGAAGGCGGTCCTCCATGTCTCCAAGGCTCCCCTGAGTGGTCCAAATTGTAATATCATCTGCATATAACGCGTGTTGAATGCCTTCCACCCGGGCCAATTGGCTTGGGAGGCGCATCATAGCAATGTTGAACAGGAGCGGTGATAACACTGCTCCCTGAGGGGTACCCCGTGTTCCCATCATGTAAGGGCCGTATTCCTCGCCCTCAATCCGAAGAAAGGCCTGGCGATTAGACAAGAAATCTGTTACATACGCGTAGGTCCTAGCCCCACAATCGGTAGAACTCAAGTTGGCCAGGATGCTTCCGTGTTTCACATTGTCGAAAGCCCCTTTCAGATCAAGGGCGAGGATGGCTTTGTCATTGTGTTGCATAGTTGTGGGTCGTATTACATCCCTGTGCAGCTGGAGAAGGACATCCTGTGCAGACATGTGAGGGCGAAACCCGAACATGGTGACTGCAAAGAAGCCCTTACTCTCCAGGTATGGAGAGAGGCGATCCCGTACCATCGTCTCCATAAGCTTGCCCGCACATGAGGTCAGTGATATGGGCCTCAGGTTGTCCGTATTCACGGCCTTACCTGTTTTAGGGATAAACGTCACAAGTGACGTTTTCCACTCGGGAGGGAGTGGACGCCCGTCCCAGATCTGGTTGATGTATTCTAATAAATGAAGGTAGGCTGAGTCCGGTAGGTTCGCCAACAGGTTCACTGTTATGTGGTCCCGTCCCGGAGCCGTACCCCGGCGCATTTTTGCTAAGGCCGCCTTAAGGTCGTGCAACTCAAAAGGGGCATCGAGTGTTTCATTAGGCCTGCCAGAGTACATGTACTGTTGCCCAGGCGGGTCCTCCATACGACAGAGATATCTGTCGCACAGAGTGTCCGCAAGTTGCGCCGTCGTACCTTGATACCCTTGCAGAGCCCGCCGGAGCTGCTTTTGCGTCTCCCCTCTCGTTTGGGAGGGGTCGATTAGACTGCGAAAGAGACGCCACGTCCCCTTCGAGCTCATCTGATGAGCTGCGGCGTCGCAGCGTGCTATCCAATTTGAATCTGAGAGCTCGGCAGCATACGCTGCAGCCTGCTCTGTGAGTTTGGCTATGCGGTCGCGTAATTTGCGATTAGTTTTCTGCTTTTTCCACCGTTTAGTTAAGCTCCGGCGCGCCTCCCACAAATGCAGGAGGTGGGTGTCCACTGCGGGGATCTCTTCGGTGGTTTGTAGTGTTGTGACGTGTTGTTTCTGAATGTTGTATATGTGGTTAGCCCATTCCGCGTAGCCGCCGGAAAATAGTACGGGAGGGATAGTGTGATTCCGGAATTTGTGCCAATCGGTCAGCTTGGCCTGACCCCATTTTTTGCGCGCTGCCTTTGCCTCGAGTGTAATCCGGAGAAGGAGGTGATCGCTGCCTAGAGAATCTCCCAAGTTCTCCCATGCAGCCGCTCTAGCATTTTTAACGAGAGAAAGGTCTGGACACGTGTCGCGGGTTACCGAATTCCCCACTCGAGTGGGATACGCCGGGTCCGTGAGCAACGTGAGGCTGAGGGTGGAGATGAGCTCCGCCAGCTTACGTCCTCTTGCCTGTTCGAAGTGGTAGCCCCAATGAAGGCTGGGAGCATTGAAGTCTCCAACGATCACTAGAGGCTCTTTGGCTGCCAATTTTATCGCGCGAAGGAAGATTTCATTGAAAGTTACGCGCGGCTTACGCGGAGGGCAGTATATGTTGAGGATATTTATTGACGGGTCGCGGCGTCTGAGAGGCAATACTCGGACCATTGTATATTCTTGCTCGGTACTCAAGTCTAAGTCGACCTGAACCACGGTGTAAGCCTTATTCACCAGGATGCACGTAGAGGGGCCCCCCTGAAAGGTGCTGTAGCCTGATAATTTAGCGTCTATGCCGGGCTCCTGTAGGGCAATGAGCGCCGGCATGTCACCTAGGGACTGCAGGTAAAGCTGGAGGTGTGACCGCTTTTTCCAAGATCTGAAACCCCTGCAGTTCCATTGGATGATCTGGAATTTTTCAAAGTTTTTAGAATTCCTATTACATCTGCTAGCCATCTTGTCGTATTTATTTAAGGGTGATCGGAATAGCTCTGGCCGGAAGCCGGCGCAACCCCAGTGAGGGGCCGCACCGACCCACCAGCTGCCGAGCCTGAACCATGTTCCTCCGCTGCCTGACGGAAGGCTGTCTTACGTTTGAGGTGATGGGATTCGCAGCTTGTGGCGTTCTTAATTTGGGTGCTGACCCAGGGCTGCACGGCTTTAAGGACCGAGTCAGTGACCTGGGCCATAAGGTCGGGAAGTGCTTGCGTTAAAGCTGCCTTGAACATATCCTGGAAGGACTCGCTGACTGCTGACATGATTTGGTTCGGGAGGGCCGCCACTTGCTCCTCCAGTTGCTCGGTTTGGCGCTGCAGTGCCTCTAGGCCGGCGACGCGACCAGCTGATCCAACTACCGTGTCCCCGCTCTGCCGCGATACGCTAGTGAGGCAAGATGTTACGGATGATCCGTCATCCTCGTCGTCTGGCTCAGCTTCTTGCATTGGTTCAGATGACCCGGCCTGTTTGGCCTCTAATTCCTGAATTTTGCGCGCTAGAATTTGGTTCTGGCGCCTGAGCTCCTCTACTTGCTGCTGTAGGGCGGTTTCGGTAGGGGAGGGACGGGTAGGGGAGGGACGGGTAGTGGGCCCGGAGACTGCCCTACTCCAACTGCTCACCTGTGGTTGGACGGGTGCCAAGGGCGGGAAGTCCCTGGCGTTGAGGACCGGGGGCGCCGCCTGGGTCGCGGACTTGACAGGTTTCGATGGCCCGGTTTTGGCCTTGGTTTCCTGATCGGCTGACGCTTTCTTGGCCTTGGGCGGAGGAGCCTGCTTGGGCCCCGTCTTTGTCTTCGGTTTGGATCCTGATGGGGAGCTGGGTTTGATGGGTTTCCGGAACCGCCCGGCACAGCCAGGAGCTCCGGTAGGGTGGCCGCCTCCGCAGATTAGGCAGCTCGGAACGCAGTCATGTTCCGCCGGGCCGTCAGGAGTGGCATCGGGAACCTGGACTCCGCAGCGTTTGCAGCGCCCCGGCTGCGGTCGCGGGCACGCATCGGCCCGATGGCCCACTGTGCCACAGCGGTGGCATGCAGGCACTGTTTTCTTGTACAGGCGAACAGGGAGCCGTTCGTAGCTGTACAACACCGTCCGTGGCACCTTAGTCCCCGCGAAGGTGATCACCGCAACCGGGGTTCCCCCCAGCTTGCGCACAGACACCACATTTGGTTCCGCACAGAGTTTTCTTTTAACGGTTTCAGACGTTTCGTCAGGCGAAACACTCACGACGCCGCGACAGAACGCACCGGAGAGTTTGGGGTGTCCCCGGAACGGTAGCTCGCGTTCCCCAACCCGCAGCACAACATCCCGGAGTAGCTTCTCCGCGGCGTCGACTGATTTCAACGCACATACCAGCACGTTTTGGTCCCAAACAGGCCACACCGCAAGTCCTGCATTTGCGTCGTCCCCGAGGATGCTGCGGATTGCAGCGCCGGCTTGTCCGGGACCAAAAGTTGCTCTGAGGTCGACCGTGTTTCGCGGTTTCAGCACCACGACGATGTCGTCTTTTTCGATACGCGGCGTGTTCTGCGGCCGCCACCGGAGTTGCCTGGAGCGCTTCGAGGTTGCGTTCGAGATTGCGTTCGTAGGGCTAGCCGGCGCCTGTTGCTGGGTGGCACCAGCACCAGCGTCCCTCGATGCCGCCGCCGCGTTCTTCTTTCCGCGCCAGACGCGGACCATATCTTCAAGGTAATCGTCCTCGGTTGGTAGAGGATCCTCGCCTTGAGTAGTACCCTCGGATTGGTTTGTATCCATTGTTACGATCCGCAAGGACTGTGGGTCGTACCCGGTGACGTGATTTGGAGCCGCCGAGGCCGAGGGATCGCCGACCGGGGCCATCGCAGGCCCCGGCGCCGTTAGGCTTAGCACCCCCGCTGCGTGACGAAAGCTTCAAATGACCGAAAAGTGGTCGAAAATTGGCCCCACCTTAACAAACGTGGTGTAGACGGGTGCCGCTGAGGTTCCTGGAGACGATAATACCAGGCTTGCAGGGGAAAAAGTTGGTGTATCGCAATTGATTGCGATTTGTCACGGAGCCGACGCGGTATGCGACCGCTCCCGTCACCGACGCTAGCGCCCCCCCTCACATGCTGGAGAATCGGAGGGCGTTTGGGAGGCATCCGTCTGATTCAACGCCTTTCTGCAAACACTCTCCAGCGTCCTGGACAAGGAGAACTACATGTGTGTTGGTAGGAAGTTGCGTAGCCATTAGCACACTCGGCTCCGGAACGGAAGGATGGCGGTTCGGATCCCATCGTGCACTAAGATTTTTTTTCTGGTCTGACTAAAAAAGCTTGACACTTCTGCTGACAGCCTTCTGCCGACAACTATGAGGCATTAAAGGCTTTTGCCTTAATAACGAGTACATTCATAAAAGGCTGTGGAGTAGCTGCTGCTATCATCAGAAGAAACATACTCTTCCTTATAAAATGAACGCATGGCGATGGATTCTATATGAGGCGTCAGCTAAAGGGGGAATTTTCGAAGGTGTTAACGCATGAAAGGAAGAGGTACAGGCTAGTACTACACTCATAACAAGTCAATATAAATAACAGTGCGGTGGCCAAATTACGAACCACCAAGGTAATGCTCTCACGTGCGTGAATATATTTGTGGGTACGACCCCTGACTGGTCGATGCCAGCTTACTTTCCGCAGTTAGGGCCAATTGTTTTCAATCGATGCGTAGGAAGACGTGATTGCATAACTGTATTCTCTCCGTCCTTTTGCTAATGAGAGCTCACAACAGGAGGAATAATAATTACGAATAACGGGAGGAGCCAATACAAAGGATCTCAGAAATATGCCGTACTAATATGCAGGCAGGCACACACAAACAAATTGCAAGTAAAGCGCGAAAGCTGGAACAAAGAGGCGAGCAGACTGTCTGACGACATCCTAAATTGCGAAAGTGAAATTCCCGAGAGTCCCAGAGTGCCTAAAGGAATGCCCTTCTAGTTCCCGCGACAGCTCAGGTGTCATTTTAAATGACAGTCCTGACATTCAAGACCAGCGCTGTCTTTCCATCAAGACATTCGCGCAAAAAAAAAAACAATAAAACGCGTCGCGACCACGCTCAGCGTGTTTCTTTAACCACCTTCGTAAGCAACACGTCAGAGTCTCAAGGAAAAGAAAGCTGTCTCCCTCTTACCTTGGTTTATGCTTTTTGGGTTGAGTTAGCTTGACCATGGTGAAACTTCTTGGGTGTTCTGGTGTCAATCTGAGCACGTACTAGTAGTCAGTTTCGTTTGTCAGCCTTTTAGCTAATTCAAACAGACCTTCGCTATTGCCTAACCACTCATCACTCAGTACAAAAGAAACAATATTTGCCTGGTCGAACCGATAGTACTCTTTGACCGTTCGATACTCAGTCAAGTAAATGGCGAGAATAAAAGGAGGTGCCTGTGACATTTTTGTGGTGGTTCATGGGTAATTTATTTTTGTTCTTCAGAGCAAGTGGGTGGTATACAAGGCACGCCTTAGCGAACGGCTTTCGATTAGTTTCGAGGGGATGAGCTTTATTGAAGGACACAGAACTACCAATACCAAGCCGTTTTTGCATTTATCGCACATTGAAAAGCGCATGTCGCAGCCGGGATACCTATATTCTAACGTTAGTCGTGACTCACGGCCCGGTTTTATCACGGCAGTGCCACTGGAGAATAAACTCGGGTACGCCTACATGTGAATAAAAAGCTTGTCAGCTGCCTTCTAACGCACTCCTTTTTTTACAAGGGAGAGTGCTAGAGAACAGATGACTCTCTTTTTACTCAATTCTATTTAGAGTATAAGTCTAGTGAGAGTGCCACACACGACAAAGTGCATAGGAGACAGCCCGAATGGTCGCGGATACGATAAGCGTATTGCCATGTCTGGTTTATTTATTTATTTATTTATTTATTTATTTATTTATTTATTTATTTATTTATTTATTTATTTATTTATTTATTTATTTATTTATTTATTTATTTATTTATTTATTTATTTATTTATTTATTTATTTATTTATTTATTTAATTTACACGACCCAGTGTAGTGATGCCAGTGCAGAGGAGATAGGGTAAATCGGTAAAATAAAATAAAACGTGCTGTGCTAACGCTCAAAAGCTGGGCAGTAAAAGAAAGAAAACAGAAACGACGACATATTATGGGCTGCTTTCGTTTCCTAAATTGCGGAAAGCTCGTTAAAGCAAATTGTTCACGACACACTCCGTCTTATTTCCAAAAGGCGAACTGAATTGATCTTCGAACTGTCACAAAGATGTGTAATTGGTTCGAGGTAATGATAGAATTCTTTACCTAAAATTGTTCTAGGAAATTTTTTACGTCATGGGCGATTTGATACGCAGGATTTTCTAAATTTGAGGCGAAATGCTGTAGCTTCCACAGTTAATAAATACGCAACCACAATGGAGCCAGGCAGATGATAGGGCAGGATGACAAAGTGAACATCATTATTGCGAAGGAGACTAGCACATTTGGTGCCGACCCGCACTAGAGTTTCTAGGCAATTCTATATATAGTCGGCTGCAGTCTTCCTATTTGTGACATTCAACTGCTCTGGTCTGCCTGGTATAGAGTACCGAGCGTGACCTATTACTCAAAGCCGAGTAGGTGAAGCCATGAACCATTTGTCCACCGTCAGTGTTCACTCGTGCAGCAAATCAATCGCGTTACACATTTAGATATCTTCGCAACCTAAGTGCGCGACGGCTGGCGTCTGGGAATGCAGCCCATTCTCTGTTAACTGTGCCCGTGACCAAATAAGCAATTAAGGGGACGCTATACGAAGTGGGCAGCGCGCTGCGAGACAAAAAAAAACAAAGGCAACTTCAGATTCACCAGGGAAACACTGGATACTAAAGCACCAGAAATGCATTCGATTCCCATTGCGCTCGTCACTGGTGACAAATTACCGCGCGCTTCCTCTGCTTTGCGTCATCCAACGCCAGTTTATCTAGAAGGTCATGCATTTTGCCTAGTGAATGTCCTTCTTATTCGCTAGGACGTTTTGGCGCGCTAATTGGTTAAGCATCCTCAATCGAACAGCGCGAGGATAGACGCACACAGCGAAGTGTTCCATCTGTTTCCTCATCTCTTGTGCTTGTCTGTGTTCACGAAGCTCTATCCAGGCTTATTCGTCTCCCACTTCGTCCTCTTCCCTATCCTGCTCTTCTTCACAGCTGACCTGGTTAACAGAGGCAAACTGTGTCCTCCTACCCACGTGGTCACGTATGAAGTGCACGCTCACATTGACATGGTGGTCCTTACTGCTATCCAGATAGCTTTGACCTGGAGCGCTATTCAAGTGAGAGATTGAAATTGGATCCGCAGAAGTGTGGCTTAAAAGTCGTAGAATACATTCCTGAATGAAAAAAACAATGTTTGAATATAAATACCAAACGACGGTTGTCTGCCGGACAACTGCTTCTCATTGCACAAAACTCGAACAGGATCGCTTTATTCCCGAATAACTTTTTTTTTATACGACCTGGTGCGTCGAATTAGTTCTGATATAAAAGCACCAAGTATGCCATAAAATATGCATATCAGCCTCTTTTGTGTGCGTTATAAGGCACTATGCGGGCCTCAGCCTGTCGCGAGCCACATTATCGCCACACTCAGCCCAGGTCCGGCCCTTCAAGCTCTGCGTGAGTTTCGCACCTGGCTCGGGCAAGTTCGCTCAGGAGCTTAAAACGCAAACTGCTCATTGTGAGCACTTTACGTGAGGAGCGGCGCGATGATAGTGGCTAGGGTAAAACATGAAGGGAGAATGTGTGCCTGTAGCCTGCGCCAGAGTTTTGAGTGCTTGTTATCTGGGGAGGGGCGGGGCGGGAGACAGAGCTGGCGCGAGGCTCCGTGACGCAGGGTGTCTTTTGGTTGGTCCGATGGCGTGTGCTTGCTGATAACCAAAACAGCCCTCTGCTCTTTACTTTAGTAGGCGAACGCACTCGTCAAATGAGCTGTCTGACCGGTATTGCAATATTCCGTTAGGAACGCCGAAGTAGTAGAGCCTGCTAATGGATTTTGTGCTTCAGAAACTGTGAGAGCGACTTTCACTGCTCTTCTTCAACCACTAGCTGGCAAATGACACTTAAGTGCTTTTCTTTTATCGTACTACTCGACGAGCGTGAGCGCACGGAGTTCATTGGACATTCCACTGCGTGAGTGAAGGTAAACTCTGCCTACAAATAAAATTGCGAAGTTTCTATTTCACGTAAACTAAGAACCTCCTGAAAAGTAATGAGCATAGGGATTCTTTCAAATCCGCGACGCTTCAGGTTGAAGGCGAAAGGAAACACAAGCACACCATTGTTTGTGCTTTTCTGACGTGAGAAAACTGTAGCTATAGAGGACACGGAAAAATAGTTAAATAGAAGCAGATTAACGTTTTTTTCAGCGTCGTGGCCCTGTTTCATCCTAGTCCCGGTTAGGACGTCCCAAGTGTACTACGCCATACAATACTGAGTCAAAAGCCGGACAGAGACTCTTTATGTACGGTCCCGAGTGAGCCCCGGTCCCGCATCTCAAGCCCGAACTCTGCCCAACCAAGCCCCGTGAAACAGTGCATTTTCCGGCCCGGTCTGGGCTTTCGGGCTGGCCCGATCCCGTGGATGACTATTCTACACTGTAGACCACCCAGCACGCATCTTTCCTACCTACCCGTTGTTGATGCCCGAAAGCTCTGCTCTGCCAGCTACACGTATTTGTTTTTTTTTTATTTTTTTACTTTGTCTTTAGAGCGCGAAGCGACGACGTCGGCTTGCTGAAAGCCCACCATGCGCTGATTTGTGCGTACTGTACTCAGTATACGAAATTTGTCGAGAAGGTGGAACGGAAACTCCATCTTTGAAGAGCCTTTCTTGGCGTAGCATCACCGCACCTGCGCCTACCCCAGCAATATACGCTATTTCACACGGTTATCGAGCAGTCCTTGTATTGTTTTTTCGCCAATGCAGGGCCTAGCCAGTGCGCTCGCCTAAAGCGTGCCTCGAATCAGTACTTCTCGCCCAGGTGGCAAGCCAATGAGCGCGCGAGTTGAAAGAAGAAAAAAAAAAGAATGGGTAAGCCGTGCATTACCCGTGTTGATGGGGCACGTTCGGCCAGTTCTCCCAACACGTCTGCGGGCCTTTTTGCGTGGGCCCTACCCTGCCTCCTTTCTCACCAGTGCAGCGTTGCTCGTTCAGTTAACAAGCAAGACGAGGCGACGGGGTTGTCGGTATGAAAGCCAGGGGGAGCCGCTCCGCTGGGATGCATTCGCTAACTAAGTTAGTTAGGCAATCGTGGCTGCCTGCAGGGATGCGGCGCTAACTCCCCGAGAGGCGCAGAGCCCAGCAGTACAACGCTGCCGGTGAGAGAAAAAAGCTGGCATGTTTCCTAACCGGGCCACGCGGCCAGTGAGGAATAGCAAAAAAAGTCGGGGTGAATGCATTTGCATAAGGGCGAGAATGTGCGAAGGAATCTAGCAGGCCGCACTCTGTAAGGATTCCTTATACGGATTCATTATTTTCTAACCGCTGCAGTCGGTCGGTCGGTCGTGGTCGGTCGGTCGGTCGGTCGGTCGGTCGATCGGTCGGTCGGTCGGTCGGTCGGTCGGTCGGTCGGTCGGTCGGTCGGTCGGTCGGTCGGTCGGTCGGTCGGTCGGTCGGTCGGTCGGTCGGTCGGTCGGTCGGTCGGTCGGTCGGTCGGTCGGTCGGTCGGTCGGTCGGTCGGTCGTGGTCGGTCGGTCGGTCGTGGTCGGTCGGTCGGTCGGTCGGTCGGTCGGTCGGTCGGTGAAGCCAGCAAACAATCACCACGTAAGCGACCAATATGTCGGTAAATAAATAAATCAATCAACATTCTATCAATACTTCTTCCTTGGATGGTGCTGTAAGGAAAAATTTGCAGAAGGAGGTATCAAATTCAGCGACTGCATCAAGACGTTCTCGCTTCTGATATAATACACTGGTTTTGAAGGCAATTTTTATAGCAGGCAATGTAGCTTCCCCGCTCCAGTATGAGAAAAAGGACTTACGAATGTAAGAGACGGGCAAAGAGAGCAATAGGAAAGTGAATGAACAGAAATGAAACCGAGTATGCGCCGTATCTCTTTGGGCAATCTCTCAGTACTCCACGCTACGCCTCACTAACTAGAGCGCAAGGCTGCTGAGCCCAAAGAAGCGGATTTCATCCCGGCCGCGGTGGCAGGTTCTCCACGGCGGCGAAATGCTACATATCTAATGCGGTACTGTGTAAACGCGTGTTAACCCTTTAATGCCGAGTGTTGGTCAGGAACATGAGGATAAATATTTTTTTTCTCTCGTACGCACCATGCACAGAACCGTCTTCTCGGGCTTCACGCAATATTTACTGTCATTGGACGGTACGCATGACCATGAAGGCGCCCTAAACGCTTGAAAACACCTCTCAGATGGCACAGGTTAGCCAGGACTTGCGAGCTCTAAAACATCCGGCGTGTCCAATTTATACATAGCATGCACTTGGGACATTACCCTCGAACCCTACCCTCCACTCCTCCTCTTGGAGTTCAATGTACCGCTCCGAGGACCTTGGCTTGATGAGGCTAGTCAAACTTTCGATTTAACTTTGAGTTTCATATGTTGCCATTTTGGAAAAGTCAAAAGTAAAAGGTTTAAAGAGAAAGAAGAGGAACTCCTCAGGAGAAAATTCTCAGTGTGCAGTGGAATTTATTCTTTTCGCGTCTTCATATTTGTTTCCTTACGCACTGCAAAGTATTGCGTAGGTTTCTACTCCTTGAAAAAGGTGGGAGCAGTAGAGCTCCCACCTTCGCAAAGGTTGACCGTCGTCTGTCTAATATCGCGACCAGCGTGCAATGTGGAAAGGAGGGGGAAATGAATGGAGGAGGGAATGAAAAAATGACACAGAAGAACTGCGTTTGAAGAATATCAACCGCGAGAACGTCACAATATGGTCGCATAACGTTTTCAGACATGACCGTTTGTGGGGAAATCAGGGTACAAAAGCCCTCTCCCCTGCCAATAGGTCACCTTTTTCTGCCCGTGCTGCTCGTAAGAATTAGGTCTATAACAACAACAGCAACAACAACAACAAAAATAGTAATAATAATAATAATAATAATAATAATAATTTATTTTGTCACCGTCAATAGCAATACAGGCGAGACAGGCCGGTCTAAGCCTTTAGATGGCTTGTAGGACTGTGCCTATAAAAAATACACAGTGACAGAAAAGCATGAAAATGCGTACATAGACAAAGAAAAAAAACAATGAAGATGAAAAAGAGCACACTAAAAAAATTAGTAAGTACATACAAAACAAAACTGAAAGGAGCATAAAGGCGCAAAATCTGACAAAGCGAAACACATTGCAGAAAACCTAAAACTCTACCAATCATTCTAATATTAATAATATTAATAATAATAAAAGTTTTATTGCGCATAATGATACATAGTTCCAGGAGCGGGCCTGTCAATGCCAGCAGTGGCTTGAGGGACTAGGCCCGGCTAAGTCAGCAGACGAGGGTGCAATAATTCATATCGGCATACAAAAAAAAGTGACGAATGATGGGTAACAGTTAGGACGATTAATATCAACAAGTGGTGAACCGCACACACATAAACAAAGAAACCAACATCAAAACAGACAACGCGTACAGATTACAGAAATGTTAACATACATTTTACTTTACAATTAACCAAGCATGCTTTTTAATGCATTTTTTGATGTTGCCGAAAATACCTCATCTGGCAAATCATTCAAAATTTTCGGCACATAAGCACAACGCCTAGCTTCGCCGAATCTTGTTGAAGATCAGGGAACAGCAAAACGAACACTGTTACGAAGGCTTCGGGGGGCAGTGCAACATATTTTAAATTCACTAAACCAGAGATGCCGTAAAACCACAGTTTGTACAAACAGATTCCAGAAGCATGGAAGACCAAGTGCAGAAAAGATGTTAGAATTCGCGATTGTTGGAGTATTGTAGGCTATATTTCTTAATATGGTCTTTAACAAAGAATAAACACGGTTTTGCCATTAATAATAAGAATAATAATGATAATAATAATAATAATGCGAAATATATTCCGCTGCCCCTGAAGAGACTTCAGTAGTGCACCGGGATAACTAATGACGAGATTAAATCTACCTATATGTAGACTGCCTGATTACTGCTTCATTAAAAGGCAAAAGTTATGGGCGAGAGAAGCAGTTACACGCCACTTAATTCCAATAATAAACATCAGTCTCGCAGTAATAACACGTCTTGCGTTCCTTTTCTACCACTTCTCCTACTTTAACCAGTACCGCACCCCTGTTTTCTTGACGGAAATGCGGCCATCATGCATCTAATTGCACCATTCCGTAAGTACGCAATTAAATAGTTTTCCTAAACGTCCTCTCAGAGATGTTGTTTCCTTTCCATTCATTCACCGTCCAGCATTCCTAGTCTTATGTTTCTGGCTGATTTGGTACCCTGCTACCGCCCATACTGTTCGCTACAACGTATAAAAGAGCGCATATTTACCGGCTCCCTGTTTACTTGTCGCCGAGTGGGAGCGCTGGCATGTGCTAGTATTTAATCTCCTGTGAGGAGGACTAAGAGCTAACAGCGAAATGTACAACACAACAAAGAAAGAAAAAAGATGCCGCATGTTTATCCCATGCAACCAAAAAGAATAACCCGAGAAAAACAAGGATAGATTAGTCTTGGTCCTTTGCGTAAACTTCATGCATATTTGTAACAGGGGTTGCCGACAGGCCGAAGTTATTAGTTTTCTTTCTTTTAGATCGTGTACTCCATTGCAGAGTGACCCGCCGTGTTGGCTCACTGGCGTCTACGTTGGGCGGCTGTTCCAAAGGACACAGGACTGAACCAGGCCGCGGCGGCCGCACTTCCATGAAGCCAAAAAGAAAAAAAAAAATCTCTCGAGTGCTGTGCGACGTCGCCGCATATTAAAGAACTCTTGGTAGCGGAAACTAATCCGAGATCAATAGCTATAGCGTCTCACGTAGTCCACATGTCGCTTGTCCACATGTCCACATGGCGCTCGGCTGCTGACCCGAAAGACACGGGTTCGATCCCGGCCGCGGCGGTTGAATTTCTTTGGAGGAGAAATTCGAGGCCCGTGTACTGTGCGATGTCAGTGCACGTTAAAGAACCCCAGGTGGTCGAAACTTCCGGAGCCCTCCACTACGGCGTCTCTCATAGCCTCAGTCGCTTTGGGACGTTATACCCCATAAACCAACCAACCAACCAGCCTGTCGTTGTCGTTTGCATGATTAAATGCAATCAGTTATTGTAAAATTCAGTCCGTGTAGTTACAGCGGTTATTTAAATCACAAACAAAGCAGGTCGATTTGCTAGTCTATTTCGTTTCCTAGAATTAACTCAGTTTGCTCCAGGTACGACAGTTTTGTCGACTACAAATGTTCAAGTCAATCCGCGCAGTAACGTACGTGCGACAGTGGCGATAAGCTCTAAACACCCTTAAAAAGGAATGTAAAAACGGAGGGAGTATCTAGTTTAAAAGTTGCGCAACACCGTTGGCAGAAGAAATGCCATGCACAGCAGCTGCGTCTCATCAGCTATGATTTTCGCACCTATTGTACCGTCTTCAATGCGTAATTGGGCAGTCGGAGTTGTAAATTTGAAGGCCCATACCTTAGAGTACGAGTGGGCTACTATAGTTCTAGCGAATGGAGTACTCCAGATAAAAAGCCGTCTTTCATTTTCCGACCATACCCAGCAATTGGACGAAAACATATGGCACCGAAAAAAAGTTGGTGACCGCAATATTTTCATATATTGCAAGATTTCGCTATAACAGTCGATGTGTCCGCATATCACACGCCGGCAGGCTGGAATTTTTTTGCGATTAGTGTTTTCCCTATAGTCAAAAACATTTCACATTGCTTTCTATGGCAGCCTTAACTGATCGATCTGAGCGATAGAAAAATTTTAAGAGAAAGGTTTGGCTATGCATTGGACAAATTGACCATTACCTTCAATAATTTTATAACATTGCCTCACAATATTTCAATATTCAAATTTTTTTCGAAGAATGCTTTACGTGATATATAAACATTTCCGCTTACTGCGCTGCGAAAAAACAACAAAAATTGTTTTCGGTTGCTTTTGGCTGCCTTCGTATGTATTTCATAGAGTTCCTTATTTCCCTAACCTTGTTGGCTCAAAAATTGACTTTAGTTACTTATATTGAAGACTACAGTAGTGGTCTCACTTCGTGTTCGCCTGATCGCAGAACTTAGAGTACGCTCCACTGTTAAAGGAAACATGCAATCGTGTGGCCTACGTGTCTCGCGAAGCGCTGCGGCTCAGTGCCGGTGAGAATAGGAGGCACCAGGCACACGCGCGGAAAGAGCAGCCGGGCGTGCTTACCGCGCATGCGCATTGTGCCGTCAATTCTCGCCGACTACCAAGGCAGCACTTCGCTAAGCGCTGCGGCCACGCGATCGCATGTTCCCTTTAAGAGTGGACAGTACTGTACGTGCAAAGACGGCTTTCGTGTACTGCTGATCGTCTTTCTTTTAAAAAGTTTCCGAAAGCTTAACTCTGAACGCCTTGTACACTACTTTCGCTTTTGTAATTGATATTTTAGTGCCGTAGAACTTGTAGTGGCCATTCCCCGCATTTAGCCGTTGTGAGCTTGTCTGAAGCCGGTTTTGTGGAAGGCTTCGCACCTGCCCACAAAGGGGATGGGCAGCTTTCTCATCGTCTCAGGCGTGACAGAGTAACCTGGATCGCAACCCAACCCAGGCAACCAGAGTCCCACCAATGTCAGCACCTGCCATGGAAGGGCAGTGAAGTATCGCTTGACCACTGCGCCACTGAGCCAGGAATGCTATCAAGACTCCTAGGGATCTATGAATGAAGAGAATGACCAATTCCGCATATATGGGCATCAATTTATTATCGCTATACGAACAGCTGGTATCCATGAACACTGGGTCTGAACACCGGAACCGAACTCAAAACCGAACTGCTAATGCACCAAATCCGCACTTGGCTTAACTACCCAAATCGGCCATCATTTTCTATGCTCACAACCAGTGCCTTCTCGAATGACTCTGATACAGGGAAGTACAATAAATGATGTAAAGGTGGGGCCTTTTCTTCGTACAATAATCAGAAAAGGTCAAAATTGGCGCGCCGAGTAGCTGCAAGAAACTGAAGTAATGTTATTCCGGCCCCTCAGAAAAAAATAATAACAAACAAAGAAAACGCTTCAAAGCTAACACAGGGGTGACCTGCCCCTATCAATCTACCACGGGCGTGTGGACGCTTCCCAAGCACGTAAACAGAGCCTGGAGCATAAACTTTTCTCTTTTGGGGCCTGTGGAAAGGGAAAGGGAGCGGGGGGGGGGGGGGGGGGGGGGCTGTAGAACTAACACTGCACCCAGCAGCCATCACGTCGCCGGCACCCACGGGAACACGGAGCAGTCGCCTACGACGGGGCAGATGTTTTGGAATATAGCGAAGAAAAAGAAGCGGAAGTCCTGTACCACTTACGCAAACACGGAACGCACGGTAGAGTCTTGGCGCGCACCATGTGTCGTTTGCTGCTTTTTTGTTATTTGTTTCTTCTAACGGTGTTTTTTTTAACTCGGGCTTCCTAGCATGAATATTCCGAACAAAGTTTGTTCTCGGGCAGTAAAAACAGCGCGACAGGATACATACGTTTAACTGTGCGCGTGTAACTACGATTGAAATTCAACGATGCATGGCAGCGGAGACGCAGGGAACATTACTTAAGCACGAATGCCTGCGGGCTGTTTGCAGTGCTAGGGCAAACGCATGTTTCTCTTCTGAGTAAAGAAAGCCCACTTTGCATGAGGTGACAACGAGGATATCGCGAACAAGAGCCCAAATTTTTAATTAAATCGTTGAGAACGTAGCCGGCTTTCCAGAAGTTTGAACGTCGAGTCCACGAGCAGTGTGGCTCGCGAAGCGCATGGAAATCGGACGCATATGCGAAAGTCACAAATAACATCAAATCTGCCGTTTTCACTTGGGCGATGCAAATTTCTCCACCTAAACGAGTCAAGAGTAACGTCATTGTATTGCTACCAATTTGCGATTGGCATTCTGTCCGTTCACTGCAGCGTTATAAGGACATCGTGCGTGACGTCACCGCACTACGACCAATCAACGCGCTGCGCTCCCATGAAGTCATCCTTGACGTCACTCTATTCTGGCCGCTCATTGTGCTTGACGTCACTCTATTCTGGCCGATAGTTATGCATGACGTCACGGCATTCTGACCAGTCTGAGTGAAGCGTTGCACGCGATGCGCTGCGGCCAAAAAAAAATTTAGATCGGACGCATAGCCTTAGTAGCGGCGACTGTTGAAATTGCAGATCCAGGCACGAAATGCTGGTGCATGCACTGCACAAGAGCTTACCCACCAATTCTCGATAGAAGCTCCAGCATTTTGCGAAGGCTGTCTTCTTAATCGTCGACTGCTTGCTTTCCCTCCATGTTCGCTTGGACAATGTGGATATCCTGTCCTACTACGTCCTCTACCATGCCTGCACTGTACGCTATGCGTGGCCGTGAAAACTGTGTACGTTTATAAAGACTGGTGTGACAGCTAATGCTATCCGGAGGAGCTTGGACATGAGTTGTAATCTAGGGGTGGGGCCTCTGGTAGGGCGGGCACAAAAGTGGGTAAAAGTAAACCAAAATTTGGCTTGTAAGCTCGGCATTGCAGACTTGCATTAGGATATAGAGCTATTAGGACTAGAGCGCGATAACAAAAAATAAGAATATGGTAGAGCGCATTTGGCAGGTAATCTCAGATCATAGTATCCTTCAAGATAAAGGTATACCAAGTGTTTCAGGGAAGCCCACCAGTAGTATTTATAAATGCTGTTTTTTTTTATATAGAGAGATGCTTTTAGCGGCATAATGATGCCAGTGTTGGCAGACGTTCGAAAATTGGGGAATCATGCTAACTTCTAACTTTGTTAACTAAATTATATAAATATTAGAGATAGGAGCTTGAATGTAATCAGAGATTTGTAGACTGCCGTTAGTAGTAGGCATATCATTTTTACAATTTCCAAAAAACGGTTACCCTCGTCGCTGTGGCTCAACAAGTTTGGGCCATTTCTCCTGCCCATAGAAAAGAGCGCTCCTGCGGGAACAGAAAATGTCGGCCATCAAATCGCGTTACAACGCGCCGCGTGTGTCACGTGACGGTCGCTGCCCCGCCCACACTGCGGTGCTCCCCGCTCCTCTCCACTTTGCTTCTGCAGCTCAGGCGAGGCTGAGAATATCACGTGGTACGTGTGTCACTCCGTGACGCGTTTGGCGGACATCGCTTTTGGCGTTTGACGGACATCGCGATTGCTACTTTTAAAATACAGTGAACTTGAGTAAATTGAGTTTTGCATTTAAATGAGTGATCGTATGCAGGCTCCAAAGAAACTGTGCATGCCGGTTCGCTATCTATTTTGAGAAGAAGCTGTTCTGGCTCAACCAATGGGCCCAGGGAAAAGCTCGTGAGCTACTAGATAATTTTCAGGAGGGATCCGGCATTCCTGTTTGGTAGTAATGCAGAACCACCTTCTATTTTTTTCATTTCAACCTACCCTGCGCCCACATGGCTTCATCGTTCACTGAAAGAAGAATAGTATTTCTGCACAATTTTTTATAGGATCCAACCGGCTAAGTCGCTACGCTTATACTCTCCGTTCATTGCCCCAATATCACGTCCGTTGCCTGGTAGCTGTTTCCTCCATGTTGTATTCTGGACGGCCGGTAGTCATCTGCCGTTTTTCAGTTTCCTCTTGATCCGACATAAGCACTGTTCGCAGTTTCATCTTACAACCTGCTCGTTATGTGCACAGTTTCGTTATTGCTGGATTCGGAGAGAAACCCTTCTTGTGGGCCCGAGCTGTTGTTCTTTCTGGGGCCAAAAACGACAGCAGCAACAGCAACATTAACAACATACCACAGATATGAAATTAGAGGGGCTCGACACTGGAGCAATAACAAAGAAACAAAGAATCACCACCTTCCCGTTTTTTTTTCGTTTTTTTTTCATCACCATTGTGCGTACAATTGCGAAACATCTTGAAATAGCCCAAGTGTTATGCTGTTTCTTTTACCATTTGAAAAGTCCGACAACTGACTTCATCGTTCGCATTCGGGAGGTATAGAAGGCAACCCTGTTGTTCTTGCACATTGTGCTTATCGCAATCAGGAAGTTCCTGGCGGTCCGCACGAGTACCAGGAAACCGCTTCTCCATCACGGCGGCCCACAGATTGTTTGTTCGCGTGCCACAAAACTGGGCACGTTTCCCTACTGCGGTGTCTGCCAGCACAGGCAGCTGCAGGGTATGCATTTGCCGATTGCTGTTATTGACCACTTCCTTCCTGTGCCTGGATGCAGCCGCGATGACGTGCGCGGCGAGCCAGGGCGCAGCGCAAATGAATCCCACCAGCCCCGTGCTACAACACCTGCGCAGCGCTATGGAATCTGAGAGCAGGCGTGCTAGCTAATCAACGGCTGAATTTGGGAAACTAGTAGCGCGTAAGAAAGGCTTACGGTTGGACAGCGCCTAGGTTACCTCATTTGTTTTATATCTTCACTTGCGCTTGCCGTAACAACCCCGAACAATTTCTATACAGCAGAGAACTTTCCGACGCCAGCATTACCTTACGCAGTGCTGGGAAGGTTTAGTTAGGCGAGCAGTACAAAAGCAGAAACGTTAGCACAACAGAAGTGGGGGCAGGGGGCTCTTTTTGTGTCGTTAAGAGCAGAGTGGTTTGCAGTGAATGTAAGAAAGAAACAACGAATAGGAGGTAGTGGTGGCTGCGGAGTTAGTGACGAATTTCCTTCTTAGAACGGCTCAAACGCCTGCCGTAGTGTTTTTCCTCAAGTAGAGCGTAAAATAACCTAGCCTAAACGCCACTCTCTTAACACTTATACATGAGGGCGTAAAAACCATATTAGTATGGTGCTGTGATGTAAATATTCATAAATAGATGGTAATGGGGGATTTGAATACGTAAAAGTACTATCGTGTGTGGCTCATGTTCTTAAACATTTAAGATGTTTAAATGCCTTTTGAAATCTTTAAAAATTCCCGAAGAACGGAGACGACTTTGGGACCTGCGGATAACTTTTTATTTCATGCTGCCTTAGCAGTACAACAGGGACGGGACGATGCGACAAGAACAGTCAAGCGCTTTTGGTTGTTTTCAAGCCCTTCTTGCACTCTTGAAGCGATAAGAATGCATACCAACTCGCCCGAATTTCAGCTTTACTCAACTTTTAGTCGACTAAGCGAATGTAGGCGTGTTCTGTCACTATGTGGATCCTTCGGGAAGTATTCTCTCTAATTTGCTATGGGCGACTTGACGCAACTGCGCTGAAAGCGCTGCGCTACGCATTTCATCACTTGCGTAATCATTCATTCTTGAAGCAATACTTATCTTGTATATTGCAGGATGCAACACCTGTTAACTCTTGTAGTGCTATCCCTGCTGTCTTTTTCGTCTATTCATATGTATCTCGAGCGGAAAAAGAAAATGTTTCAATTCGAACAGCTCTATCTCCCATATTCATTGCCACTTGTATGTGCTGTAGTCAGTCGTAAGCCTGCATGTGGTTATTGTGTTTGTTTCCTTTTAGTTGCGCAAGATGCTTAGTCTGCGCTCTCTTAATAAGCTAGCCATTTCGTCAGTTTGTGGCATTGTAGAACCGAGTTACCGTTATGTAACCATTAGGTCATGCATCATTTAATTTCTCTGTGTTGCCGCAGTTCAGTCCCTTCTGACAAAATCCCTTACTGGCAGTGCTTGCGGGCTCTTCTGTGAGACGTCACAGGGCGCCTGCACAACTGATAAAAGAGAGAAGAAAAGAATCAAGATAATAGTCCTTGCCTAGCATTGCTCAAATAGACTTGATACTTAAGTTCAATTTGGGTCCTACCGCCACACTATATTTCATCTCATTTTAAGCACCACCAACAAGTAAGCATTCCACACTGCAACACATTCAGCCCTTTGTATCCATTCCTTCCCCACACCAGAAAAGAATGTAATAGCTTACCTGCAAAACTTAAAAGATAACAAGCACTGACAATTTGAGAACGGCTGTTGTAGGTTTTATTTCATAAGTTATTGTAACGACTCACATCTTATGTGCAATAACTGTGTTTATTGTACATTGTATTTTTATATTCCTGCTTCTACTTGCGCAACCATGTCACAGTTCTGGAACCAATATTATTTGCATGCTTTGTTTTTGTGTTTGCCTTCTCACCTATACTTCAATGTTATTTTCAGTTGCGTTCTGTATTTTGTAACATTAGTTGAACTTTTTTTATGATTTGCCTATTTGTCTTGAATTATTTTGTTTGTACCCCTCCCCTCCATAATGTACAATTTACCCTGAGGGTAAAATAAATAAATAAAAGATACACCGGGATAAATTTATGCCTTAAGACCACTGTGCGAGACAAGCTTTTACTGTGCATCACGATAACATACCTGCGCATTAGTTACCTGGACTACTTATTATACTCACAGATTTCACAACACAGCAAATCCGGTGCATATATAACATGCGCAACGTGTGACGAACTTAAACGAAGGTATTTGTGACAGCGTTCCACTCAAGTTGTAGACAAACATAGAATGAGGAAGGAATAGGAGATTTCTTAGCGTTGCGTTCTTTCGCCAATAGTTAAATGGTCATTAATTAGAATTATCACACTGAAGAGCTGTACTTACGATGAAACGAGGTAGTTATTTCTTCCACGAGCATTATACCTAGCAGCGAGAAGCACTCCGACACGACTGTTCAGCGACGTGGGTGCTGTGGTTGCATCTTCACTCTTGACTGCTCCTGCTGCTCTAGGTGAAATTGCAACCATATAAAGAAGGAAAGGCACAGTGACTGTTGCACTTCAGGTGGCTCATCTAAATTGTTTATGAGAAATCAAAAGGCAAAGTTCACCGTGCCGCACTCGGAAGACACCGCAACCATGCCGTGCAGGAAGTGACGAAGGAGAAAGTGAAAAAAAAGGATTCGATTTAATTTCAACCGCCTGGGATTCTTTACATGCGCCGACATCTCACAGGACACGTGTATTCTTGCACTTCGCCCCATCGAAACGCGGCTGCGGCGGATAGGGATTCGATCCCGCCACCTCGTGCTCAGTATGTGTACACATGTCTGCATTTAAGGCGTCGGCTCGTGGTTTCGTGCGAGCACTCTGCAACCGGAAGAAAAATCGTTCGTCATTATGATGCCACAACAAGCGTTGTCGCCCTTAAAATGGGCTGAGCCCATTGCATATTTCCTGCGTGATTGCCTTAAAAGTAGGGGGGCAAACAATGTCCTTGCCGAAAATAGACCGACACGTGCTGCCTGTTTAGATCAATAGTGGAGGCGGTATGTAAGCAAACAGGGGAAAGCATTTTGGGAGGTAGTGCATTTTTGCGTAATGGCCGCTAAAGGAACCAAGCACGCAAGCTAAGCTTATTGACCGAGTACACACGAGAAAAGGCTTCTGGCAATGGCATGGAAAAGTTTGGGTACATAACAAGCTGACTCTCATGTTTTTGCAGCGGACGAAAATATTGTGAGCTTGGTGCATATTTTTGTTTGCACCTGAAAATTATGCATTAAGGGTGCTCATTTCACGCACGCTCATCGGCTCTTTCGAACAGGATGTTTGTTGCTTTGCCAAATGCTAAGAGAAATCACGCGTTCCATTTTTTTTCGTGCTGGATTTAATGCATGCCTCGAATCTACGAGCCGCATATTTGGAGGAAAATAAGCAAAGAACAAACCTGTTTTTGCTTTATGCACCAGAGCAAATCTGCCAAAACATTCCGACCACTGCAATGACTGCACCCCTCTGTTCCATAATGTCAGAATCATCGACCGCGGTAAAACGCAGATTGAACGAGAAATCTTAGGAGCCTTGAAAATCAAGCAGTTAGGAACTGAATGCGTCAGCGACAGCTCTGTCAGGTTCACGGCAAAAGAGCACAGGTTCGTGAGTGGGACATCGGTTGCCAATGCAATCTTCATCCGCTCAACCAATTTTGTTCTTGTTGTTTTGATAGCGTTTGTAGTTGCTCTCGCACTTGTTCGCCCTGTTCTGTTGTTGGCAATTCACCAAGTAAAGAAAATTTCAGTTGTGTTTCCAGCATTGTCCTGTGTATTTTTCCTGTTTGTGAACGCGTCCTTTCCGCTGATTTTCCAACTACAATGCACCAAATCATCATCATCATCATCATTTATTATCTTTGGAGGAGAAATTCTAGAGGTCCGTGTACTGTGTGCTGTTAGTGCACGTTAATGAACCCCAGGTGGTCGAAATTTCCGGAGCCCTCCACTACGGCGTCTCTCATAGCCTGAGTCGCTTTGGGATGTTAAACCCCATAAACCAAAACAAACCAAACCAGAAGAAAAAAACTGATTCTGCTTCATGCACAAACTGAGTTTTCCTCTTCATATTGAAGATAGCTGTACTTGCAAGCTGCCAACTACGAGGAGACCTGATAATCCACTGTGGCTCAATGTTTCCTTGATCTTCCTAACGTCAGAAGCCGGCCAACCTGCGGTCGGTTCCGCCAGATTCCCGCTTCAACTGTCAAGAAAAGTGCTACCAGCAGAGCTGGAAGTCGTAAGGCGTTTTCTTACGTTTTCAACCTTCGTCGCAACCTCGACCTTCAAAAGCAGACACGTCGTAAACTTCACCCTGACAGGAAAAGAGAAAGAAAATAAAAAGAGATCGTCACATGCTAGTACGGAGCCCACTTTCAGGTCCATTTCCGAAATTTATTACCGTGCCAGCCAACGGCGTTCGTCGGATGCCATAACCGCAGGTTCACTTGGAAGTCTGGGCCTGGCCCTTTTCGACCAGATGGCCCATATAATCTCGCTAATGGGTTTGCGTGCGTCTGGCCTTCGCTCGTTTAAAAAGAACGTCAGAAGCGTAAGGCACGAAGCAGAGCCTGCTGTTGTGATTTCAGAACACAACATATTTGCCCAGGGAGCTAACGTCGTTTGATGCTGTGGTACCAGGGCGACAAAAAAGCGCGGACGTTTGCTACGAACTGAGCACTGTGTTCCACCTTGTTGGTTCCTCATATCGAGAGAAACCAGCATGATTCATTAATCTACATAGAAGCTTGTGCGAAGTGCACATACTTTGATCGCTTGATGGGGCAGGACGTGTTTGAATACCAGCGTAAGCCTTAGAATCCAGATACCAGTTGTGCCTACTCCAGCTTCACAACCTGGTTTCCTTTTACCTACAACCTCGTGTGTAGTGGGGGCAGTCGGCATGGACATTTTAATCTTTAAATTTCTTAAATCTTTAATTTTAATCATGATTGCTTAACTGCAGCGTTTCTACCTCACATAAGTAACTTAGCGTTCACCTTAAGTCCGACTTGTTATGAAACCATCGCATTAATCTGACTCTGGCTTCTGCCAACCGTTTACTGGGCTTCATAAATCATAGCGTTAAACAGGCCCCTATCTACGTGAAACGACTAGCACACGTAACAATGATACGTCTCAAAGCTGAATGGCCGCCAGCTATTTGGAATCCTCGGTAGGTGTACTTAATCAATAAAACTGAAGCCTTGCAGAGGCATGATCTGTGTTTCATCTCTGCAGATTATTCACGCCAAGCCAGTGCGACCCTACTAAAAAAATAGTGCTCAGCTTGAATACTTAGAGGACCGCTGCAAGATAGGCCGTTCAACTCTTTTTCATTAGTTCTATTTTCATCTACTTATTCATGATGATTTCTTTTGCACCTGCGACGGCCTCTCTCCCTCGCCGACCATACATGTACACTTAAACGCGTCCTCTGTAGTACTCACCAATTTGCGAGATCATGCATTCCCCGCATAATAAAAGATTGAAATGGCTTATCTTTACGCATCACCACCGAAGGTTATTGTCTAAATTCCAACAGCTTTCACCTTCAGGTATTGCCATCTAGAAGCCTTTTGTATTTTTATCCTTAAAATAGCGTCTTGCCTTAGAACGTGCCCTGTTACTACTGAAAAATTGATTTATGAAATTTCTTTTTCACGTTTTGCTGTTTTTCCCATTTGTAATTTTCTTATTCGCCTTTTTGTGTTTATCATTCTGATCCTTTTTTAGTTGTTCTGCTTCACAATCAGATGGTTTATTTTCCTCGAAAACTTCTACTCTTCCTTCATTTTAGGAATACGCTTGTAGTTGCACTTGTTTCGTTCATTTCCCTTCTTTTTATTTTTACCCATGCCTGCTGCTATTAAGAGTTTTTATTTTGCCCCTCACGAGACCGCAGCTGGCACAGAACAGCATTAATTGGAGAGATAAGGAAGAGGTCTTTGTACTGCAGTGGGCGTAGTCAGGCTGATGATGATGTAATGTCCTCATACTTATGGCCCTGGCTATATCCAGAATAAAATAAAAAAATAAGAATAAGTACTGCTTTAACACATTGAGAATTTGCAATAACTGGCTTGAGAAGTATTCTGAAATCAGACTTTGCCTCTTGCTCTCGCTCACAGCGTCGGTCGGTCGGTCGGTCGGTCGGTCGGTCGGTCGGTCGGTCGGTCGGTCGGTCGGTCGGTGATGGTCTTATTGAGATATGGGCTTCAGACTGTCTTCTGAACGAAAAGATTAACACGATTTTGTTTTGGTATTTTATTAACCTTGTAGTATTGCGTCGTATCTTCTCCTACGCACAAAATCAGGCAGCTTACTTTTGCAGACATCTGTTAGTCGTCCCTATTGCCGCCGCGGTGGCTCAGTTGTTATGGTGCTCGGCTACTGACCCGAAAGACACGGGTTCGATCCCGGCCGCGACTGTCGAATTTCGATGTAGGCTAAATTCTAGAGGCCCGTGTACTGTGCGATGTCAGTGCACGTTAAAGAACCTAAGGTGGCCGAAATTTCCGTAACCCTTCACTAAGGTGTTTCTCATAGCCTCAGCCGCTGTTAAACCCCATAAACCAAACAAGTCGTCCCTCATGTCAGGCAACTGACGCATCTAACTCAACTGTTGTTGTTTTAGATCCTTGCGGAGGTTTTCATTTCAGCCTATATTTCTCGACAAGGGGAAGAAAAAAATAATGGCTGTTGCGAAGTCTAAAACAAGTGGGCAGCAAAAAATGACGTCCACGTGTTGTCGCCCTCCCAATATCGCTTCAGTAAGCGACGCAAAAGGGTCTGCAGTAAGACACTTGCAGCTGTTCTCGCCAGCCTGACAACAGAAGCCATTGATGCCACGATGTGGCAACTCGGATGCTTGCGATGTGACAAGCGCATTGCTAAGGCGCACGGCGTTAGCGTAGCGCACTTTCAACCGGTTACCAACACTATCATTGCACCAATAGGTCAGAGACTGCGCTTCCCACAGGCGGTTATAATAATACTAGCGAGTATGGAGTTCCCAAGCATATCCGGACAATGACGTAGGTTGACATAACCTATCGCATGGTCCGTACGAATACACTCCCCATCGGTGACGACTTGAACACTACGAAGGCAAAGCTCACAGTTCTCCTAAACGCGTCCACTGGGCCCTACAAACATGTCCTGATTATGATTCCCATCACAGTCTCTATCTCTTCACGCATTCTTCTTCCATATATGAAACGTTGATACGAATGAGCTCGAGCCTGTCAATATACCCTACTTTCGTCGATGATGTATTAGCTAATTTTCAGAAACTGCTCCTCAAACTAACCATTACGAGTACTGCCACTGTTTCCTGGGTGCCCGTGCACGCAGGAATCGAAGGCAGTGTGTGTGCCAACAGCGAATCGCCAGTACAACACACAAGATGACAACCGAGCCGAACGCACATATCACCTTAATGGGCACACACATCATCTCACTGGATCCCTGAGCTTTCAAAAACAAATCACGAAGAACCGACTTTGCAAGACCCTTCAGCGCACCCGTGGTGGATGAGATGAACGGGCTGAGAAGCAGCGACGCCCTGTTCCGCAGCCGCCGGAGGAGTTAACGAGGGGCACGCAGACTCTTGTCCGCCGCGTCGCAACCAGTACTGCGCTAGCACCGGCATTAAGAGAGAAGTTTTTCAACAGTGACTTCAACAAAGGGATGCGTCGTCATTGCCGAAGCTCGGCGACCACTTGCTTGATTATCAGGGAAAGCCAATAATATTTGAAGCTACGCAGAGTGTCGCACGGATACCAGTTGGTATCCGTGCGAACAAGCACAGCGACTAGGTTCTTCCAGTGGCACGCAAACGCACGGCCGTTGCTCAGTTCTGGACAAAGCTCAGAGAAGTTGTCGCAGATGGCCCGAGCAGCAAGCTTTACAGCAGTCGGCAGTGACCGAATCAGCCTCCACCGCGGCCGCTGTGACAACAGTGAGGCCACAGGCCCGCACAGATGTCCCAAGCGATGTGGGCTTGAAGGAGTTCGAAAAAGCACATGTTCCAATCATCCACCAGTTTCATGTGAAAATTCGAGTTGCATAAAGTTGAGCACCGAGCCCAAAAAAATCGAAGAAAAAACAAACAGTGTAAACGCCAACGTAAACTTCAGTGCCAGTGAGATATATCGTTCAGAGCAAAACGGATTACAGTTGTTTTTACACCATCGTTTCAATAAGTGCACTACTTATTCTGCACGGGCTTTGTGGAGAGTATTGCTCCATGAAGATCTAGCTAGCTGCAAGGAAAAAATAAAAAGCAAACTAACAAAGAAAACAGAACAACATCCCATTCTCACTAAGAGAATGTACGTACTCGACATCTTTCCAAACGAAAGCAAATTAGAGTCCTCCGCAACTAAAACGTTCTCTGAATTAATTTTTGTTATTGCACTTGTTTCCCACAGCATGTTTGTTCGAGCTCCGGAATGTGGCAGGACCTTTGCATTATTTGTTAGCGCTGTGATTACTGGGAAGCCACGGCGCTCACAACAAGAAATGGGCTTGAGCATGTCTTGTTTTTCGTGTACATTTATTTTCCAATGCAGTCATAATTATTGGGAAAAAACGTCTTTCTCTTTTGGGTTTTGTCGGCATGAGCACTTTCTAGGCTTGGCTTTCTTTAGACTGTATTAATATGAGGCCGGTGAGCAAGTGTTGCGGGAATCTGTAATCATGGAGCCCTGGCTGCTCAGAACTCGAGTGTCGCCAATCAACACGTCCAAAGTTCATTTAATGGTTTATTTTTACCTATGAGACACAAGTTTGAAGTTACGACACAGGTCCCAGTAGGGAGCTCCTAGTTAGTTTTTACTGCGTAGGTTTCTGTACCTTATACTGTAATTTACTTGCATATCTTTACATTTTTCCTGAATCAAAATGCTACCTCCGTGGCCGCAGAGAAGATTCGCTATTTGGCTTCTACAGTTTGCAACGATGATTGCTTGGCTCAATTAAAATGGGGTGAAAACAAGCGTAATATGCCCCTACAAACGTAATTTCCTGCGTACAGTCCGCGGTGTATGCATATTTAAATGTTCAAAATTTACTGTGTGCGGACGACCTACAGGTAAATATTGTCTCCATTCATTCATTCATTCATTCATTCATTCATTCATTCATTCATTCATTCATTCATTCATTCATTCATTCATTCATTCATTCATTGCCTTTATTAACGTGCTTGGCCCAACGTAATTCTCACGGTATATTTTACAAATATACTTTCACCCTGTTCGAGTTCTTTAGTACCCCGCCGTCTGCTGGTTTTGCGCGTGAATATTAGAACTGGCGGCTGTAGCCACTCCAGGAGTATTGCGTGTGTTATCCCTACAACCCACAATGAAAACAAAACGCATGTTTCATCACCCTAGCGTGCCTTAATAAGGCATGCCCACAGCATTGCTGTTGCGACAGTTGGCCAGTGCAGTGTAGTGCTGTGTGCCTTGCAGGGAGCAAGGTTGCGAAGTCAGAGCTAGAGACGTGTGCTTTCGAGGAAGAAAATTAGAGCCAGGAAGACAAATAGGAGGATATAGATATGCAACAGTCCAGCAGTCTGGTTAACGTTGATGGTAAGTTCTGAGGCCGCATAATTTTTGCAGCGATTAATAGAAGAGATGTGCACTGCCAAGAGAAAGTGGAGGGAAACATATCGGTTTTCCGGTGCTAGTACAAATTCGCGGAATGTGTACACCTGTCCTCTCCGGACTGTGTATCGTTTGTGCGCAACGTGGTTCAAAAGCATTCTGAAATAAAACAGCGTTAGACCTCTACTGAGCGACAACTAAATTAAAAATCGACGTCAACTAAATAATGGTGTTTGCCGCTTGTCAGTTTGGAGCGGAATGCTGAATTCGCTGCGGAGCAATCGAACCTGCCACAGCGTGACCCAATTCGGATCGACCCTAGCAGCACGAACATGCTCCGGCAGGGAGTCTAACGGCAGCTAGACCGGCACCGCAGCCGATTCCGGAAGGCGGCTTAATATCCACCCGCACATTTTCGCTTGACGTGGATCAGCGATGGTGACACAATTTAGACGCATCTTGCACTTAGCTTGTGAGGTGCTCAGAATTTTGCCATGCCTAATGGCCACTGACAACCAGGGCAGAGCTGAACAGTGAGAAGGAGCGCATGACTTGCGTATATATTGTGACGAAGACGACGCTGGCAGTGGCGCGGGACGGAGGGCTGGCGCTAGGCCAGCGGCCATTAAATCATCTCTTCTCCATCGTTTACCACGCCTCATTCTTCGGCTGGCCGCCGCGTTACATTTGGTGAGAGGTGCTGGGTACCCTTCATCGCCACCCTGGTCCCGGAGCTTCGGCGTCCTGCGCCTGTCGTGGACGTCGGCCGTGAGTACCTGGTCCGCCCCGCATGGCCGTGCCCCAGCCCGCCCGACCTGAACCGACCTCGCCGCTCACCCCTGCCCCGTCCCCCGCCCGGACCACAAGACACGACGACCCAAGACCCAACCGACCCAAGACCCGACCAACCCAAAACCCACAAGACCCAAGACCCTGCCCACACATGAGGACACCGCCCCCCTGCCCCTGCCGTTCGGTGCGTCCAAGGGCCTCGGCCGGCAGCTCCTGGCACCGTACGGCCCGGATTCTTCGTGGACCGGGACTCATTCTCTCATCTTTCTCATAATGGCGGCCAGCACTGCACCTTCTTCTACATACTGTTCAACCCAAAACTCAAGACCATCGCCATTTCGCGCGTCTGTTCGTCACCGATCGGGACGATCGCTCGGTGGCCCCGGGTTGTGTGACGAAGAAGTGTGTGCCGTGCTGGCAGTGGCACGGGACGGAGGGCTCGCGCTAGGCCAGCGGCCATTAAATCGTATCTTCTCCATTGTTCACCATGCCTCATTCTCCGGCTGGCCGCCACGTTACAATATGCATAGCGCTTTGTCTGAATGGTTATGCGCTATGGCTGGTGATTTTTCGGTGATTTGTGAGTCGATTCAATAAGCTTTTTTTTTTTTTTTTTAGTAAATACCTCTAAGGGAGCATACATCTTGCTTTCGTCACTGGCGCTGGTCACATCTCTTCTCCAACCGACTTCTAAATTTAATCCGGCCGAGAAGCGCTAACGCTCGACCTGTCGGCGCCGTCACAAATGCAAACAAGCGCCAAGAGTCAGTCGGCAATGTCTCAAATGGTGCTAAAAACAGGCTGGCGCGGCTTCGCTAAAAGTGACGGCACCGCACCCTTATAATATCGGCTATATCCGTCTCTGCTCGGTTGATCAAGACAGAGCGCTCCGAAACGACCACTGGAATTCGCAAATCCGATCCAGATCGACAATTGGAACGTGAATTCGTCGCCGCGGGGCAAGAAAAGCCGCTCCGGACCGACATGCTGACTTTTTTGTGAAAATTTTGTTAAAGTTTATTCGTCCTCTTTTTTTTTTTACCTCGGCATTTTATTTTGCCATGCGGACAACTTCAAGACAGTGGTTGACCATGGGAATGCAGAGTTCAGCGAAGTGTGCTCGAAGATATATAACCACCTCGGCGACCGCTTCAGAGTAGGGGCTTCAGAGTAGCGGAGGTGCTGTGACATTTCACTCGCAGTTTTGCGGTGGTAATCAAAATAAATCATTCAACCAATGTGTTGCCAGCCTTTTCTTTTTGCGACAGCTTGTCGTGTTCATCAGTTGTAGCAGTTAAACTCTGGCATGCACCAGAAATTGTCGCGGCGAAATGTTTGTTCAGAATCTTTGTAAGTATTCATGCCTTCAGAACGGCGTGGCTGGGATCGCGAATTACTTGACTCATGCTTAGTAGCGTCCAGACGTTGACGAGACCGTTCCACCACTGCGACTGATTGGGGCTTCGCTTCTGTCCTCATGCTTGTTCGCAGGTCGCTCCCTGCAGCGATGAAAACCTTGGCTGTGGCGCTAAAGATTGCCAAACAACGCCCGGCCGGCGACGCCGAAGAAAGGGTGAAGCTAAAAGACGCCGAAGATGGCATCCACTACGGTAAGGGCATGCGAGGTTCCCAACTCTTGCAGGTGTTCAATGCGCTGGTACTGATTTGTAAAGACTCCGCAGGAGGTCTTGCGTGTTAAGCCCACCGTAAGACCAGACTGTAGCGATAGTTTACGGTTTATAGTGTTTAACGTTTCAAAGTGGCTCAGGCTATAAGGGAAGCCATAGTGGAAGGCTCTGGATAATTTCGATCGGCTGGGGCAACGTGCTTTAACATCGCACAGTACACAGGCATCAAACATTTAGCGTCCTTTGAAATGCAAGCGCCATGGCCAGGATCGAACCCGCGTCTCTCGGGTCAGCAGCCGAGCGTTTCAACGAGCGCGCCACCGCGGCGGTAGACTGTAGGAAGGAGGTAGTGCTGATCGCTCATGAAGCTGCCGTCCACCTCACTTGTAGACTTCTTCAGCAATTTATCTCATTTCCGTACCTGAGATTGTTTTATGGTGGCCCCCTATGCATCGGTGATGATATTTACTGCTGCCAGAAATGGGTTCAATACACAGCTACAAACGCTTACCTATTGAGTGGAATAAAATTCTTCCCAAGGAACTCATTATATTTGAAGTGTAAAACATTTGTTTTGATAATAATTATAAGAAGATTTAAGGGTGCCAGGGCAGCTTTGGTCAAAGCGTGCCATTGCACAGGCCCTTTTTTGAGGAAACAATTTGGGGTCATAGGCATATTTTTCAAGCAATTTCCACCCGAGAGGAGCCCAGCAGCAAGCCAGCGGAAAGGTTGTACCCGTTGTATCACCGGTGTCTACCCGACGCACTGGGGATCGAACCCCACACCTCCCGTACGACGCTGAAACAATTCCAAAGCTTCGCGTTTCTGTGCATGCGACGTCACATTTGCACCGATTTCGGTGCGCCATCAAGGACTAATGGGCAACGATATTTAAGGATGAAGCAGAAGACGGGAAATATGTCGACCTGCTCAGCAGAGAGGCACCTTTTCCTAACTACATTAAGATTATGTGAATGTATTACACGCAAATGAGACTCAAGTAAGGAAAAGATAAAAATGAAGGTGAAAGGCCGAAGATATTGAGAACAAGAATATTTTTATTTTCAACAATTCTGAGTTAATCGCCGAGCAGACACAGGCCTAGCACCATCAGGGCACCAGGTGACTGATGTGTTGACTGCATTGTAGTGTTCTTTGTCTGTGCAATCTCTATGTTGAGTCGTGGTTGTCGAAGTCTCCGTACACAAGCGCGCATATTATTACTTTTCTCAGCATCAGCCCAGATTAGGTTACGGTTATCACTTCAGTTTGAATGTTTAGCAGTCAAACTCAAATTTATTTTCGAATTTATTCCTGTCCAAGCGTCCACTGCTTTTAAGTTCGTTCGACTGCAGGTGTAACTACAGTACAACGGAGGAAATTGGCTGAGCATTTAGTTTTCTTTAGAAGCAAAACATGTTAACCGCTTCTGCAGTGAACTTTACTAACTGTTTTTGCAAAATAGTTGGAAACCATTATAATGCTCCTGTCCAGTGTCTTGCAGGTAATTAGGCTAGCGCCATTAGGCTTTGACGCGCGCTGAGGCGAACTTCATCATAGTTACGTTCACCTGGATGCGAGGACATTGACGCTAAGCTGTTGTCGTCCAGGTTCCTGTAATTACGAGTTATGGGCGCGGAAGTAGCCGGACTTAAAGGAGATGTTACTAGGTAACACAGTAGGAATGCTTATTGACCAATTACGCTGTTCTTCCGGGCCGCGAGTAGAAGGGGATCTGAAAGTGCCTTCCTTTCGTCGCGCACGCTTTCGTCCATTCCTTGCTCTCCTGCTCGTTACCTACCCTAAGCTAGTCTATTAGCGACGTGGAAATGGTCGAGCGCACTTATTCCATTCAGAAGGAGAGCGGCTTCCGTCCCGCACGAGCAATTAGGCAGAACACGTGCGAGAGGACGAGATAGGAGGGAAGTAGATGTAGAGCTACTGAAATAGACGTTACAGACAGGGCCATCAGGTGGCTTGGTTGTTCCAAGGTGACATTGTCGGCTGCTGACTATTTGGACAGAGGAGTTTGATTGTGGGCTGCTTGAAAAGAAGAATTCGCGCAAAACCCTTAAGTGCCATTTAAACGTTGTCCTTCAACAACAACAACAAAAAAAAAGAATAGGATTGGAGATGTGACCCCGCTTATGATGGTAACTCTCTGCTTTAATTCCTTGATATTATTTCTTGTATCGGATTTTTATGTGCTTTCTTTCTTTGGTGCATGCAATGGCCCCTGATAAAGATGGCATCTATAGAGCCTATAGACTTCCTGTACACTCTGTTGCCTTCCTATAGATATTTATTTTTGTATGTTCAATGTCTATAGACTGTCTATAGACAAAAGTATACCAAAAGTGTATGACCATAAATCTATAGATAGTCTACAGAATATCCGTAGGATCTCTATTGTCTATAGACTATTCGCAAGGATTTCTCCATAGAGATTCTATAGACTTTATAGACAGAATTTTATGGACACTATAGACTATCTAAAGAAATTTTTGTAAGGAGTGGTTTAACGATAATTTCTTTGTTGTCAGCACCAACAGAAAGCCAGTTGCTGGAAACACTTCGCCACTACGGGCATTAAAAATACTTTGTTTTTGCCCAATTGACTTGTTAGCTGAAGGTTCGACTAACTTGGGCCCGAGTTAGACGTAAGCAGAGCAAAACTAATTCGGAGAGAAGGTTCAGAGTCTTTGGCGCTAGAGTTCTACTTGTGTGCTAGAAGAATATATTGGACCTCGTCTCAGAGACACAAAAGTCCAATTACGTTACGAATGTTTTGAAGAAGTTATTATATTTATGGCCGAACTTTCTTGACAAAGTACTAAAATAACTACGCCGGTTGCACTCAAAAGTTGTGAGTTGTCGTGCCAGCAAGAAAAATGAACTTCATCGCCATCTTCGTGCACATCCTAGAATGGATGTATGCGGTCAAATTCTGATTTTGCGAATCCCAGAACGCACCAGTAAATCTCAGTAAATGCGCATGGGATGTAACGTAAAAAATACATTCGTCAACGGCGCTTCCCATAAATCTTTGACTGTGAATGCCTTCGTTAGTTCGGGCAGAGACCCTTTCTTCTTATTTCTTTTCCTTCACCGCACATAAAGTATGTGAGTCTAGAATCGACTGTAAGAGTTTATGGGATAGATATTTTCCGGAACAAATATATCGTAGCGGCGCCTGGGAACCCAGTTGCCCGGTATGTACGTCTTCTCAAACGTGCAAACATTTTCGGCGGTTGGCTTGACTGACGAAGCCGAATATATTTTCTTCTCAGGCACACCTGTATGCAGTAAATTTTTGGTGGCGACAGTCGATTGAAGCACTTATGCATGGTAATAAGTTCATAATACGCGAATTGACTGTAGTTTTTAAAGACATTATATGAAAAGAACACCAGCTTCAAGTGGCATTACGCACAGGTGAACGCTGTGCACTAATCAATACATCAGTTCAGGGATGCTGAGAACACATAGGGTGGTCTTTATAGATCGCCATCGCGTTTTACAGACAAGAAAAAAACCTTCACTAATAACATCTTTTACAAGCTAGTGAAGTCCAAACGATAAATAATGTATCACAGCCGCACTTCATTTTCATCAAGTGCTATGCCATAATTAGAGATTGTATGCCATGGATCTCTGACGCTAAGCTATACCACCATTCACTTCTAAATGGCGATAACAGAGTCCTTTTATGTATCGAAGTCAGAAGATCGGGCGGCGGGAAAACAATGTTTCATTTTGGAGCAAAAGCTCTACTCGCATGTAAATCTGCAGGTCATATGACGCTTCGATTTGACCTCTAACTAGAGGCTCGCCGCAAGTGTGGCTGTGACGTCATATCACGTGACTTGTCGCAGCTGGTACCGCTCGTTCCGTCTCTGCGCCGCCCGCCGCTCCGACCGCTCGCTCTCGCCAGTGTGCCACGTGACTAACCAAGCTATTGCCTCTTGATGAATAAAGGCCAGCGCTCGCCGTCTAGACACCGGAGAGACATGGAGTCAGAACCGGTCAGCGTGTTCGCCAAATGCAGCCGGTACAGGCAGCGATGACAGCGCCGCCCACCGGCAGGTAGCAGCCACATTAAGGCTGGTTATAAATATTCATTAAGAACGACGGCTTGACATCGCTGCTATGGCGCAATGGATTAGAGGCTCGTGTTGCGTATGGAAGGTCGGCCGTTCGACTCCGCTCTCTGTACTGTAGTTTTATTGTTTTCTTAATTTCATTTTTTTCAATCTTTTCCCTTTTAGGTCGCAAATCGTGATGCTTAGTGGCATATAACGCCGTTTAAGAGGATTTATTATCCCTTTTAGGTAAGGCGTAGTGACAATCTTCAGTCACCGTGATCAATTCACCGTGGTTTCAAGCCTTGTGGCTGTACAGGCTGCAGTTGGCGAATACGCGGTCACCAGGGCGAGTTCCTCGACTGAGCGCTGGAGGCACCGGGCTGCTTCTAGCGATCCCCACGACAGGGAACGTCACGAAGCCGCGTTGGCTAGAGATAAGTCGTGAAAGCGGGATCGTCAAGTGTGAAGAACGGGAGGTACGTCTGGAGTAGCAGCGGCACAGGCAGCAGTAGTATCAAGAGGAAAAGGGCAGCGGATGCTACCATCGTCTCCATATCGACATCGGCCACTGGTTCGGTTGCCTTTCGCTACGTATAACCTGGCTCAGCCGAGTTGAGCCACGATCATTTTTAAATACGTTTTCTCAGCAATGAATTTGTATTCTGTTGCCGAGTAAACGTCAACTTAGCCACAAATATTCAAACAAACGAGACTTTTTACTGGTAACAAAATATTGATGGAGTGCCTGTCATTTTCTCATTTAAATTCAACATGAACTGGCAGCGCTAACCCGTGGCATGTTCTGAGCGACATCTAGTCAGAACTCTGTCTTGTCGTGCTTGTAACATGGTGCCCTGTGCCTCTGCTCCAGGCTCTACGCAGTCGCTACACCGGCGGCTAAGCGACCAGACCCTGTACCTGCTGTCGGGAGGCGAAGGCGCCGACAGCACCATGTTCACCGACGAGCCGTTCGCCATGGACACTGCGCCCTATTCCATCACCACCCCCGTCGTTATCACAAAGTAAGTCTTTCTTCGTCTTCGCTCGACGTTGAATGGCCGCAGAAACCTCTTCCCTGTCAATATTCGAGAGAGCATTCAGTCATGCACGGTTTTTTGGAGAATAAAAAAATGTACGAAGCTGCACTTCTTCGGGCAGCTTTTATAATGTGAGTAATAATTAAGTTATTTACTTTATACACCTGCCGAAAATTTCAAGGCCTACAAAAATTTTTAAACATGCAAAGTTAACTATTGCTCGTGGCAAGTCTCTTAATGTTGTCTTTATATAGCTGCGAAGAAAAATGGACGCAATGTACAAAGCCGATTGAAAAGAGTACTCAATTGGTGACTCTATATGACGTAAACGTTTGCCTACCACCCTCCTCTGTTGCGCAGCTTTCGGTCCTTGCAAGTAAACCATCCATTCAGAGATTGCTACTCTGACTGCAGATATTTTTATCGCAGAAATTTCGATTGCTACTTTCACTACAGATATTCTTTTCGCCAAAATTTTGATTGCTGCTATCACTGCATGTATTCTTATTGCAGAAATATTGGTTGCTACTCTCACTGCAGATATTGTTATCACAGAAATTTCGATTGGTACTCTCACTGCAGATACTCTTATCGCAGAAATTTTGTCTAGGTGACTGTAATGATCCCTCATTTCTTTTGTTCTTAGTGGGTACGAAGTTTATGCAGGGGCTTTCCAATTTATTTCATTGCACATACCGCGCGGCCCATTTCTGAATTCATGTTGTTCCTTCTTATCAATTCCTTTTAAGCTACGGTAAGGTAGTAGGCTACAGTATAGTTCCAGTGTCGTGAGACAACGCTTATGCTAATCCGACGCTTTGTTGCCACTGTCCAATTAAGGACTCCTCCTGCAAATCCTCGAGTTCTTATTTAAATATAAGGATCTCCTCAGCATCCCTTCGCAACCCTCTTCTAAGGTTCTACGCCTACTCAATGTCACAACTCGGCGCATTGAACCAGACAGCAGCACGATGCCTCACCACCGCAGTTTAAATCTACTGGCGAGACTGCCCTGGTCAGCCTTGCCTAGTTTGCCTAGTTCAGGAGCCATGAGTTAGAGTGAAACTTCTCGTCACTCTTTCGAGCCATAGCCACGTCGGCCTTTTTGTTTTACGTGCCATCTGCATCGATCTTCGACTCATGTGACCCGTAGCGTCCACATTCTCCCAAGAGTTCGCGGCACGTACGGACGAGTACTCTTGGGAGCTTATCAACATTTCTGTGCATGTGGAGAATGGTTTATTTATTTATTTATTTACCCTCAAGGCCTAGGAGGCGTTACAGAGGGGGTGGGTACAGGGGTTTAACAAAATTCCAACAAAATAATTTGAAAAAAAAAGAGATAAAGCACACGCGTACAGGCACTCCCGCTTGGGCAGCACTATACTGCCTGCAGTATTTGGGAATAAATAAAAACTGAAACATATGTTGCAGGGCTTAAGAAAAGAAACGAAATGCTCCAGACACAGCAAACAAGTGATGAGAAAAAACCATGAAATAAGCAGGCTAGCCAGTCAAAAAATTTTAGCGCGTCATTGAATGCCACAGGATCTTGAATACAGGCAATGGAGGGGGGAAGGTGGTTCCAGTCCGTTATAGTTTTTTGGCAAGCAAGAGTCAGAAAACAGATTTGTACGGCAGTGTGGGGCGCGAACTTTATATGTCTGATCTACACGCGTTGATAGGTAAGTAGGTTCAGAAAAGAGTTCACTTTTCAGTAAAGGGTTATTGAAATAAATTTTATGAAACAGGCACAAACGGGTAATCAGTAATTTTATTCCTAGAAATCTTTCGGAACACGTGTAAACAAAATACCAAAGTCCAAAACAAATTATCTGTTAGAGCCATGGAGGTGCCTAGTGCACCGCAGCCTTTAGCTGAGATCTCGAGACAGCACTCCGGGGGTGAATAGAACCGAACACACACAAACCAGCGAAAAAATAATGAAAAAATGAATGAAATGAGGTGGCGCACGCACGAAGAAAATGATACATGAAAGCATAGCAACTCATTCAAAAATCGCTTTCGGCGGCAGCTGAGAGTAATGACTCTGCTGCCGGAGACACTGTATTAAAATAAGAAATAAAAGGTCAAGGTCTGTGATTTAGCATGTGGAGTACATTTTTCTCTCTTCAGACCGTCGAGGACCCCAAGGCAGTGAAAAGATGTCTTTGTTCATTCAAGTCCTCAGAAAGCGGATACTCCGAGCGGGAGCACCAGAGTAACTTCGATAGGTACTCCTAGAATAGTGGCCGCCCTTTTACAACATAAATTAAGGGGAACGATTTCCGCATTCTTTTGTTCCCCGTTTAGAGCTGACTTCTGAAACAAATGCTTGGTTGACAGGGCGATTTCATAACCGCTTGTGAGCTTGTTTCTTTGGGGGTCCTGCAAGGTTGCAGAAAACGACTGGTCGCTTTAGGTGTCGGAAGCGCAATCTATCAACATCTCTGGTATACACAGCTCTCCATCCGTCTTTGTCGCCCAGATTCCCTTACCCCATGCAGAGTAGAATGCCAGCGATTTTTAAATGCCGGATACGTTCTCTGCTTTTCATTAAATGGTTTCAAAGGAAAACCACGCCAATGCTTTTTATTTCCTTCAACGCAGCAGCGGTACTTTTCTTCTTTTTGTACTTAACAATTTATGTAAATCGAAAGGGTTGAGCAAGATGTGGTGTGTGGTATATGGAGTATGACGTCCCGAGGCAACACATGAGCTATGAGGATAAGGAGTAATGCGGCGGCTGCTGCGAGATTATCTACGTGACCTTGGGATCAGCAGCCGAAGGTCGAAGCGACTGTGCCACCGCCTAGGGTCAATTGTTTAAGAGCTGTTTTTTTTTTCTTGTTGACAGCGATGGCTCGGACAATGCTGGCTGTACCGCAGTTCTGCAACTGTCTGACTTCCCGTCGCTTGCTATCTTGAAAAGCGGCTTGCTTATAATGAATCTATTTTTTAAGCAAGCAGACGTACGGACCAAATTTTTACTTTTTTCGTAAGCGTTTTGTAACAGAAGCGCCGCACGTTAGGGTCATAATATTTCAAAGCCACTGTGAAATGAAATGCGGATGAAAGGTCACTAATGTGCTCTTCTTTTTTTTTATTCTCAGGCCAAAGTTAAGACAAGACATCACCGCGACGTCGGCTTTGAAGGCACAAGATTTCCAGGTAACAATTTTGTCCCAGCAACTGACAACTACGTGTCTTACCTTATACTTTTCTGTGAGTGACGTGAAGAAACTTAAGATGAATAATTTCCTTTTTTTACGTTTCTCTTAGACTTTCTATTAATCGAACGTAAACAATATTTCGAGCTAGGGAAGCAAAACAAGATATTTTTATATTACCAGAATGGCCCAGGTAGGTGGCAAAATTCAATTCAGACGGTCGTTCAATTCAGGTAGACCATTATCTTACGGTTTGGAAGCGCACAGCATTAACCATTTCTTTTCAAACTCTTTTCCGCTCTAACGCTCAGTAGTGTACAAAGTGTGCTAGGCATATAAATGTTCTGCAAAGCTTCTTCGTGGGCCACTTGCGGCAGCGTGGAGAAGAGTCTTAGGAAATGCCTAATTGTTGTTACGACCTACATCACATTGCATTCGCTGTCAATCGCCTTACGTTGGCTGTATCGGTGACACAAGGTACTAGGTTTTGCGCTGTAACTAAACTAAAGAGCAGTGTTCAACTTAACAATGTGGGGATCGGAATATTTTTTGTCTTATTTCTGTTGCTATATCTGGTCTCAGCCTTTCTCGGCAATGAAGGGAAAGACACAGGGGCGGGTCGTCTGTTACGCTGTCGCTACACCGGTAGTGCAGCCGCAGGACAACCGCCTTATGCGCTGCTAGCTGAGAGCGGTAGATACGCTCAGTGGCTGGTGTAGCTGGAGCCATCTAGGGAAGCTTTTTGTGTTTTTGTGAGCCAACCTGCCTAAGCAACTCGTTGTAATGAAAAAAGTTTTTGCCGTCACTATCTAGAATTTGAAATATGCAGTTATGTTAGAAATATGTCTTTATCAATGAGTATTACAAATGTAACCTGTTTTAATAAGAAACCAATAACTGGAAGTAAGGTCGGTACTCCGCTAAGTAGATTTAGAGGACATGTTTCGGCTCTGTTGCTTTAGCAGCATTGCAAAAAAAAACTATCGCACACACACACACACGCACACCCACGCGCGCGCACGCACGCACGCACACGCGCACGCACACGCCCACACACCCACACGCACGCACGCACACGCCCACACACCCACACGCACGCACACACACGCACACACACACCCCCACGCGCGCACGCACACACACACACACACACACACACACACACACACACACACACAAGAACAGTCACTAGCACATATCAGTCGGTGACGCGCTTGTCGCGTGATCTTTGTTAAACTTATTGACTTTCCTCGCGAAGATATATGTATTGCTGTTATTGTTTTTGTGTTTTTTCGGCAGCGGATGTGCACGTATTCTTTTCAGGAAAATTGTTTTATTTTTGTTATTATCCGTCCGCTCTGCCATTCAGTGCTACTGAGTGCAGTTAAGATAAATAAACACTGGAGTATCCGTGCCAAGTTTATGGAGCAGTGTTGATCCTTGCCTGTTTCTTTTTTCCCGTTGTATCTCAATTCAGTTTTGCTATGGAAATGGGTTTTGTGTTGTTGAAACAAATAGCCTTGAGTGTCGAAACAAATAGCAAGACTGAATTCAGAATGAGGCTCCGACCGACTTTGACTTTAGTGACACTAAACACTACATTTTATGTGGTACTCGGAACAGTTGAAAAGACAGTGTATTGTACCATAATTTTCTAATCGTTTGAGAAATTTTGTACGACACATTCTAGTTGAGCCTGATGATCCCAATCAAACAATCGAAAGCGCTGAAATGTGGTCAAATTTGAAACTTTTCCCCTCCTGATGTATGTGCGTTTGGAATCCACACCACGCATGTCATAGCGTGCATAAATATACAATACAAAATATTTAGAGCAGCCAGATTACAAGACAATGAATGCGCATCCTTGAATGTAAGATTGTTCTTTTTTCTTCCTTGGCTCCGCCCTTGATTATAGGTCTGCGTGACGATAATAGAAGGTCGACACTTGGCTGGTCTCAACATGGACCCAGTTATATGCGTGCAAGTCGGCGACCAGAAGAAGTACACATCCGTGAAGGAATCGACGAACTGCCCTTACTACAACGAGGTAAAGTTTGTGCCTTATCATTTGAAAAAAAGGGAACGATGATTGTTGCAGTAGCAAAGCTTGTTTCATTATTCCCTCACATTAATCCATAGCTTAACAATCGTGGACGAATTCCTTCATGAAGTTTGTTATGTAGATTACTGTGAAATTGCAGTGTGGGTTCTATACTAGTCTTTTCAAAAATCTTCCTCTTCCTAGAATATATCGTCGTTTAAGCGTTTATCAAAACACTGGTAATTACGCAGTCACAAACTTTATACGGCTTCAAGCTCCTTCATAGCTGATCATATTTAGCCTCAGTGAAGCCTGTCTGTAAAAGCAATATTTTTGCTAATAGATATGTTTGCCCCTTTCGTTTTGTCCTTAGTACTTCGTCTTCGACTTTCACATGGCGCCGTCAATGCTTTTCGACAAGATCGTCACGCTCACGGTAAGTCATTTTCATGAATCGCCATGACTGCTACTTTACTGCGAAGCACAGGCCCGAAAATAGTCACAGTGTATTGCCGACTTGAACTCGTCCTCTCCATTTTTTCATAGTCGCTCATTACGGCCCTTCTTCTTTCCTTAAATCTTAAGTGCTGGGAGAGGCACGCACCACTGCCTTCTTTCTCATAATTTTTTGCCTCTCTATGTTAACCATGTGAACTACAAGACTATGTTAACTACAAGATCAAAAGGGGCTGTCATTCATAGCTGAGCAAAATCCTCAAAACACTGGCGTCTAATTGTGTCTAACGGCTTTTGGTCAGAGACACAACCATTTACATCATTTAATATGATTCAAAGTGCAAATAGACAAATGCCTTATGCAATTTTTCCACCCTCGATGCGAGCTTTTCGACCTTATACGAGATATTTTCAAATTCAGCTGTTGCCTGTCTTGACAAACTATCGCACCGCGTGCTGTTGCCCCTAGTGACGCGTCTGGCTGCAACTACGCACTGAGACGAAAGAGTAAAATTATAAGCTGTGAAAAATGTTGCAGGATGTTTACACGATATGCAGTTCAGATCTTTAATGTAGGGCTCCTCTTGAACCGATTGTTCTTTGCTTATTTTTTGTCGCATGCTACTAGAACACAGTGGGAGTGCGGGACGTTGCTACATTTAAATGGTCGATTTTAACCAGAGCAATGCTTTCTTGCAGGCATTACACAACAGGAACATTATACGCTCTGGAAAAGTGATTGGAACATTCAAGCTCGACGTTGGGACCGTCTTTAACCAACCAGGTGAGGAGTGAATTCATCACAAATCAGGTTCGAACTTTTTTTTTGTGTTAATTATAGAGCATGGTCATGCGGAGCTCCAATACCCATTCGCTAGTTGTGACCGAAAATTTAGAAAACGGTTGATTACTTTTTGGCGATTTTAGCACACTCTGCGTTACTCATGCCACTGATGTCTTTTTATGCAAATTGTCACAACACAGCTTTTTGGGAATAGCTGGCTGGTGTAAATTCAGAATGAATGAAACCACTTCACAACTGCTTCGCTTGCACCATAACGTGTTCCAAATAAAAAAAAAATACATCGCCATAAGCCCTTGTTGCATTAAAGGAAAATGAGGACCAATCCAAAAGTTATGTTTCATTTGACTTCATATGGAAGAAATATTCAGATGAAGAAAACGCCCTGCATTTCTTTCTTCCTAACCACGACGTTAAATAGTGCTAGCACGAATTTTTCGTACCACTAAGGACAACTTGATTATATATCATGGATTGAAAGACAGTAGCCTTTCGAAAACCTATGTGCTCGTACTGACCACAAGGTTGTCTTCTAGTAATCGTGCTCTGGATGAGGAATCTGCACCCGGTTAGCGTCTAAACCAAATGCTGGTTTCCAGAGCACCAATTCTTTCACAAGTGGGCGGTCCTCACCGATCCCGACGACATGACGGCGGGCCCCAAAGGCTACATCAAGTGCGATATATCCGTCGTTGGTAAAGGTGACACCATAAAGGTTAGAATACTTCCTAACTCACGATAAATGTACGCTAGGCTCACGAAAAAGAAACGTTAACCTTGATACCACTCCTGCATGAGGTGTTCTAGTGTCGATAAATGAAAGAACATTGTGAGGTTGACGCAGAAAAATTACTATTACTGCAACTTTCCGAATTAAAGTGCATCAGATTACAACGGACGGTGAACATGAAGTGACACAGCGCTGCGTGCGTGTCAATTTTTGCTCACCATCCCTTGTCCTTTGATGCTGTAAAACTCGGAAATATCAACCAACAAGCCCAAGTCTGTAAGTTCCTGAAGCATATCCACAAATTCTGTAAAATGCGATAAAAAATTTTCGAATAATTTCTTACGGTGGTGTTTCAGTGTAATCTTGTAACCGAACTAGCAGCAGCCTAATTGGAGCGGTTGAAATTAAACTGCAGTTGCGCTTTTTTGTTATGTTTAACAGAGTGCCTTGTTTTATTGTGGTGTTGTCTTCATTGCTTGACTGGCGACTTTGCTGGGGGGTGCTATATGTGTGTGTTTGGGGGGGGGGGGGGGGGGGGCATTTATGTTGTCTAAATCAGGATTACTCTAAATATCCATACCCAATTTTCACTGGGCGTCTACTTGTGCAGCACAACATAATCTGAACTGAAATTCATGCCGCAACATATTTATGCTTATATAATCGGCAGTCGAAGGGTTTTGTACCTTTGTCGGTATTATCTCAATCCGGTCACCAGTGTTGCAGGCAATTCACTTTTTGAAAAAGATGTCCCGGTGCAATTTTCGAAAAAGGTGCCACTCTATTAGCCATTTATTTGATCGTCATAATACCAGCATCTATTCGCTTTAAAACTTGTGCTTCGCTTGGTTTCATAGCGATGTTTTGCTTTGTCCTCAGCCAGCACCCAAAAAGGAAACCGATGATGACGACATTGAGGGGTAAGCTTAAGTTCCTCTAGCAGTTGAAATTTTTTAATTAGCGTGATTTCAAGCAGACCTTCTGGCTTCCCACGTGCTTGACGACGATTCTATGCAAAAAAAATGGCGGACATTTATTTTGAGATGTGGAACATAGGCCCTTAACCTAACTCCTCTATTTATGCGCAGTCTTCAGTGGATACTAAACAACTAAAGGTGGTTCACTGCGAAAGACCGAATGAGGGATAGGGAATATTTTTAGGTGTTTGAAAGTTTGTACTGCATAATGTGCACAAGATTACTATTTTCCAACCTATGGAAGTGGAACTGCCATTCTGTTTGACCATGTTACGGCATGAGTAGACCACCATTAGGGGCTTTCTGGAGCACTTCGAAGAGAACTAAAACTGCGCGAATATGACAAGGACAGGAGACAAACAAATGATTGTGACACAACGGGCGCTCGAGGCCTGGTATTTATTTCTTTGCCCATTGTAATCGTCACACTCTAGTATTCGTATTTTTGTTCGATTCTGTCGCCGGTTTCCAAAAATTTTTCGAACAAATTTGGTAACAAATTTTCAGAAGCCAAAGTGTTTTAATATAAGTGGGAAATTGTTCCCAGGATGAAAACTGCAGTATTCTTTTTCATCAGTAGCTATGAAAAGCCCCCTTCCGCATGCTTGAAATTCACGCTGACGCAATAGCATGCATAATGGTGGGAAGGTCACCGCGTAGCCTAATTCTTGGTTACAAAGACGAACAGCCCGAAAGGCGAATGCACTGGAAGTAGTTTTTTTTTTTTTTTTGAGTGAGCAAGGCCTTCATTATCCCGGAGGTAATGGAGTCTGGGTATCTCTTTAGCCGTCAGAAGCTTGGCGCTCCTAGTTTTGCAGTCTCCCCTTGGTTTTCGGCAGCGTTCCCCAACCAGCAATAGTGTTAGGCGCCTCCTCAACAGCTCTTAAGCTCGGGTTGGAGCCCGTCTTGCCGCACCACTTTTAATGGGTACTTCTTTCTTTCCGTCCGTTGGAATTTGAGGTAGTTTGGTGGAGCGAGCCCTTTCGCTTAAGAACGCCAGTCTAAGAAGCTTCGTTTCGAAACCTTAATTTAGAAAGCACTAGCTTTTTCCTGTCTCGCAGATGTTAATGCGAAACCAGTAGAAGATTAATTGAAAGGCAATATACTGCATAGAAATTAAATTTGCCTGAAAATTAAAGAAAAATAGCTGAAAGTATTTAACCTTCATTTGAAGTCCGAGGTCAGGTTTCATGCTATTATTACCCATTTATACTTCGGCCTTGTTGCTGTCGGTAGATGCAGTTAGCGAAGCCAAAGCAGATAGCTACTGAGCGATGTTTTCAGTGGATCAAGACCGGTATAACGCAGCAATCTTTTCATTTCGATTACATTCCGACGTTACTGCCCGCAGCGCCGACTAGATGCGCCCTAGAACAAAGGATAGTCGGTACTTTTCCCGGGGACTGCTATCAAATTTGAGTTGCTATCAATATAATCTTAGAACAGCTACCGAAAGCGGGAGCCGAATAATGATAAAGGATCAAGACTTTGTTATTCAGACGTTTTTTTTTCTTAACCGCGAAATTAGGCCTTCCCTGGTTCATTCTGTGTTGCTATTTCAATGTCCGCAATGAACAGTGTAGAAGTTCACCACACTGTCTCAATATTTGTGAAATCAAGCTTTCCCCAAGCGAACTTTGCACTACGATCGGCAGCTTTGGCCGCGTTGTTACTAGTTATATGTCGGCTCATGAGCCGCCCATGAGCCTCCTTTATAACGCACTCCTGTGGCATGCCGCCGACCTGAGGCAGTGACGAATCGCCGGTAGGAAAAACAAATAAAACGAGCTGTTGTGAGTATCGTCTCCGGCTGCGTATGCCAGTATAGCATGCGTTATCCTAATAGAGAGAATAAATCTGCCTTCAGTAATATTAATAAAAATTTAGCATACCATCCCAGCAAAGGCTTTCTATCCAAAGAGCCTGTTGCACGATGCATATTGCTAGTGGCAGTATAAAATGGCACAGTTACCCGACACACAAGAAGTAACATTTACTTCTGATGGAAACCCGGAAAAGAAATTAATGGAAGTAATTATTTCAGAGTAAAACTCCGCCCTGAAAAAAAGAAACATTGGCTTGTGACTGAGATTCGCAGATTGATCGTTATTTACGAGGAAATGAGGTGTTCTCTTTGTTCTTGTTCTTTTTCAGTCCGTGCTGAGTAAAGTGGTCGTAATGCTTCCTGGCTATGATATTAGAAAACCGTCGTCTCAGATGTTGTCTTGCAACTCAGTTCTTCATCAAAATCTCGCATGATGCACCGTTTCAAGAGTTGTGCTTTCCTCAACGCCTAATCTGGTTACTCGCGTCTCCTACGTCAATCAGCAACCTGCTCCTGCCGGACGGCGTTCCTGCGGAGCGCCAGCACGCCCGTTTCATCGTGCGCGTCTACCGCGCTGACGGTCTGCCACGGGTCAACTCCGGCCTCGTCGCCAACGTGAAGAGAGCGTTCTCGGGCGAGACGCGGGAGCTCATAGACCCCTACGTGCAAGTCTCCTTCGCTGGACTTACCGTGAGTGGTGCCGGCCCCGATAGTAAGCTCGGAAACTTTTTAGGGCAGTTTCAGGAAGACACTTCCAGATAAATACACGTGACAGAGAAAGGAACGTATTTTCACGTATCTTTCCCTCTAACTGACCTTTGTTCTCTGTCCCGCCGTCCTCTGGGAAGAGTCCAGAGCAGCGCGCAAGGCAAACACTCGTTTAATATTCTCTTTTTATCTTCTTGAAGATCACCTTTAGTCAACACTTTTCGTGCGTAAAGAGAGAGTCACGTGTTTGAAACGGACATGGTACGAAAGATGAAGGAGAAGGTGTTTAGTAGCGGTCTTCACTTCACATCAGCGAAACAGATTTCTCTTGATTAGTTTTATTTTCTGAATGCTGCAAACTTTAATAATGGAGCGCAGGGTGTTATAGAGATCAGGATTGGAAAATATACGTTTGGCTGGATGGGAAATAATTTATTACAGCGCAGTTTTTTCTCTCGAGAATTTTGATCTCAGTGCTCAAAATTACAAAAAAAAATTTACACGTCGCGACTTGCGAGCGCAAATAAGTGACACAAGCGCCGGGCTAGAGTCGTCTGCAAGGACATGTAACTTGTAGCTCTGATTTGCAGAAGACGGTGAAGCAGCGAATACATCACTATTCAGTAAGCGTACAAGATTTTGTCAGTTTTTTTGGCATCTCCTTTCAGCGCACTGCCCGTCGGAAACGATATAAAATCCCTCAGCAGAAATCTCCTCTGCAACAACATATTTTAAGGACTGTGAGCGTATCTTTTCCAGTTATCTTGTTTCTAATGCTTGCGTGCCGTTGGCAGGAAAGAAAAAACACAGTAGAGCTACCACACTTGAAGCGCTTGCTCCTCTAGACGCGCATTTTATGAGGAATGAAAGCTCTACCTGACGCCTTAAAAATGAAAGCATTTTTAATGATGTATAAATGCGAGAGCATTACTTGTCGTTAGCTGTGTCGATGAGTCCACAGCTCACATCTCTACGTTTGCACCGAAAAATCCTCCGAGCTCGACGGTTCGTATTTGAAGTCCTGGAATGGCGTGTATGGCGGCGCCGGGGGCAAAATTCTCGACGCCAACGCCAATGAAACCAATGAACGCGGGGGGCTTATTGCTCCAAGAGCAGTGATGACGTCATTGGCGCGCCACGTTTCTGCCACGCCTGCCTGGCACGGGTTTCTGATGACGGTGTAGTTTTTGCGCAATGAGCCAAGTAATGCGAGAGATGCTGCTCGCACACTAACAAGTTCATAATGATGAGAGAAAGTACTGATCCATGAAGCAATATTGTCATTGCAGTTGCAATTATGTGACGTTTGGGTGCAGAAGTTAGGCTTCTCCTGAAAAAGATTGTAGCTGCAAGTAAGCACGCTTTACAGGGTCGCACGACCGTCAAGAAATCGTGCTGCTCGCCCGTGTGGAACGAGCAGCTGGTCTTCACGGAGATGTTCCCGCCGCTATGCCAACGAATCAAGATCCAGCTGAGGGACAACGACGCCGTGAACGACACCGTAGTGGCAACGCACTTCCTCGAGATGTCAAAGATCGCCAACGAAGGTGACAAAGGTACGATGCGGCGTCAGGCTAGTTTAGATTACGAAGGAGAGGCGTAGTACGTGTCCCACTGTGTGTGGACACCTAAACGGAGCCGTGAGGGAAAGGTGGACGGCAGTGGAAAGGGGAACGGAAGGAAAAGATCGTGCACATACCGCACAAGGTTGAGAAGGGATGTGAAAATTGCAAGAGCATTTTTTTTATACATTTCGTTCCTGCGCAGGCTTTCTACCGACGTTCGGCCCTTCATTCATCTACCTGTACGGATCGACGCGCGAGAAGTCTCTCTTCGAAGAGCACGCTCCCTTGAACGACGGCCTGGGTGAAGGGGTCATGTACCGCGGACGGCTACTCATCGCTGTGCGTACGGAGATCTTCGACGCGCTCGACATGACGCAATCGAGCGTCGAGCTAGAACCCACCCCGCCCGTGAACGAGGTGCGTTAGTTTGCAGGATTGTTTTGGTTCATGGAGACCTATTTTGGGCTTGTATGTGCATGTCGTATATTTTTACGCGAAGCATATTACTCGCACAACCAAGCTCTTCCTTGCTGCGCCGCGCACGGTCGCGTAGCTACCACTTGACCTTCATCGGCGCACCACGTGATATGACGTCACAACAGCTGTGAAAGCTGGGGCCTCGTGCGCTCGCTTGCGGACGCGCAGCCTCCGCCGGCGGCCTAACTCCCGCTCCTACCGCTAGGAGATACTGACGCCACGCAAAAGGCGACGCACTCGTTGAGTCAGTTGAGCAGCGAGATGTCGGCCAGGGAGAGGGCGGCTCGCCAGACCGCAAAACTATGCTTCGCATCCTAGGCTTAACCATAAGCTAAGCCAGGCCATTTTTTTATGTCTCATCGGTCTGCCGTTTCTCATTACCTACGCAAGTTCATTGTTTTAGTATCTAGGGAGTGCGCTAGAAGATAGCATATTCCGTTTTTACTTCAATGTAGGCTTAATGATGCTTAGAGTATAGCCATGATCCAGCTGGCCCAGCTAACTTGTTTTGTTGCAGTTAATTTTTGTCTGTTGCACTGCCTATTTGATATCGATGGAAGCCATATGAGCCTGTTCCGGCAAACCAAAACGTCTTTTATGATCCTCCTTCAGCTCTCTGCAACTCGCCAGCGTTCGTGCCTGCTTCGGGCATGCAATGAGCGCTAGAGACACAGAGCACCACATCACTAGCGACATCGCACGGGAAGTGGGGGAACAGTATCCTAAGCACGAGATACTTCTAGATGCAAATATAGGAACATTCTGGCGCACATTGACAGACCAGAACTCCGAGCGGTATTTGAACTACCGCCGGTGCAACCCAACCAGCTCTGATTGATTTCCAATGCTTTAGACACTCGGTAATCACCCACTGCGAACTGTGCTCCGCAACTGCTAGAGAACGCCCCGGTTTCGGTCCCGAATGCACACATCCTTCCGAGAGCCGAGGTGCGCATTGCGTCACTGTGCTTTTTTAAAACGTTCAGAGCATTATAACTTCAGTTCATTAACATGACTGGAATATGTTGTGGTGTGTTTCGAGTCTTTGGCTGTGTGTTTTGTAATGTCGAGCATGGAGGAAACTAAAATTACGGAAGCACATAAGATAATTAAAGCTTCTGTCACTAAAATGGGTATTTATGTCTGCGAGTTGGATTTCTACGAGCATTGAAGGTGCACAAAAGTGCTTCACATTGTCGTAAAGTACACGCGAATCCGCTTACCCTTTCTTGACCGCCACCATAGACTTGCTCATGATTACTCGGAACCTTCTGAGAGCTCTTATTGAGTAGAAAAACAACGACACTTCGGCTAAACTCATTAGGCACCAACAAACGTAGTAAATATAAACAACACTCCAAGGCCCGAAGCTCCCTGGGTAGCTGCAGCGCCAGCGATCCTGTTGTCTGATATGATGGACAATTTTTCAGAAGCATATATCGAACACTTGGAACTTTCTTCCATTCAGTTGAGTTTAAAAAGCCTTACGGTTTCACACTTGGTTTTGTGAGTCTGAAAACGACATACGTGCAAGCTTTCTGTAGCTGGTAAGCTTTATTATCACTAGAATAATCTTGTGTTGAGGCACCGATAGCGTTCCATTCTTAAGGTCGACTTTAAGAACTATAAACGTCTTATGTACTACGAGATTTTCCACTTTACCGCACTTGGTAATATTTTCTTAACGCTTTAGCTGCGCGCTTAGTGCTAAAAATAAAGAGAAAATAAAATGCCATGCTTTCACTGTACACAGCCGAGGAAGTTTTTATACAATCTTAAGCTCCCAATTAAGGCCCTGTTCATGTCTTGACGTCAGCGTCGCCTCTGTAAAAAGCATGCTGGATGGCTATTCTTTCGTGTCTTATGGCCACCCACGTATTGTGATCCTTGACAATTTCCTTCTTCTTTTACTTTCCAGGCTTCCTACGCTAAGAACGAGAACTTTCTCTTGTTCGGAGCCATTCTGGAAGCCTCCATGATCGACCGGAAAGTCGGAGAGAAGCCCATCTATTTTGAGCTCAGCATAGGTAAGAAGAGAAGGCCTTCTATTGGTTGTGCTTGTTGATCGCTTAATAACAGCCGTCTCTAAAGAATGTTCATCAAATTTTTTTTTTAGACAGAGCGATAGATAGTTCGACATAAATTAATGTATATGGGCGAAAATTCTGAAAGAATATTTTTGCACCACAGTCTACTCCAGCTAGAAATGTTCGGCCATAAAAAACAACTCGGTATTTTCATTAGACTGCGAGGTCGTCAGTTTTCAAAAAATGAAAAGCTTATTTGTCGGGGCCTCTGAAATGCCAGAGCCGCATTTTAGAACCAACAAAGCGCCTAATCAGTATGTGCATCTTGCAGAAAAACACCTGGCAAGAACGTAAGTTATTGCTGGTTTCTACACCAGGAAACGTTTATCAAAGCAAACGGTTGGCCAACAAAAGCGGCCTATTTGCTTATGTTGTACTTTCTTTCAGTTTAGGCTGGACAGTCGTAATCGGTAAAATGACTTACTTGTTGCTGTCACCGAGGGCTGTTACAATTTCGATGTGCTTTAAAAGGCAGGGCAAAAACGACGTGGACAAAGACGAGACGACAAGGACGGGCGCTTTAGGTGATTGCAGGATGGTCCAGATACGGACTGTTTGTTATATATTGACGGAGATGGTGTAAGGAAGCTCTGTGTGTTTCCATTCTTTTGTCCCGTCTTAGCACAGTTACGTCCTTCAGTTGGTGGCTATGATTGGTGAATTCTTCAGCATGTTAACTTAAGAACTTCCCATCTCTTCTACCCTCCAGTTTGCTCCTTATTTTGCAGAAGAAGGCAAGATATTCAAATCGAAGCTCGCGAATGCTTTCTTGCGGCGACATTGGCGTCATCATTTTAGGCCGGAAGGTGACGCCAGTACCGCTGCTGTGACATCTTTGTCAGGAAGGCGCGGAATATGCACCCCGGAAACCTCGCGAAAGTCGACAACTGTCGCAAAGAAATCTGGTACAATTTCGAGAGGCTCAAGACTAGTCCGGAAAAAGATGATGACAAACTACCAATACCATAGACGAGAAAAAAAATGCTCGCAAGAAACAACGTGGTCTGCACGAGGCTAAGAATTTGAGGAAATGCGGAATAAATCACGCGGGCGGTTTTGGAGGCAGGTATATGAAAACAGGCTGGGTCGGAAGTAACGGATGCGCTAATTTTCTTCTATGATGAGAAGACCGTCGCTTTCTGAATGACTTTACAAAAGAGTGAGACGTTATCCTTCGTAACGCTCCGCGTACATACTGCGTACGCATCATCCTGCGCCCATTTTGCTGCGCAGGCAACTCAGGCAACACGCTGGACGGCGCGAGCAAGTGGAAGGACGACTCGCTCGAGTCTGCCGGCGCGGACGGGGCCTCGCTGGAGGCCGTGGTCGTCGACCCGGTGATCTCACACTCCACCAGCCACCCCGTCAAGCCCGTCACTTCGGACAGGTGGGGGGCATTCACTCACTCACTCACTCACTCACTCACTCACTCACTCACTCACTCACTCACTCACTCACTCACTCACTCACTCACTCACTCACTCACTCACTCACTCACTCACTCACTCACTTACTCACTCACTCACTCACTCACTCACTCACTCACTCACTCACCCGCTCAACCCTTCACTCACTCACTAGCTTATTCCATCACTGACTCTAAGTCACGCACCCACACTCACTCGTTTGCACCCCATTCACTCACTCTCTTTCGCTTAACCATTCACTCACTCAATCATTCCGTCGTTCACTCACTTACCTTAACTCACTCACTCACTGACTCACCCACTTCTTCACTCATTCACTCTCACTCACTCAAACACTCACTCATCACTCACCCACTCATTTCCTTCACTAACTCCCCCATGCATGCATGCATGTATGCATTCATTCATTCATTCATTCATTCATTCATTCATTCATTCATTCATTCATTCATTTCAACTACTTATTCACTCTAGCTAATTGACTCACCCACTCAATCACTCAGTTACCTAGTCATTAACTAACTCATCAAATCAGTCGCTTATTCACTCGTTTATGCACTCACTCGCTCTAACTCTCTCACTCACCCACTCGTTCACTAATTCACCTACTGGCTTACTCATTTCAACTCACTCATTCCTTGACTGACTCGTTTATCCACTCACTCAGCCACTTACTCATTAACTGACTCACGCATTCATTCACGCATGCTCTTTCGATAAATCAACAAATAAGTAAATAAATCGATCAGTCAGTTTCTACTCGCACTAGCTCAATGAAGCAAAACTCAGTGAAATGCTTGCTTGCATTCGCTCATTTGGTTGATCAAATTTAGTCAAGCAGTAATAGATTTCATTCGTACATTAAACTCATTTTTTTGCAACATACATAAACGTTGTGAGGAATTCCAGGAAAAAGTTGTCAACATGCCTTGACAGGCCCTGGCCTGACAACATGACAACAGTCAGGGCGGTACTATACTATGTTCTGTTTACTATATTCTCTTTCGCGAAGGCGTAAGCCGCCGTGCGAACAATACAGCCCGCATTGTCTCGCCGAAATGAAAAACATCATGTGAACATATTATCTAGATTCTTCTTAATGACACTGTAGGCATACTGGCGTGTTTCTTTCAGTAAATGTTAATATAAATTGTAGGAGGCGTAGTTTTCATCGTCTGGTTTTTCTAATTCAGGCAGCATTTGTTCAAATTCAATTTGTTCATACTAACTATGCCGTCGACGTATATCTCTGTAACCTGGCGATACCAGTTTTTGTACTCTAATCCAAACAAAGAGTTTCTTTCCAGCACCCGCTCAAAACATTTTTTTCGCATATTTCTGGCAGATATTATTACCACCTACCATACGGCGACAACAAGCCTTGCCTATGGGTGAAAAGTTCATGGCAGGACTATCGAAGACGTCTGTACAACTCCAACATGATCCTGAGGGTGAAAGAAAAATTGGTAAGAAGATTGACTGCGATAAATTTCGCTATTCACAATCGGTTCTGGTATCCAAGATTGTTACACGCTTGGCATTCAGAATGGAAGTTTATTATTATCTTGGAAGAGGGGAAGAGAAAGTTTGTTGTGCAACCTTGGCGCTTAGTGAGCTGTTTAGTTAAAAGGGAGCAAGGGCGTATAAGAAAACTTTGACTCCATGCGTCTGGCTGCCTAGGGTAATATCGGATCGGGGGAGAGTTTTATGGAGCAGGAATTAGTGATGCACGGGCACTGATGATGATAACTCGGCAAGGCCTTCAAGGCTTTTTTTCAAAAGGGGCTCTCTTGTATGGGACAAAGATTTGAACTGAGAGTTACACGTCTCGATTCTCTAGAGTGCCGTGAAGAAAAAACAGAGTTTTGCAACAACTGCATACTTCTAAGAAATGAAGTTTGAACGAGCCAGATTATTTAAGTGCAAAAGTGACTCTGCCAGCCATGTTTAGGGGACATGTCACAGCTCTGAGGGTTACACGAATACAAGCCGTACCTTAAGAGATCCGCCTCTTTTCCTTTTCTTTCTGAATAGGAAGCCGGCCTGGCAGACATTCAGGAAATGATACGGCTTGAAAAGTCCCACACTGACCGTCGCTTGAGAGGGGTGCTTGAAGAACTCTACACCGGAACAGAGTAAGTATGTCGCCAAACATTCACACTTGCGCAAAAACTTATGTGTACATAGCAGAAGTACAGGTAAGTAGGCGAGTCGGTACACAGTTGTATAGAGGAAACATACTGCACCAAAGAAAAGAATTGAGGAATAAACAACAAGACAGGCACTGAACTCTCATCTAAGCTTTTTGCAAATAAAAAACAGAGCGTACAGTTCTGCCAAGCAACACAAGCAGCAGGAAACACGTACACGCAGGTAAAATGACATCAAGAATTCACAGTGCATGAAACTACTCACCACAGCTGTCCTTTAGATCGCGGTAAGCTTGTGGATTAAAGTCATAGACGGCTGGCTGGCACATTTCCCCTCGTGTGGACGTAATTTTTCCGTAACGAGCGAAGCATAGTTATAGTGCACAGCTTATAGGCAATAAAGACAAATTTTCTCCTTCATAGAAAAGAAATGGTTGGTGTCATGAGGGATTGAAGTAAGTGAACGCTGCATACGTGATGTGCAGCTTCACTCTGCAAAAGCAGTTTTCAGCAGCCAAGAAGGCCAACTTGCGATAAAGATTACTCTAAAAACGCTTTATGAACCCTACTAGGAGTCGTTTCACCATATGCGCGATTGGAAAAGACAACCTCTATGTAGAATGTGTTTGCGTAATGTGGAAAGTACCATCGTTTTCACAAAGCTTTCTAACGCCACGTGGCGTACGCATCCTACATGGAGGAAGATTATCTATTTAGGCAACAAATTCTGTTGTGCTTTGCAACAAAGTTGCTGTAGAGATTGGACATGACAACAATTCTAGACAAGCCGCTTAGTACACTCAGTAGTGCCGAAGCGGAGTAGACGACAGTAGAGCTCGACATCAACTAAGGTCAAGGCAGAGTGTGGAAATTTGGCCATTTACCGTATTTTCGACGCTTACAGGCTACACTAATGCTGAACAGAAAGCCTTACATCACCCTTGCTACATAGAACACTGCTGAATAGCTGAGTCGCGCTTTCAGGTACGTGGCAATCATGCCATGCTCTATGCCTATGACCCGGAAGTCGTTTGTCTGACGTGACGCCGCGCCTTAAAGGTATATTTACACTGGCTGCGGTGATTTTGTAATTCTTCCATACCACTTTTTTGCAATTCTGAATATTGAACGATTTGAGGCTCACACAAGTAGTTTTAGTTAACGTCAGCCGACGTTGTTTGACAAGGGAGTTTGAGCGATTCCGCCGTATCGATTTAAATTCCAGAGAGAGAGAGACGGAACGGAAAGGTTAGGCAGAAAAACTAGGCAATGTCAAGGAGGGTGAATATAGATAGGTGGGTAGCTGTGCTGCAGCAGGACAATATTTGTTACCGAGTAAACTGAATGGGAAGGCGCCTCCGAATGTTAATTGTGCAGGAACGCACGGGCTTATTTGACATTAAAATTTCCCAGGCCATGGTGACATCCCATGATTACTGCGTGCAACGTATGTACGGGATTAATGCGTTCGTGTTGGGTTCGGCAAGTCTTCTATAAAACCTAATCTAGATATAGCGCCTCGCATTACTATTTCAGTTTTAAATTTCACCTCTTTGTTGAACAAAAGAAATAGGGCCTAGTCGAGGAAATGGAAAATGCGCTTTGCAGCCGAGTCACGCCAGAAGCCTAAAGGCTTGAGATTGCTTACTGTGCAGGGGTAAGGAAATATTCAGGTAATTGGTTTTTCAGTGTGCTGTGTGTTGTCTTTGAAGGCTGTAACTCTCTTACTATCCCCAATCAGCTTCCAGACAAGAAAGGACTTGGGTAATTCTGTTTAGGAAGTTCGAGCTGCTCGCACCCTTGCTTAACTCGTTGTTTCCTTCTTACACACAGGCGCTATCTTAGCCAAGCAAAGAGTCAAGGCCCCACAGGCAAAACAAAACTAGACAAGGAGAGGCTCAAGCACTGCCAACGCGAAATGGTAAGTTGTCTCAGTGATGCTGCCAGTTCATTCTTGATCTTTGATTATATCACTGAGCCACCACAGCCGATTGTTTGAGCAATGACAGCTGAACTCTTTATAATGAAGTCGAAGGGGCATTGCGATTATTTCGTTATAGGCGTAGCTTCGTTATAGCCCTTGTTGATCGAGCTTCCAAGCAAAATCGTTATTCCTTCGTTACATCCATTATTTCGTTACAACGAGGTTCGACTGTATTTCACAATATGTGTGCGATATAGTGTGCAATGCTTCGGCTGTCGTGCCCGCCATGATGGCTCTGTGGTATGGCCGCTCGGGCCACTGAGCCCTAGGACGCGGGCTAGATCTTGCCGCAGCGGTCTGCTTCGGCAGTAAAACTCGCTAAAGCGGGTGGCGGAGGTTGACAATTTGTCGTCTTAAGTAACACTGCAACATCTATGAACGCATCCGCACTCGAACATCCTAGCTTGATCTTCTTAGTGGAACCTTGATTGGAAACTTGATTAGCTGATGTATGCTCCATCAAGAGTCGTGGTATCGGTTCAAGGTAAGCTAATGGACTTTGGTAGAAATTCAATTAAGTGCCAGGCTGCTTCTTGAACAATTCTAGAGCAGAATCAGTATAACCATCGAAAAAAGCAGAAAGCTTTGAGAAAGCCTTGAGAAAGCCTTGAGAAGCAACTGCCTTGAGAAAAATTACTCTATTAAGAAAGTTTTCCCAGCTGCACAGAAAAGCTCGACGCGAAACCGCTGTTTGTTTTTTAACACACTCACTACTTCAGTGATCACAAATTTCATCTACCATGTGATTGAATTCCATTATCTGTCTCGGTGTGAAGGAGGCGTTACAGGGGCAACACCCCAAAAGACGTTTTCTATGGCTGCTTTATTTGGGTTATGTTGTAATTCTGCATGTTCAAAAATTGCGACAACTGCAATTTTCTCTTTTTTTACTTTACAGGACCACGTTCGAAGCATGGCCAGGACAATGAAAGCTCTTGTGACGAAGAACTCGTTCAAGGAAAAACTGCGGAGCACCTACGGTCTTCTGCAGAAGCTGAACGACCTCGTAGACGACGTATGTAATTTCTGGCATTTCATCGCGTCCGAACCTTCACCACTAAGTCACCACCAATTCAATATATTTGTTTGGCATCGTCAGTTTCAGGCACTATCATTAAGCAGCGCCCAGTCGGAAAAAAGGACAGAAACCTACCAAAAATACGGCAAAATATTTTGTAGTTTTCTCGTAACGATGCATATTTCTGTCGTTTTATAGTTTTTTTCTGCAGTACAGTCGTACTCTTGTGTAGTGTTTAGTTCTGTAGTATTTTAAGCATGAAATTCTTTTAGCTCCCGTTGTCGGCAGTGTGGTGACGTCACGCCGAGACCGAGAGCCATCATCCGGGCACTGAAATCCACTCATCCGGGCACTGAAATCCACTCATCCGGGCACTGAATTCCAGTCATCCGGGCACTGAATTCCAGTCATCCGGGCACTGAAATCCACTCATCCGGGCACTGAATTCCAGTCATCCGGGCTCTGAAACGAGAACATCCGGGCACCGTACGAGACTTAACGAGATTTGTTGTTGTTGTTGTTGTGACTGAGAGAAGGATGAAGAGGAAATTGCACGGGCCTGCTACTGGCTCGAGCCAAGCCACCACCGCTGCCACGTGCAGATAGAGGAGAGTTAAAAGATCAGAGGAAAGAGAAAAAGGAAAGAAAAGACGCGCGTCGCAGCAACAACTGCGTCCGCCGGAGCGGACGCTGCTCAAAAAGAAGCGGCCGAAGCCGCGCTCGCCGAAGCGAGACGAGACTCTCTAAGCCCTCCTACGCGACCGGCATGCAAGCGCCGGTTGGTCTCCAAATGAGACAAAAAATAACTGCTGCCAGTGCCTTCTCAATGTTTATCAAGATATCAGTGGAGCTGTGGGTTTGATAATGCACGGAATTATAATTTCCGATTTCTAATAACGCGTGCAAAAAGCACATAAATGCCACGTTACACTTCGTTGTCATACGTGATCCGGGGGAGAAGCGCTGCGTTCAAAGGGCAAGGCATCGCGCCGAACGGGTGGTGGCGTTCCTCCCTTCCTTTACGGTGCGGTTCGGGTGTCCACCGAGATGGCAGAGAATTACTGCGCCGTTTCCTTTCCTCAAAAAACCTTGCGTTCAAATGGCAAGGCATTGCGCTGAACGGGTGGTGGCGTTCCTCCCTTCCTGTACGGTGCGGTTCGGGTGTCCACCGAGATGACATTAGGCCCGTAAACATTTCATGCTTACTCTACTCTCGTTTACGGGAGAGGCAGAGATTTTTCTGTAGTAATTACGCGAAATTACGCCGCTGTTATAAGCGTTTGGTCAACGATGCAGAAAATTTGTTGGGACGACAGAAACTTTTCTTTTGTACTTTTCGACTAGGCGCAGAACCCAAATTTGGGTCCGTGTTTTCTTCTTAGCAACAATGTGTAGCATGTTCGCTTACATGGATCGACACATAGTGTCCGTCTACGGCCAAATAATTTTAAACCGAATTTTTTTTCTCATTTCTTTCGGTTTGTTTTCCAACTCCGAGCGTTGGTTTGACGTCAGAGGTCAATATAGGTCACGTGAGGCGTGAAAAATGCTGCAATAAAATCCCTATTTCGTCCTTTCAATACACTACAACACTAGCGCCATCCTGCCATAAGAGCGATAATAACAACGACTGAAGAAGCAGCGATCATATTGCTGTTTTATCCAGGCCTCATGTAACCTATACTCACTTCGAAGTCATAGCCATCGCTTGGGTGTTGAAACGGAAACGGGAACAAGTAAGCGAAGAAATTTAATTATAAAGTATTCAGTGGTCGAAGGCGAATAGCGTATTGTGATACATGTATAGCAATGCCAAACGCATCATTGCACAACTAAAACATGAAATCAAATTCTGATACAAATATATGTATTGATTTATTCCGTGAAACAATGATATTTTGCAGTAATTTTCAGAACCGGCACGTTAGACACACCCCGTGGTGTGATTTGCATTTTCAGCTCTACCGAAACACTTACAAGTGAAGCCAAAGTCTTCAGAGTACATAATTTCTTATTGGGCCAAAGGATCCACTATTTATGGCGCCCCTAAAATGCAGACGGTCTTGAAAGGCGGCTACAAGGGTGGTCGTCACTCTGCAGATATTTACGGCTTAAGGAGGTTCTGCGCAGAGCCAGAAAATAAACCAATTGATCAGAAGAATTATAACCAAGTCTGTAACGCGCAACTGCGCTCATACCGCCACTATTATTGATATAAGGAAATACGCTCTTCTGGCAAACTCTAAATTATATGACTACACTAACATCAATCTTGAGAAGCAACTATCAGAATGCTTAGCCTGTCTCATCTTTGCGTATTTTGTTCGGAAGTCAATGAGTAACACAAAAAGAAAACTTTGATGTCTCTACTGATTGGAAGACTAGCACGGTGAAGTGTTGATGTCCGTTTTATTTATTTGTATTTCCTCTCTCCAACCCAGCCTCAGCATTCCCTGCCCGATGTATTTGTATGGATGATCAGTGGCGGAAAGCGTGTCGCCTACCATCGGATTTCGGCGAGAGATCTCATTTACTCCATCATTGAAGAGGAGACGGGAAAGTACTGTGGCAAGGTCCAGACGCTTTTTCTCAAGGTATGATTGCGGACTGCTTTTATGCTCGACTATAAAAGTCGGCAACACGCGTAAACGTTTTAGCAGGTTTGTAAGACATGCTTTCACACGACTGACACAACGGCAAACGCCACCTACTATCGGGGTCAAAAGTGGTATAGTCCACGCGGCGAGAGCCGGAGCTACGGAAAGCTGCTTTGCAACGTCATCTACAGGCGGCATCTGGTATTGGGACAGCCAATGCGTGACCTTTATTATCAGCAGGCATGTCGCTTGGCTCGTTTCAATGTTTCGTGCTTTAACTCGCCAAAACGCCGCAGTTTCCCGTTGCTGCGGCTCCCGCCGCGTGGACTATGCCACTTTTGTCCCCGACAGTACATGGTGCTTTTGAGTGTCCTATTCATGTAACCTGTCGTTTACAGTTGCGCCAGCCGTTGCAAAGAATAGCTGCTGGCAGCCGTCCTCCTGGCATGAAAATAAAAGCATTAAATGGTTCTACGGTTCTCTAACAAATAGTGCTTCTTTGTTCTTATGTGCAAGCTGTTTAAGGACGCAAAACAGAACTATCTGAGTTTAAGCTGCGTTATAACACGTTAATAATTACAAACATGAAAACGATGGCAGTCCTAGCTGTTCTTTACTAAAGTGTAGTGATTTTTTTTTTGCAAATTGTATAAAGTTCACACTTAAAAACATGACCATATAAAATAGACTTTTTAAGCATTCTGTAAATAATAATCTTGCTTCGTGATGTTTCTCTTTTAACGTCGGCTGGCAAGAGCTTGGTTTTCAGCTGGAACAAAGAGGTCATCAGATAAGGCCATGTATATTACTTTGCTTCTTGAAAACTCCATTGAAAACTTAACGTCCTTTCAATATATACCTCATTTCTTCTATTCCGAAGCAATACCAAAATAATAAGCATTGGAAACAAACGAAAAAACCACTGACGTGAATGGCTGTGCACTACAGAAATTAACAAAATGAAAAATTTATTGTCATACAACCGTTCTGTGCCTTGTTCTCACTGTCCGAAACAATTTCTCCGTTTAGGACAAAGGCATCGGCGACGATTATAACTTTTTCAAGGTATGGACAAAACGCCAAGCATAGCCAAAAACCGCACATTATGGAATGTACCCACGCACTATAGTCTATAATCATGCCTTGCTTTTTTTTTTTGTGGAGTATCTGCACCTGTAGAAACCTGTTCAACTCACTACATTCCTTTTATTACGCGCGGCATTTGTGTAGCCGCTTCAAGCTTCTTTCTTCCGCTTTTGCTAAATCTGCCTGAGCCCTAATATGCGCGCGCGATGTGCTAATTGAGGCATCCAGCTTTCAATGTGATTGCATTGCATTGGGCGACAATACCTGCCCATAGGCGTTCCGCCATGCGCTTTGTGCTTTAGGTGTTGTGGCTTACGCGCGGGTCCTTAATCACACCACGCTTTTTATAAAGATAAAGCTGGGAGATCAGTAATATTTGTGTATCTTTTGAGGTTGCCGAATTGCACAACTGCAACATCACTTTAGTGCACGGTTCCTTTAGCATCTGTATGCAGCCCTAACTCTCAACCCCAGCACTGTCCAAAGACGTACTGCAGGAAGTAGTTGACTGCGCATTCTTGTAAACAACAGGGCACATAGGCGTACAGTCTTTGTCAAAAGTAACCAGGCTGCATGGTTTGCTTCTAGCTCGTACGGTGGAGCCCTTACAGCTTCTCTCAAGCTTAAATGGCTGCTAAAGGTAAGGACTGGGGATCTTCTTACCTTCAAACAACTTTTGATGTTTAGGAAAGCCACAAGGGCTCCACAATACAAGCTGGATGCAAACCATGCAGCCTGGTTACTTTTGACAAACACTGTACATAAATGGGGGAAAGAGTGGCAAAACAAAAGCCAATGAATGAAAACTGCAAACGTCGTTGCGCTGTTGTTTACAAGTTTTCCTTCAAGCAGTGGCACTGCACTCTTAGATACCCCTGAGACTTTAACGCTCACCGGTGCGTAAAATTGATTAAAAGACTGCATTTTTTCTTTTGTTTTGCCGTCCAGCCGGGCAAGAAAGTCAGCCAGAGTGCCCGGTGGACGGTTCAGGCCAAGTTGCGCATGCATCTCTGGCTGGGCACCACCAAGAACAAGCACTCTGTTCTCAAGGGACTGCCCGAGGGCTACGTCAAGGACGTCGAGGACATTGACAAAGGACCGCCCTCTCAGCTTCATTACACGGGTGAGCGCACTTTCATTTCCGCTCACCACTTTGCTAGACGTTTGTATTCTCTGTAGCACCAATTGTGCGCAGTACCGGACAAACCTTGGCAGCGTGTTTGGGATTGATAACGCGTGTAACCACAGAACTATTCAGTCGTACATCTCGCAATGAGGACAGATCTTGAATTTTTCTGCCAACATAGCGGCCTCTGCACATTGCTGACAGCGCTACATTGTATTATGCTGGATAATTTGACAAACTCAAAGGCAGGATAACAAGAAACTCTTTTCAACCACTGACAGAAAAAATATGTATTGAAGACAAGCCGAATTAGCTTCAAACTTGGAATTTAGTTTAGTTTAGTTTGTGGAGTTTAACGTCCCAAATCGACTCAGGCTATGAAAGGCGCCGTAGTGAAGGGCTCTGGAAATTTTGACCACCTGGGGTTCTTTAACGTGCACTGACATTGCACAGTATACACGGGCCTCTAGAATTTCGCCTCCATCAAAATTCGACCGCCGCGGCCGGGATCGAACCCGCGTCTTTTGGGTCAGCAGCCGAGCGCCTTAACCACTGAGCCACCGCGGCGGCGCCAGCTCAGAATGTCGACTGAAATGTATAAATACAATAGAATGCAATGGCCGTATATGTCGAGGCAGAATATTACTTCGCTGATGCACTAGCGAAAACTTAGGAAAAGAATAGCAATGGAAATACGTGCGTGTACCAACGCAAGCATCTCTCATGCTAATGGTGGTTCGGGAGCGCTGTAACAGCTGTGACTTCCGTTGTGGTTAATGCACGTCGTGGTCACCTCAATACAGCTGCTTTTAAAAGGCATTCTTTGTTTTAAGCAATGCTCGTTAACACAGATAAGCACAAGCTGGCATCTCTCACGAAACGTGCCACGGAAAGCAGTGCTCGTGCTCAGAATAGGGGTCTCATTTAACCGTTTCTTCTCGTTTTACCGCTGCCCACTACTGATGGAGTGCTGCACAAAGCTAACACGAAATAGCGAACGCTGAACTGTTTAGTGCCGCTTCTTTAGTTGCTGCAGGCCATTGAGCGAAGCCCGCAACGCTCTCAGATTCCTCATCAGAAGCTACCAGGTTCACAGAATTAATTTAAACGACTGGGACATCGCTCTTATTCGCGTGGTGCAGCTGAGGTCAGTGCTCGTGTATAGAATATGAGAAGCCTGACTTGCTTTTCTGGTAAGCCAGATGGCCTACAGAGCTGACCATACATATCGAGAGCAATTTAATACGTGGTTTCTGCGGCTCTCGCAGCGTTCCCTTCAGGCGCCTCACGTAGTGCGACTGTACAACAGAGACTTTTAGTTGGGCGTGCGCAGTAAGCTTCCGCACGCATCGCTTATTGCGTTGCGTACGCTGTAAATAGTGTAAATACGACACTTTTAGCTGGGCCTGCCGTAGCGTCCCTCCGGGGCATGCGTAAGTGGTAGCGCCGTCTAGTGACAAGACGCCAAAGCACATCAACGCTTTGTTGGAGAAATTTCATCCGTAATTACTGATAACTAGGGTGGGTGTATTGCGAGCTTTTTTCGTTCCAAGAAGAAAAACTGTGCAGATAGAAGAAAATGTAACAACCGGCTAAAAGCTAGACAACTGCTTCGCCAGGTGTCGTTCTTGCGAGGTAAACACTTTACATTTAGTTAGGCCTAGGAGTTTGAAAATCGCCAAATTATCTGAAAAATAGGGGCTAGTTATTGCTTATACATCTATGCATGGGCGAGAGTGTGCGAAATAAAAGCGAACCGCTGCCAATTGAGCGAGCTATCCCGTCGAAGACTCCAGCAGCGACGTGTAATTATTCTGAAGATGGCGAGCAGGGCGGCGCCATCTTGTCAACGCACCCCGTAACGTGCCCGTAGCGCGCACAAGCTATGATTAGACCTTGCCTACGCCCTTAAGACGCTGCGAGATGCGCAGCATTCTGCGCATGTGCATTCGTCTCCCCCAGAGTCGCTGCGTACGTTAGCTCCCTGTGTACACCCAACTAAAAGTGTCCAACGTGACAGAGGCCAACCACTATGAAAGTGCGCTAGCTGAGCGATGCGCCCGAAGGTGGCGCTGCGAGAGCCGTAGGAACCATGCGATCAAGTGTTCCCGTTATCTGTGATCAACTTTGTGCGTCTCGAGGGTGATGCTTTGCTTGTGGTCCTGTTTCGCAATATCGCGCACCGCCCACTACGACTAACGCTTTTCTCTTCCCTGCCTGATATAAAATGGGGTTCGTGTCCTCAAACACGCATTCTGGTTGTAGTTTTTAATTCTCCTCCTCATTCTTTAATTTTTTTAACCAATTCAGTGTAGTCGATGCGGCCGACAGGTACCTTTTTTTTTTTATTTCCTCAGTAGTTTATCAATGTGGCATTGTTTATAAGCGTGCCGTTCAAACGGGTGTAAGCCGCTTTACTGTCGCGTCGCTGTAGCTGCTCTTGGCAATGTACGCATGCCCTTTTTGGGTAGCGTATCTTAAGCGTTCGCTTTTTGCCCTGGATTCGGAGTTATCGCAACAAAGTAACATATCTACGAGTTGCGCGAAAACATGGAAAAAGAGAGTAAAAAGCTGTGGTTAGTTATGGCGCTACGAATTTGATTAGAGGGAAGGAAGCGCCGTTCTAAGGCGATGCATTTGGACGCAAGGCGATGCAGTGCTTTTGCATGGAGTCATGGGATCTGAATTACGTCGAAACGGTTGACGAGAGGGGCAAACGCTTTGTAGGTGCCGCCGCGGTTGCTCAGCGGTTATGGTGCTCGGCTCCTGACCCGAAAGACGCGGGTTCGATCCCGGCCGCGGCGGCTGGAATTTCTTTGGAGGAGTAATTCTAGAGGCCCGTGTACTGTGCGATGTCAGTGCACGTTAAAGAACCCCAGGTGGTCGAAATTTCCGGAGCCCTCCACTACTGCGTCTCTCATAGCCTTAGTCGCTTTGGGACGTTAAACCCCATAAACCAAACCAAACCAGCTTTGTAAGTGTCCAAGTTGAAAGTGAACACTTTTGCTGCTGCTAACAGAGCTGTTTGTACTGGTTCCAAGATAAACGGTGAGGCGGCAAGAACTAACTGCATGTGTGCAGTTTTGGATTAGAGCAACCTAAGTATTACTGGCCTCAGGCCTTCCGTTCCTAAACGATTTATTCGTTCATTAATATTATACGAGCTTCTTTTGTCGCGTATTGCATTAATTGCTGAAGAAATAGATTTTCTATGGTTATCCTACTTTCATTAGGCATCTTCATTAACATTCTCCCGTTCTCTCTGTCTCTGCAGAAAAGTCAGTGTTCGAGCTTCGGGCTCACATGTACCAGGCAAGGTCGCTCATTGGATCAGACTCGTCGGGACTCTCTGATCCGTTCGCTAGAGTCGTCTTCGGAGATCAAAGCCAGACTACCATGGTAAGATTCTAAACGCGAAACTGTGGTGGAACAACTGCAGTTATCATCAACGGGAAAAGTATTCGCAGCGCTATTGCATGCGAGTGGATTTCAACGAACAGTATGTCGCTCGTTCTTTGGCATGCTGCTCATCAGATAGAAACTGCACAGTTTCGAAATGTTTTTTCGTGCTGGATTACCTTACAAAGTACAATGTTTTAAATTTGAGGTGTAATAAAGCTGCTTTGTTACCATTGCCAAAAAAAATGCTCGCAGGAAAAATGCTTGCGTCATCACGGCGAAAACTTCCGAATAAGGAGGGAAAAAATGTGCTTCCATCCTCTTTCCCTAGACCGCCGTATATTCTCGCCACATCCTCACTACTGAAGGGAGTCCTATCATGATGAACAGTGGTCCTGCTAGCAGAAAAAAAAAACTATGCACATATTTTTTGCCATCCCTGACGTCGCGAAAAGTTGGCATGTACCGTACTTCAGATCCGTTATCAGCAAACACTTATAAATCGTTAAATAAAGCTATGGAGCTAAAAGCTGTAATTAAACCAATTAAGACGTTACGCAGTTCCTCGTGAGCATTATCAACTGCGTAAAAAATTGTACCCTCGGTGATCTTGGATTTACTCTGAAACATAACGCCACAAACGCTTTCGCATATCTGAGCTACTGAAAACTGGTGGATGCAACAGGATATCACACACAGAACCTTGTGTTTATCGACCGAAAACCGAAGCCATTGTATAATAGGCATGTGAAGGAGTGAAGTATGTCCTCCAAGCAATAACCACGGTTTTCTTGTTTAGACCTGAGGAAGAAATAGGTTCATCAGTGGTATTAAAAATTATTTCTCAAGCGTGGGAGTTTCCGTGAACGTACAGATGAGGCCAAATTAAATGGAGCACGTAATTGTCTGCTGTTATTTTTCACTCGTTGCCTGATTCAAATTTTGTGCACTGGTATGTGCATGGTGGTAGTGAACGTTGGTACGATTTCTCATGGACAAACAATGCTTTTGTTGTGAAAGCAACACTACGCGAGTCGCCGAGCCATTTTGCGGAGCTTACGAAAGGCCATACTGTGCATGCGCGATGAGCAGTGACGTCACACGGCGCACAGCTGGCGCGCCGCCGCCGTCGCTGCGTGGGTGACTCAGAGGTGCCGCCGCCACGCTCGCCAGTTGCGCATGCGCAGTAGCGGCGCACAGCTAGCGTGCCGGGGCCGCTGCCGCGCGCTCTCCATCGCCTCTCTCTCTCTCCTCGTTTATTTCGCGATCCTCAAGGTTTAACCGGAGCTAAACCACTGCCAATTTTTTTTTCGTGTATAATAAGGAAGGAGTGGTTGCAGTTACAACGAAACACTGTAAGATGTGGACATAAGTAAACGGAACAATGTGTCCCGTTTACTTATGTCCGCACCTGCACACACAAAAAAATTGCCGCCATAAGTGAAACAGTTATATATGACCTTTCTCCATACTCCGTCCGATGGATATTTGTGCTTTCAGGAATGGGCAAGATCATCTTATGACGCGTATTTAGCTGAAAAAAGAAGCAGATGAATATGTGTATAAATCAAGATTACAAATAATCTTGGGGCACTTGATATGTGGTTGTTATTAGGCAACTGGGAGCAGGAAGCATTTTTGGGCGCTGGAAATGACTTTGAAGGTCGCTGAGTGCGCTCCCGTTGCTGCAGAATTTATGATAAAGGTGGCTACGCATTTGCACAGTGAGTATTCTCTCATTTCCAATGGCACTTAGCGAGCAGAACAAAAGCGCGTAAAAACGAAAATGCCGCATAAAAGCCGTATCTGCCTTAAAGTGTTCGCGGGGTCTAATGGAGGGATAAGACGAAGGTTTCCTAGCATGTTACAGCTCTTTAAGTTCCTCGTCTTCCCGCAGGTGATCGACGAGACGCTCAGCCCCACCTGGGACGAGATGCTGCTATTCCCAAGCGTCATGGTGTACGGCAGAAAAGAGGACATCAAGGAGGACCCTCCCGTCGTTGTCATCGAGATCTTCGATCAGGACAAAGTGGTCAGCCTTGTTCTCGAATTCGTCATGACACTTCCTCTGTCGATGTGCCAATTAAGCAAAGCTGGCTGCTTTCCTTGCCATTTTTAAAGTTCATGTTTTTAGAATAGATTCATTACATTTTGTTTGTCCACACTTTGAAACAAGACAGCTCTGAGTTCGTCGCAGTCAGCTACACTACACTTCCGGCGCTTTTGGAAAAAAATTAAAGAGGACATTGGCGTTTTTTTCTAATACGGCCACTATATTCATAAAACATACCCTTTACATAATGTCACCTCTTGTCCTGCGGCCCGTCGCCACAACAGCCGCTTGAGTAATTTTCAACAAATAAACAGGGCTCGTGTAATTTGTTATGCACTTTCACTCTGCATATACGCACAGTCGCGAGTAAAAAAGATTACCACACAAGACGGAACACCGGAGTGTTGGAATGACAACGCGTGGCGCTGCGCGTGGCGAAGAGGCTGATAACGAGAGTGCCGAGCCGTTCCCAATCTGCAGTATTAGGGGGGTTCAGCGGACTGTCACACCAGCAAAATTATTGGCTAAAAGCAGCGCTACCATCTATTGTTCCCGATAGTTCCTTTTGCCAAACCATCGCGGACATAAAAAAACAGTAATAAAAAGAAGCCATATTTGCTCATGATAAGCGAGCCAAAATAAATGCCGCATGCACAGTCACATAGGGTCGGCACTTCAAAGCTCGGGTGGTGCACACTTGATAAAGCTTACTTCCTGCCGTCCCCTCCCCTAGGCTGCAAACATGGAAACGGCCTGTTAGGCAGGTCTGCGTACCGCAGAATCGCGTGGTGAGATATCACAATTCTGATCGCCAGTGATCTGTGGTAATATTTTTTGCTCGCGACTGTACCACGAGGCAGTAGTTCAATATAAAGAGGGCTCTCATAAAATTATTTTGATCGAACGAACTTGAGCAAAGTCACTTGATAAGACAAATGGGTAGTTAATTACTTAATGAGTATGTTAATCACTACATCTACCGACAATTCATTAATCTTAGGATACGTGTGCCTTCATGCGCTTCACCTCACTGCCTTCAAGTGTTCCAGAGAAAGTCTGAAGGGCTCTCATAAAATTGTTTTGATCGAACGAACTTGAGCACAGTCACTTGATAAGACAAATGGGTAGTTAATTACTTAATGAGTATTTTAATCACTACATCTGCCGACAAATCATTAATATTAGGATACGTGTGTCTTCATGCGCTTCACCTGACCGCCTTCACGTGCTCCAGGGAAAGTCTGAATTCATCGGAAGGACGATAGCCAGACCTCACGTGAAGTTCGAAGACGACGTGAACTGTCAGCCGCCCTCGCTGGAATGGCACGACCTCTACCGGGGGACCGAGCCTGCGGGAGAACTGCTCGCCACCTTCGAGCTGCTGCGGGTGAGTGTGCCTTATGCAGATTTCAATGCGAAATCAATAAACTCACCCATTAATGATGAGAAGAAGCAATAATACATGATTAATAGTAACGTGAGTAGCATACCTTTATAATGATAAGCCATTAATAAGAATCCCAAGGCTTTATTTATTCCTTCGTGTCGATTTAGGCCTCGCCCGTATCTAATACATGGGATGACTCCATATGAATCGTCACAAATGACAAATTCTCTCAAACGATAACACCTGCGAAGTTAGCATGACAGCATATTGTTATGCCATGAAGCATCTTGTCATCATCTAAAATGCGCCCTCTAGACAGTGCGTAAAAAAACTAAATTAATTTAAGCCTTGAACCAAGTGCGTAAGAATGCTCTCACCAAAACGAATTCCAGTAGGGTAGAAACTGGATTAGATTCACCGACTGCAGACTGTGGAGCCGGTTAGCGAAAACCTATTTTTTGTTTTCGCGTCTTGTCATTCGTTCTGCGAGAAACAGAGAGGGAATTAGGGAGGGAGAGAATGCTGTTCATTAGAAAACGCTAAGATATTTAGTGTGTGTTGCTGATGTGCTACTGAGCACAATAGGCGCGATTTTGGGAAAGAAATTCGTTAGCCGAAAAGCCTTAACGATAAACACAAAAGGAATTTGAAGTTCATCGCAAGCAAATAAAACGTTTAATGCTGAGTGATTCCCTGAAAACCTGAACAACAGACCAACGCAAATTTCGCTGTCGGTGAAACTAGCATGATTCTCTCTAACACCCGCAGAGTATTTTGTCGTCTATATAGGTTAAGAATTAAAACACATGTCCTGCATGGTTTCATTTCATTCCACCATAGTTAACGCAGTGCAGCGGGATGACTTCTTCCAAATGGGGCATTGAGGCGGAGTAGATATTAGAGATGCCGAAATAATATACGTGAGAGCCTTGATTTCAGATTTGCAAATCAGTCGAACGTCGGAATCGGTATAAATTATGAGTTGTTAAGCTCCAGTGACGATCCCTTGCGTCTATGTCATTAAAAATTATGATAAATTAACTTCACCGGAATTTAGTATATTCACGTCAATGATAATTCATTCATTCATGACATTCATTGTCATCACTACACTGATTTCCGGTGACCGCACAGCCTTTTCTTAATGTACTGACCCATTCTTTGACTACATATTGTTTGTGCCTTCAAAATAAAGTTAAGCTGATAGTTAGCGCCCGTATATGTATTTCATTGTTTTTGTCCCTTGTATTGTGCCCTGCGCCGTATATACACCATGCCGAACCAACTAGCCCGTCAACTCGCTCTAGTAGAATTGGTAGTGTTTTCAGCATTGTGCAAAGTGCCTAAGAGTTCGTAAACATGACCAATCGTCTGGCTGCTGTTGTAACATATGCATCCAACTACTGAATTAAAACCTTGCTTCTCTGCTGAAGTGAGATGGGTATTGCTCGCTGTGTGCGGCGACAATGTCATCGACTTCAAAATGCTTGCAATCCCTTAGATGCATTTTCTTTCTGTCTTTAGTATACTGCGGCAGTATGGCACCTTTGATGTCTTCTTTCAGTTCTCATCTCAAGAAGAAAAATGCGACATGCCTGAGCTGCCGATGCCAAAGGAGAATGTATTCAGATCAAGTGAACGAGGTCCTGTCTACCCGGTTCCCAAGGGAATACGACCGACCCTGTCCACCTATAGGATAGAGGTAGGTGTGCTGAGAAATGGAAGACAGCAGAGCTACAGCGAGCTTCATTGGTGGCAGTATGCAGACAGAAAAAGCCAGACATGCTATATAAAGAAACGTAGATGCCAAATGCTCATGTGAGCTATTGGGATGTCCGAGCGGTCCGTTCATCAATCTGAAATGTCTTGCTCAATCATGTGTACCTTTCTCAAGCACACTAAAGAAAAGGAAGTCTTGCATGTCATTGTGCGCCCATCACAAGCCATCTTTTTGCATTGAGAATATTCTTCGAGCGGTCTCTGCATGTTTATATAGAACGAAGTTTGGTGGCCATCTGTTTCAAACAAGTATAAGCCAGTTCAGGTGACTCTAAGGTCTGCTAAGGTGACAAGCGCGGCGGCAGAGGAATTCGTAAAGTAAAAACAGCCATTTTTACTGTCTTTCCTCCTCTAGGGATAATGTTTGACGCTTTTCGTGCAGAACTCAGACGAACGAATCAAGTAGACACTCCTCAGCATACTTTTCAGTTCAGCGCAGTGGCCGAAAAGTACACCAATACAGCTTCCCCAAAAACATCGCATTTGAAGTTAAATTTATGCTGTTCCAGGGCTAAGACTAATTTTGACTAATTTGAGAAAACATTCGACTAAGTGATATAGGTTTTTTCAAGTGCGAAGTTTCTGATAATCCTTTATAGCTCTCGTTTTTAGGCGTGTTCTGCGTTCCTGCCAATGCTGATGAGTAATTATATGCTCAGTTGAAATCCACTCAACTTCAAAGGCCTTGAATGTCTTGAGCAGAGACAAACCGATCTTCGGAACTTTCGCGAATCTTCAGGGCATGCTTTGCCTGTTTAAAATATCATCGTTAGTCTGAATTATTCGCTGAGAAAACACCGCTTTAGTGTTTGATTAAACACTGGCGCTTTCTTTGACTAATTTTATGACACATAAGCAGGTTTCGGAAACTTGGCCTTCTAGGTGTTTTATAAAAGATAGCCTTGCCGCTATATCAGAGTGACTCGCACATCCGATGACGTCAGTTCCGTTCGCCTGGCCCTGACGACGCGCATTCATGCGCAGGTGCTGTTCTGGGGCCTCCGCGAGCTGAAGCGCGTGCATCTGATGAGCGTGGACCACCCTCGCGTGGACGTTGAGTGCGGTGGCCACGTGCTACAGTCGTCCGTCATCCTCAACTGCAAGAAGAACCCAAACTTCTCCACGCCCGTCAAGTTCCTGGACGTGGTGCGTACGGGCATCCCCAACGGCCCCACGAGGTCGCGAACGCGCTGTGATTGATCCCCTGCCGCGGTGGCTCAGTGGTTAGGGCGCTCCGCTACTGAGCCCGAGTACCAGGGTTGCAACTCGGCAGTGGCGGCCGCGTTTCGATGGAGGCGAAACGCAAAAAAGGCGCCCGTGTACTGTGCAAAGTCAGTGCACGTTAAAGATCCCCAGGTGGTCGAAACTATTCCGGAGACCTTACCTACGGCACCTCTTTCTCTCCTTCTTTCACTGCCACCTTCCTCCCTTTCCTCACGGCGCGGTTTAGGTATCCGCTTAGAAGTGAGACCGTTACTGCGCCATTCCTCTCCGAAAAAAAAACAGATAATTGAGTGATGCAAAGACTAAATGGACAATGAGACGGCTCTAACATTGTTGTGTCGCCAATAAAAATCATTTCCCCTCCTCGCTTTTCCGTGGTTCTTCCAACGTTCGTTCGGCAATAAATTATCTATGGAGTTTTAGAAAATTTGGAGTCAAATATTGCTTTTTCTCCCGCCACTTGATTAAAATTTGTGAAGTCACCGATGAAAAAGAGGTAATCATAAACTGAGATTGTTGGTTAGAAGGGCATGGCGTTGTGGTCCAAGTTTAGAGCTCCGAATAAGAAGGCTTCTTGACGTCACCACCGAATTCTTGTGTGAAAGGCCTGCGACGGCAACGTTTGTATTTAATTGTTTTCACCTTCTCTTCACGTTAAGAGATCGGAAGAGGGAGGAGTGGGTGAGGGAACAAACGCGGGTTAGTGGATCTTAGTTGAAATCAAGAGGAAGAAATGGGCTTGGGCAGGGCATGTAATGCGAAGGCAGGATAACTGCTGGTCCTTAAGGGTAACAGAGTGGATTCCAAGAGAAAGCAAACGTAGCAGGGGACGGCAGAAAGTTAGGTGGGCGGATGAGATTAAGAAGTTTGCGGGGATACAGTGGCCGCAACTGGCAAAGGACGGGGTTAATTGGAGAGACGTGGGAGAGGCCTTTGCCCTGCAGTGGGTGTAGTCAGGCTGATGATGATGATGATGACCTTCTCTACCCGACGAAACCTCCGTTTCTTTCGGCCTTTCGGTTTGCCAGAAAGCAATGGTATTCAATTTGAACAATCGCACCGCAGGCGCTGCCGGACCAAGAGACGTACTGCCCGCCGCTGACGATCCGAGTCATCGACTGTCGCAGCTTCGGGCGCTTCACCCTGGTGGGCACGCACGTGGTAAACTCCCTGCACAAGTTCCTCTTCCGGCCCCGCTCCGGCCCCAGGGACCACCGCAGCTACTCGCAGACCTCCTCCCAGCTGCACATCGGTGATTGCGATTCCCTAGCGAAGATTTTATATCACAGCGACTCAAAGGGAATTTCTATGCTTATTCATGTTGATGATTGCACTGCTCTGCTTCATTTCCGTTACAAAAATTTCTTTGGAGAGTGTATAGACAGTCCATGGACTTTGGTCTATAAATCTAGAAGCTTGATATAGATAAATCCTAAAAGTCTATAGCAAATAGAAATCCTAGAGAGAGTCTGTAGGCAATCTATATATATATGGCCATATACTTTTAGTCGACATTTGTCTATAGACAGTGTATATACTATGAAGCGACAAAAGGAAATTTCTATAGGAAGGCAAGAGAGTCTGTAAGATATGTATGGACTGTCTATAAACCCCTTTCACATGGGTTGTACTCAAGACTAAGCTGGTTCTTTGTCAAATCAACACTTTTATTTGTTTGATCAAACATTTTTGGCGCCGCCGCGGTGGCTCAGCGGCTATGGTGCTCGGCTGGTGGCCCGAAAGACGCGGGTTCGATCCCGGCCGCGGCGGCTAGAATTTCTTTGGAGGAGAAATTCTAGAGGCCCGTGTACTGTGCGATGTCAGTGCACGTTAAAGAACCCCAGGTGGTCGAAATTTCCGGAGCCCTCCACTACGGCGTCTCTCATAGCCTTAGTCGCTTTGGGACGTTAAACCCCATAAAACCAAACCAAAACCAACCGAACATTTTTGTACAAGTGTACAAGCAGAGCATTGCCTGCTGTTTGTTGCAAATCCGTAGCTTTCGATATTTTTATTGTTCTCTTTTTAAATATTGCCCACAATTTTTGTGTAACATTTTAAGCAAAGATATTTGTATATTATGTGCTGACTGCATTCCCTAAGCTTTTGTTATTCATCATAGCCGCATTTTGAGGATGCCAAACTAAAGTGCAACACAAAAAATTCGAGAAATATTGAGAGTTATTCGAAATTCGTTACCGAGATAACACAGAATGATTCGTAAAAACCAGAAAAGCTTTCTTATAGGCGGCTCTGTCATTTGATATTTCGTCCATTTTAATCTAATATTTTCGCTGTTGGAGTGGAAAATTACTGACCTCAACAACTAAGAAATGGTTTCTCCAGCAAGCCCTTTATACATATGTCAGGGAAAAAAGAGAGGGATTTGTAGTTTTGTGGAACGGTACAACGTCTTATGAATTGTTCTGGTTTTATCTTCCTTTTGCCCGTTCTTATTCCGGGGTCCGGCAACCTGCATTGCACCTCTCGTTACAAATTGCAGTTAAAGCTCGAGTTTTCCTTAGAACCTGATATCGCTGGGCGTTTACAGATATATGCGCTGAAATCCTGCGTATTTTGTTGTTTCTTTCCCACCCGCCACCTCAGATGAAGGCGTTCTGGTCGACGTGGAAGCCGACTCCAACATTTTGGCAGCGAAGGAGACGCTAATAACGCTGGACTATGTGAGTGGTTTCTGCATGTTGTACTATGTGGCGATGTAAGCATCAGTTCCAAGAAAACCAGGGGCTGGCTGGCGACGTAGCATGCAAGCTATGAACGATATACAAGCATATTAAAGTTCGGGTAAACTTTGAAAGCCAACTGGTAAAAAGCAGATGAACGTACAAAGCGGTTTACAACAGGGTTGTTCCTTACCGCCTCTGCTTTTCATGGCGTGTTGTTATCATGAATTTAGAACAGCTCCTGTATAGCCACGCTAAGCCTTGCGGCCATGGCATTTTACTGGCAGAAGCGACGTTTTCTGCTGTTACTAACTATACGAGGCTTCTATGTTTTTTCGTACAATTTAGGTTTTAAGAGATCTACACCGCACGGCAGAGGCAGCGGAGTGTTGACGTCTCGACTAACGTTTGTTTGAAATGAATTCTAACTTCGAACAATTGACGTCTTCGGCAGCTGCGAAAATGTACAATCCTTGTGAGTGACAAACTCTCGGTATTGAAGAAACTACAGCCGTAATTTTTTAAAAGCTTCAAACAGAACGTTCAAGGACCGGACTTGACAATAAGGCATAGTTTAATGCCACGTTTTCTTTAAAATAGACACACATTCGTCGAAAATAACATTTTCATAACACGGTTACCACACCTTAACCTGCAGGGCTAAAACCGATGCCATCACGCTCACGTGTACGTCGCACCATAGTCGAGCGGCGTAATGCTACACCGCACAGATGGTGTGTTTCTCGGATAGAACCTTCGCTACCACCCAGTATTTATTAACACAAAAACATCGCTGTTATGATGATGAGCCACTTGGTGGGAAAAATAGTAAACTAGACTGTTGCCCTGAATTGCTGGTAGGATAGGAAGAACGGAACGCTTGCAACAGCAGAATGGAGGTGTGTCTAACTTTGTGCATATGTTATTGACGAGGGCTAAGAAACGCGGATTATGTACTTTTGTCAGGTAGTTAAAGTGAGCTAGAACTCGCCTCAGCATTCTATGGGAAAGAAGTGGCAAATATTGTTAACAACCTCACTGTTGAAAAAATCGGCGTAATGCTTTTGAACTATTGTGGGTCTTGATACGGAATCAATAGAGGAGCATTAAATTCCGTGTGTAGCGAAGTAAAAACGCTTCGGATTAGGTTAATGAAGGAAGAGAGTATTTAAAGACACATGACCAGCATCAGAAGACGAAACGATATATTAACGTGGCCATAATGAAGCATTGAGCGCTGTATGATTGAATAGATTTGAAGTAATACAAGAGATGTGGGTGTATGTATCAATTAAGAGGCTGCCATTTGTGAGCCCAGTACTGTACATAAAATAGGATATCCTACAAAGATCAGATACTGAGCAGAGAATGGTGAGAAGATACACTCTAGGTATACGCAGGAAAAATACAAAGATTTACAAGGTGATAGGTATTGGTCGTCGTCCTCTGAAGCAATGGGGAACAGTGCAAAATATGGTTTGAGGAGACGCTTACAAAAATGACTGTGAAGAGATGAGCAATCAAACCCTCCTTGTGCTTGTAGAGTAAAACGCTAGAAGAGCAGCGCAGGAAAACGACCAGAGGTCGAGTAAAACGATAGGTTACCAATGCTTCAGCAGGGAGAATGAAGTTCCATTTAAAAGGCAGTCTTCGAAACTGAGAGCGCTAACTGGAGAGAGAAATGGAGGCAAAATTATGATTGTGCTATTGAAGAGTCTTAAATAATAAGATATGTGAGTGAAAACTGTACGATATTTCAAGATACACTGCCCTTATTTTTGAAGCTGGATAAGGTCGCTTAATTAAGAAGAGCCAATAGAAAAGTAAGCATGAGGATGGTGGCGAGATTTGTATAGCCTGTGGGAGCAATACAGAAAATATTATCAGTGTGAATAATTACCGAGTTTCCCCGCTCGTCACGATACAAAATATTAAATTCGTTCTGGTAGACTGTAAAGCTATACATCTACATATCAATGAACACACGGCCAGCCTTCCCTTAGGCTCTGCATTTGAGTTACTGAGAGTGAAAGTGAGAGTGAAAGTGAGAGTGAAAGCAAAATAAGCACATCAGAATAGAGACGAAAAAGAGGTGACTGGAATACAGGTGGCGTAAAAGTAGAAGGGAGAACTGCACGAAACTTGAGAGGATTATAATAGTACAGCTTAAACCTGAAAAGGAAATATATAAATGTCAAATGGCAATAATAGTGTGTAAACTAATTCCAAAATATTCCTCCAGTTAGAAGAGGGTGCGAATGAAATACGTACACTGTCCATTCAGAGATTTTATTGTGGATCCGGTAGGAAACAGTAGACCCGTTCTGGCGACATTGGCGTTGGTTCACCCGAGATGTAAAATATAGTTAGTAGATTTTCTTTAAAAATAAGTTTTAACGTGCTGCTATCTGCCATATATAAATGCTTCGTAGTTCTTGTTTCGCATATTCGTTTATTATTGCAGGGCAGTTTAACAAGAGAATTGAGAGGCTCGGCAATCAGTGCGGCTTCAAGTCGATGTTTTGAGCCGTAAAACTCTGGTGAGAGCTAAAGAAAGGATGATTTATACTTTACCAAAATCTGCGGGCCTCAGGTTCTTCAGGTGACTACGTTGTGTAGCCCTTGCAGCACTAATGCCAATCCCTGTCTTTGGAGTAGTAAAGGCAAGATTTTTCCTCAGCTGCAATGGATCGGCAGCGCTGGAGGCGTAAAGCGAATCACAATAAAATTTGAGAAATGCTGACACCAACCAATAATTTATTTTCCTCCCAACGTTTCGAGACAAACTGGATCCTTGCTTCAGGAGTGACTGAAATCAGAGCCAGCAGCAGCAGGAAGTAGCCTTCGCTTTCCTTTTCATACACGTGACGATGTCCATTAACCTTGGCGAAGGGGGGCGTTTCCGGAGTCCTATGTTAATGGACTTCAACACGCTATAACAAAGAGAAAGCGAAGGCCGTTTCCAGCTGCTCTAGTTCTAATTTCAGTCATTCCTGAAGCAAGGACACAATTTGTCTCGAAACGTTGGGTTGAAAATAAATTATTGGTAGGTGTCAGTGTTTCACAACCTTTGGTTCAAAACCAAACCAGGCAGACTTCTATCGAAGATATTCCCGTTGAAAGAGAGTCAGAATGCGCATCCTACAGGATTACGCTTTGCCCTGAATATCAAGACTAAGCACGAGCATTCTTAACGTTTAAACAAGCTGTGCATACAGCTGGCTTAAGCTTTCACCTTTCTGAAAGTAATGTGATTTCGTAAGTTTGTCATATATCTCAGGAAAACTTGACCATGCGGTCATGATCCAGAATCCGGTGGCCAATACTCAAAAGTGGAACAAAGATTTGGTTCAAAGAGAAAACCCGTGAACTACCGGCGGGAAGTAAACTATGGCCACAAGCTGCGCCGCGCATTGCTCATTTGTCCTCAAAAAAAAAAAATCTGAGCCAATGTAGTCTCTCTATTCTATGCGAGCGAGGTGTTCGCACAATGCAATGTTTCCACTTTACATGATTTCATCATAGCAAAAACAATGTTGAGAGCAAGTTTTCCGGTGTGTCGCGTGCTGCAGGGCTTCAAGAGCAAGAAGGAACAGAAGAGCGAGGCCAACAAACGAAAGAAAAAGATGGCCGCGGCAGACCCGGGACACGACGAAGAGAACCGAGACTGGTGGAGCCGCTACTTCGCTTCCGTCGAGCAAGCCTCCAAGGTGACAGGCACTTGTCCCATCTGAGCGCCCGGCATGCGACTTTTATTTGTTCGTGCGTTCTATTATAATGGCCTGATTCTGCGATAGATAAGCCACGAATAAACAGTCCTTACCCCTGTGTTTCCTCTGTGCTCCACGTGGTTCCGTTGAGATGTACAAGGCATCGCAGTCTACACACTGCGTGTTATAACTCGCTAAGCTCAGGTAGATGTTCAGGGCCACTCTATGACAGCCAGTACACTTCTGTAAAGGAAACAGAATAATGGTTGCACACTGGAGGTAATAATTATAGCTACATGCTCAACGACGATCAGAAAATAACGAAAGTGGCTTTTTCTTTTTTTTCTAACTCTTACGCTGCACTCATGGGCTCAGGATGCAAGCGATCCCCATGGTCAACAGGGCAACAACTTGAGGCCTGGTGACGAGAACTACGACATGTCCAGTGACGGTGGTATGCAAAAACGCTCGTATTAGTAGCCTCAGGTTTTACTACGCGACGAGTTAACTTTGGTTCTGATTAGAATTGATGAGGCAGGCTCGCCATACTGAGGAGAAATCTGCAAAGTTGGGCGTCTTGGTCTTAGTTCTTGTTTGAAACGGCTCAAATGATGCGGAACAACGGAGACGGGCAACACGAGGAGGCGCTGACTATCAACTAGCGCCACCAGTATTCTTACGCGCTCCTTGTTACCAATCAATAACTCTTAATTATGAGTTCTTTGTCGAGTGTGTACACATTTTTTTTTAGCATGGAATGCTTGTGTCTCCGATTTTAGGTAAATTCAAGCGAACATCGTCGCGAACGAACTTCTCCGCCGAATTTGCCGTACAAGTTTTAAGGTTGAGAAAAAAATAATTGCATATCTAATTCATCTCTACCTACCACCGGGAAAGCACGTGGCTCTGACACCTGTTACACTTTGTTGCCCATGTGCCTCGAGTTTTTTTTTTTCTTATTGGTGTAGTTCTAAGGATATGCTTCATGCTACCTAAACTCTACCACGAATTGCGAGTCAGAGCTTCTTAGTTCTGTCTGCCTCCTTCTGCTGCCCCTTGTGGTATTACAGTTGCGCAATACTGATGTTGACACTATTTATTTATTCAACAGAGCATAGAGAAGATATTTTAATTAAATCCTTCCAGAAACCGCGAAAGGAAAAAAAAAAGAACTTTATTAGGCGAGATTGAGTCTGTCTTGCAGATATTCTTTTCTTTTCCTCACTTGTTCCATCTCTCAGTGCTGGCTTTCCATCGCACAGAGAGCCAGCTAAGTGCCAAAGACGTGCGCAAAATGGAGAAGGAGCTGGAGCGGCTCGAGTCCAGTCACCAGAAAGAAGGTGGGGACAAGAAGAAGAAGACTTTCAAAGGAGCCTCCAGCGCTGTCCGCTTCGCACAGCGCTTGTCACCCAAGACACAGAGGGGAAGGATTCCTCAGGACGGGCTAATCAAGGTGAGGCTAATATGAAATGACAGTTCTTTTTTCCATGCTTTTCCAGGAAAGTGTTGATATGTTTTTGTCGCGGGCATTGTCTAGCAACCCAGTTGAAAAAAAAACGATAGAACCATGTCACAAATACCACAGAATGTTCTACAGTTTGTCGTTACGACACAATATCCTGCCGTTTTGTAGTATTTTTTTAAGTTTACAGAGGATTCTGTCATTAGTGCAGAAGTTTCTGTTGTTGATAAAGCTTTTGATCAAAACGTTACAAAAACGTTGTGAGAACAGAAATTTCTCTGTTACATTTTCGGACTGGGAAATACCATTTTTTGAAGAGGTGTACGGTGGGGTACAGAGTGATACGCGTGACGTGAGGCACTATAATGCGCGATGTGATGTACAGTCGGCTGCAGAAATTTAAGCGAGACTTTTGCTTGGGAGCGAATTTATTAGAGCTCTGCCTCGCGCTTTAGCGTCTCCTGGCACTGATACGCGCGCATGCAGTGTGCAAGCTCCTTCATACTCTGAAGCATTTAAAGCAATTTGCTGGCGTAAGGGTGTCAAAATAGTTTTTGCCCATACCCTCGCATTCCGTATACATTTGCTGTGCGTTACACTTATTCACTTACAAGGCAGTATACTAAAGGTGCCAATCTCTCGCACTGCGCTTGAAAGCAGAAAAAGTAAGTTATTCGTACTGAATCATCTGCGATTGAAATAAAGCACTTTTTGGCACTTTCATTTTAAGCTAAAGATGGAACGACCACTGGAATAACCAGAAAGCAAAATCGAAGGCAAATAAAAAAAAATAATTTGGTTACTTCCGGACTTCCGATGCGTCAGGCTATTTACCCAGAAGGGCTGTGCTTGTCAAAGACAGATGTCAGACTGTTACGTTTTGCACCAAACTGTAAGGTATTCACCAGTCCATACAGACTTACGCACAGTTGCTGGTTAATAATTTTTTCTTCTTTGTACAATTCATAGCGCTAAACGACATTTGCGCGTAAAGCATTTAGTTTTACCCTTGCAGTTTTCCAGTTCAGTATTATCGGATGCGTACTTTTTGCCATCTTGCTAACTGAGATATTTGCAGGCTTGATGGACAAATATTTTCGAGACTAATAATAATGTATATACGGCTGGTTCTTTGGATACAACTCATCTACTGCTTCTCCTCATTAGTCAGCATATTGTGTAATCCGACATCGATTTTTTTTTAAATTCGGCCCAAGCTCATGTGAGTGCCTTTATTTTACAGCCTCTTTAAGTTTCTGTGTGGAAGACTTTTGGAAAGATTAAGGATCAGCTGAGGTGATTCAAACTGGCGTTAAGAGGTTGTCATCAGTAATGTGTCTAGATTAATAGTCACCAATCAAGGAATAGTCTCATACATATTTTAACAACCTCCTGACGGAGGATTTCTTTTTTTTTCCAGATCTATCCGACAGAACTAGAGAACGTACCTGAGTTCAACGGCTTCAGGGAATGGCTACACACGTTCGAGCTCTACCGAGGCAAGCGAAGCGGCGACGACCTGGATGATCAAAACCGGGTGGTCGGCCTCTTCAAGGTTGCTACCAAGTGATATCCACCATCCAATCGTTAAAGGGGTTTTCGAAAACATTTAATCAAACTTTAAAAATACATGCGCTATAAACATGCAGCCGGTGCCCACTCACTAACCGGAAGAATTTTGCAAAGGTAGTTTTAATACGCAGGTTTATCAGTTACACGTACTCGCCCAGCGGGTGCAAGTATTTGCTATTCTCTCGTTACTCTTACCGCGCTGAAGTCTCTGTCTCTAAGCAACTGTTCTAGACGCTCACGATACTACACCCTGCGATGGTGGTCGCTATTTTTATTCAACCAGTTAATAAATAAATTAATCAATCAATCAATCAATCAATCAATCAATCAATCAATCAATCAATCGATCAATCGTTACTTAATTTATTCTTTAAGACAGTTAACTGCTGAGCTGGTTGGTTTTCAGTCATATTGCCGGGATTTTAAGCGCAACGGACACACAAAAAACACAATACAACAACTTACAACAAGCGCCCGTATTGCCCTCTTTCTTGTCTGCGTCTTCATTGCGCTGAAAATCTCGGTAGTTAATTAATTAATTATTCTATCACTAAATCAGTCGAAATCAATGAACTAATTAGTGATTATTATTTCAGAAATTAAAAGGCATTCCTTCGTGAAACACTGTCAGCAAGTCATGGCAACGAGAGCAGCAATGTGGATGCTTGATGACATCACGACTTGTTCAAAACTTCCAGTGATTCCATTTTTTTATGTGGCTTTTATCAGGGCTCCCTTCAGGTGTACCGGTTCCCATTGCCGAAGGACATACAGGAGTACACGATAACTGGCGCCGATCCAACGTACGGGCTCTTCCAAGGATTGCCCAGCAACGACCCTATCCACGTGCTCATCAGGGTCTACGTGGTGAAGGTAAGTGCGAGTGAGCAAGTCGCGAAAGTAACACACGCTTGTTTGCTCGCCGTTTCAGCGAGCGTTTTTACTTTTGTCTAGGGTAAACCTTCTTTTAAAGCATTGTAAAGCATTGGTGTGTAGCGAATGCAGTACTTCAGAAATTTAGCGGAACCCTTTTTTTGATAATCCCGCAAAATAAACAGCGAGATAAAAGTGAACATTTCCCTCTTGGTCTACTGCATTGTCGCCGTCTTGGTTAACTCCTTGGGTAGAGAAACTGCCTCGGTGTGGCATGTACCGATTCGAGCGTCGAGCAAGGATAGTTTTCTATTCAGGCACGAAGGTTTTAGAAACCTTGCGAAGATTTTAGAAGTTTTGCGAAATTTCGCTAATGACATTCTAATGACATCCACTGCGTGTCTCTGAAAGTCGTAACAGTGTAGAAGCACAGCTTGGGCTGTACATGACGGATTGCTTATTTGTGTTTGTATGACCTACGTAGAGAGGTCGGTGTACTTGACAGTAATAAAGGCTACTTCTTTCTGAAGAAGGGAGAAGTATTTTAGAAGAACAGAAGACATAATAGACAACACAAGACAGTTCCTCCGCTCAGTGTATAATAAAGCTAACAACACAATCCAATTAGGCCGTTATGTTTTAGTAGATGATGGCGGATGTTGGTAGACACACGATGGTAGAAACGTAATACCGGGCAGCGAATTGAACACCACCAACAACGAAAAAAAGGACAGGCAATTTTAAGCAACGAATAATCATAGTTACAAGCACTGGCAATGTGCAAATGCTGGGACGGTTTGTTACAGTGCATGAATATAATGAGCCTCAATGGTAGCAAGCACGCTGAACACTCTGTGCTTTATTTTCTGAGAGGCTACTTTTTTCTTAGCACCAGAGTTGACCCCCTCGTAAATTCTGACTTCCATTCTGTCGTGTCCCGCTGTGTTTTTGACCACTTTCAAGGCTACGGATCTTCATCCCGCCGACATGAATGGAAAAGCGGATCCTTACATCGTAATAAACCTTGGAAGCAAACGAAACAGCGACAAGGAAAACTACGTGTCCAAGCAACTGAACCCCGTATTCGGCAAGTGAGTGGCCATCATTCCTTACCTTTCATTCCGAATCGTTTTCTTAACGCCTGCCCAGTGTGCTATTAGAATTGTTCTGACTTATTCAACTGTTAGAGTTGTTCAGACTTACTCATAAATTACTATTATCAATCGAAAACTTTTGCTTTACAATTCCGAAGGTGTTTGTGTACACTGCAACAGCCCTCTCTACACTTTTTCTATTTGAAGTAATTTTTACGACGTCTTTAAAAGAAAACTCTTTTTTACAGGCACCCACTCTTGCAGTGCCCTGGAACCATAAGTGGGGGGGGGGGGGGGAGACAGGCCACCTAGAACTCCTTATGGTGCCTTTCTTTTTGTCTGTTTACTTCCGTTACGCAAGATTTTCACTGCACAAACCAACGGTATCAAACGTCTACTCTTCTTGCGAGTTAGCAGTTTCCATCGTCATCACTTTAAGGCCTTCAGTGGTAACGCAGTGTCTCAGCCATGCCAGTGATATAACAGAAGCGTGCAGGCAGGCTCACCCTGACGGTCTTCATATGCACACGGCTCGCAGGTGCTTCGAGATGGAGGCCACCTTCCCGCAGGACTCGCTGCTGAACGTGCAGATCTACGACTGGGACCTGCTGGGCAGTGACGACCTCATCGGCGAGACCAAGATCGACCTGGAGAACCGCTTCTACAGCCGCCACCGGGCCACATGCGGGATTCCGCGCAAATACGAAACGTGGGTTCTGAGAAGGCAACTCTCCAGCCCCCTCCTTCGTACTTTCGACACCTCCTTTTCAGCTCCCGCGGTCTCAGCGTAGCAAGCGTGGTGCTGCAGTTCTAGTACGAAAGAGCTGCTTAACGCGATTACAGCCAAAAATCTGAAGTGAAGCCTCAGGGAAGCTCGGGGAAGCTCGGGTAGGTTCAGAGGAGCGTCGCGCAAGCGTCAGCGAATGGGTGGAAGCTTGGGAAAGTTTCGTGCAGCGTAGCGCCAGCTGCAGCCTGTGGGAGGGTGACCTTGAAGGTGACATTGGTGCTCTCAGGGTCCCGTGCTTTCGCACGTCTACACGGTTTAGCTACGTTAAAACCCTACCACTTTTTTCGTGCGACATGAGCGTGTGCACTTGCCTCTGAACAGGCGCCCACCTTTGAAGCGAACTGTGATAAGTTTAAAGGATGTTTATAAATAGGCCTTGGGTATCCTGTTTACACTGTATCATGTCTTCATCCTTTACACTTGTGCCCCTCCCCCATTACGGACCTCTCTTTCTCTTCCTTGTTTCAAACGCAATTTCATTTTTTCCTCATAGCATAATTAAGATGTCCACCGTGAGCGGGACATCACTGCTGCTTTTCCGTCGTCATAATCAACGCTATCACCTTTAAGCTTTGTTCTCTATATGTCACCTAGTTTGTAACAACAGGCAAGAAGCCCGTTACTCTGGCCGACCCTTCTAAGCTTCCAGAAAATAAACACATCTCTCTCTCCCCCTAGCTTTGCTCGCCACAGCATTGGACTGTGCTTTGAATCTTTAAATGAAGCATTGCAGTTTTGACCGTTCGTGTGACACGAAGACAGAGTCCGGTGGAGGTCTAAACAAAGCTCAGGTGTCATTAAAGGCACTCTGTTTTGTGTACTGTTGTGGCCATGCAGATAGCCTAATTTCTTCCGGTTATCAGCATTTGCTGTCTGAGAAGTCCTCACTCGCATCGGGTCCTTTGAGCCAAAGCACAACTCGGTTTTCGCACCATTCGACCGATCCTGTTGCAACTTAGACCAGAAATGCGCACTTTAACGCTAGGTGACAAATGGTGCATGAAAATAAACAGAAAGAGGCCTCCACCTGTACCATTAAAGTATCACATGACAATGAAACTTCGGAGTATGCAGTTGGTACTGAATAGAAGCTATGCAACATTTTATTTTATTTGTATCCGTAAGGCTGCGCATACGTGCATGCTTATAAGCAATTCCTTGGGTGTAGTCTTGTCACCGCTCAAAACGTTAATGTATTTTTTCGCAACGTTTTTCAGCTTACTTACGTTATATGTAAACTGAATATCGTGTAGCTGTATACTTCATAAGACAGCCTTATTTTTATATATATACGCACAGAGAATATAGTAGGGCTACTTTCACCATGCCGTCGGTCATTGGTGAGCGCTCTCTTTTTTTCTTCCCCTCCCCTCTGTCTCTCTCAGGTACGGCCCAAACCAGTGGCGGGACCCGCTCAGACCGAGCCAGGTACTCGCCAAGCTGTGCCGGGACACCAAGCTGGACGGGCCTCACTTCACCTTCAACCGGGTCAAGGTCGGCACCAAGACGTTCGTCTTCCGCTCGGACGTCGAGGACGAAGGTGCGCACCACGAACTTATTGCATATGTTCGTAGTGAGTGTTTCTTGCACTCATCACAGCACTTTTCAGCATGAAATGCTTTTTGCTCCCGTCGTGGGCACGCCACGGGTGACCTTGGCGTCAAAATGCAGAACACGTAGGCGAACCTAAACGACTTTGACGAAACTTTCAGTTCGCTTAGTGCCACGTACTGCGCTGCCACTGGAGCAGCACATGCAAGAGCAAAGTCTTCGAAGTCCCGCGGTGGGCGAAGCTACCGCGCGGCGCGAAGGCGCCTACGTTTTGCAGTGCAGCCCGAGAGGCGTCAGCACAGTCCAGGTGGCATTTGATAAGCTAGACCACAGCGTCCCGTGTGTTGCCGTTATTAAGGCGAATGCCTTTAATGCCTCATCGTTGTCGACAGAAGGTTTTCAGCAGAGGTGTCGCGCTTTTCAGTTGGTCGAAATGGTTATGAAGTCAGAATGCGTGGATTTAAAGCAATGAGGTCACACACGGATCCCTTACACCCCCTTTTGGAGCACACGTCAACTAATAAAATAGTTTTCGTCCGCTCCGACAGGAGGCGCAAGGCGTCTGTCGGTGACCACAACAGATACTTCATTACTGCGACTAGAGCCATGGGTACAACCGAACTCATCGAAGCAGAGGGAGAGTCGTGCTAAAGAAGCAGTCAAAGTCAGCAGTCAAAGTGTGTATTTGTAATGTGTAGTGAAAGAGTGCAGTCAAATAAAGCACTAGCACAGCACGAACAGTATCGCAGTCAATGCCAAACAGTACGCCAGGAAAGGCTTTCGCCTTGCAGCACTTAAGAGAGCCACAGTGCCCCTGAATTTTTACGTAATGCACGGGAATACTAGAACACAGGTCCCGTGGCGCCATCTACCAGCACAGCCAATAACGAGCTCTAATTTGTTCGTCGACGCGGAAACCGGCGGAGGGTGTGACGGCGGCGTCCAGCCGCGGCGAATGTCTGAGTGTTCTTCATAGCGCATGCTGGCATCCACACGTCTTCGGCACGTGGCGAGCGCTGGTCGCGCTGGCCGTCATGCATAAAAAGCAGCAGAGAAAGTCAGGCGTGTTTTCGCTCATGAAAGAAAGCGTAGAAAGAAAGAGTAGTGGCTGAGAAAGGACGCTCGCCTGCTTGTGTGCGGCTATCAGTACCTTCTAGATTATGGTGCAACTTCCCTGCAGTACATTTCATGCTTACAGGACGCTAATACATGTGAAAGAGTTCGGTGGTTTAAACAGTCAGTGTTTCAGTTTATGAAAATGCATTTGTGTACACGACCACATGGGCTTGGTTTTTAACATTACCGTTACATCGTTTACGGAGTAGAAACTGTAATGTCAGTATGAAAGAAAATTTCAGTTAATGATCGGAACCGACGGTTTTGCTGTCATCGGAATACACTACATTGCTCCATGGTCATTAAAATTTTGTTTTAGCTTGTTGTAAATCCCGATTGCTTGAAAACAGACGAGTCCGAACTATTTGCTGTCATGTACTGATTTCGTCTATTTCGAGCTAAAATAGGGACGCAAGATGACATGCAAATGGCTGCACGCGCATGTACATAAATGCCAACACTGATTTGCCAGGAGTTCAGCATCTGCCTAAAATGTACTCCTCGTGCATCTCATCTCATCGTCATCATCATCAGCCTGACAACGGCCCCTGCAGGGCAAAGGCCTCTCCAAATGCCAAGAGGAAACGTGTACCAAGAAATTTTCACAAATCAAAATTTTTTGCTGAACCTAGTACGAGACCTAGTGCCCCTATAGGGCATACTCGTGCCGTTGCGCGTCCCGTGCAGTGCCCTTTCCCGTCCCCGTAGGTAGCAACAAGCTCACCGACGAACACCAAAGCCTGGCCGTGCTGAACCGCTGGGAAGAGGTGCCCAAAGTGGGATGCCCCCTGGTGCCCGAGCATGTAGAGACCAGGGCTCTGTACCACCCTGACAAACCGGGCATCGAACAGGTACTCAGAGAATATAAGAACATCAGCATGGGCAAAGACTGTCGGGCTGCACGTATTAGGCATGCTATGTTGCTCGATTCACCTGTACACCGTATGTTTCAGACTCGATCCACGTTGCCTTAAAAGTCTGCAGAAGTTAACAGATGTGTACGCTGAGCCCGTGCTAGCAGCCACCAGCTCATACAAGGAGAAGAAGTTTATCAGACGTAGGAAGAGATTTTGGCGAGTTGGCTTGAAGTTTTGGAGAAATCATTACCGTATATTAAAAGTCATTCCTAACAAAGGACACATCAGACGTGGCGTGACTCAGCATTCGTTCTTGTCTTATGTGTCCTCTCTTGTGAAGGTCATTTGTTGTCCAAAATATGTTACAATAGTGGTTGTTGTGCTGTCTTCTCATTTATCGCGAAACATGCATCAAAAGTGGTGTGGTAACTTATTTTATAAATACTTCCGCCCAATGGCAGGGGTGCTATTTCTGTCGTGCCTTCTGTGGCTTACTATGTCACCAATGGTGTTTTGCTACCTTGACTTCTACATTTTGGTTGATGTTTCGACTTGTAAACGTGAGCGGCAGTGCCAAAAATTTCGGAAGAACATGGATCACGTGTTCTCAGCTGGGTACGAAAGTTCTTCACGCGGGCGCTACTGTTGAAATGGTCGTGATTGTGCTCACGTGACCAAACCCACAATCACCCCGAAGATTGGTTTACTGTTCCAGAACTTTTTCTGAGAAAAACAATCTTCTCTCTACAGATTGCCTACAATTGAAAGGCATCTGCATCTCTCTCTGCCAACAAATTGAAAGGCATAAATTTTTAGTTTAACTTTTGACACATTTCTGTCTTCCCCTTACCTCTGCTACGCAGGGGAAGCTGGAGATGTGGGTCGACATGTTCCCAATGGACATGCCTCTACCCGGGCCTGCAGTTGACATCTCTCCCCGGAAACCTAAGAGGCAAGTGATGCAAATTCTTGCAGTATATTTTTTTCCCTTCAAGCCGTAGCCGGCGAATTAGATCAGCGTGAAAGGAAAAAAAAAACACAGCCACATCATGAGTAAGATCTTATAATTCCAATCAAAAGTAAAAATAAATGTAAGAGAAAACTTCCCCAAGTTATATTGACTTAATCAGAGAGAAAAAAACTATAGCAAAACTGCAGATTGGGCTAGTTCGTGGAGATTCGTGGTGTCGAACCGTCATTACAAAGAGAAAACCTCGATGGAGAGGCCTCGGAAGACAATTGAAAGTTGGCACTTTGCGCTGCTTATTCGAGCGGCACGTAGAAGCTAAAAAATACGTTTTGTACACACGGCAATGTAATAACCTGCTTTATTATAGCTACGTAGAGTACGCTACGGCACCCCTTGTTGTTTTTACACTAGAACGTCGCTTAGTAGAACGTGATTTCAAATAAGGGCATTCTGAAAGTGTGGGCGAGCCTTCAAGCTCTAGTGATTTTATTTCGCTTACCTTTATGTACGCTATCTCGCGTTTCCAGCATCTTTGTTTGTACTGCCCCAAAAAGAGTTCTACGCACCAAATATTTGCTTTGCAATCAATATGAATGAGCCAGGAGCAGAAATTTTGTTTCAAGTGAAACCAGAGCTAAGTGTTTTTCTAAGCAGCTTCCAAATAATACTTCCTGCGGTTTCACTATGCCTGGACCACCGCATATGAGACAGGGCGCTATTCTTCGTTGCGTTTACGGAAGCTGCATGTAGGATTTATGCATGTATTTGTTCATTATGCCTTGGACACTTTCCCACACTCTAAACACGAATACGCATATACAAGAATAAAAAGTCAGTAAGCTGTGCTCTAGCGCACTCAGCTTATGCTCCTTTAACTCCTTTCTACTCCATACACTTTTATTACTCCCTTCCCCGTCTCAATAGTAGTAGTTCGGAGTAGCATGGCAGAAACATGTTTTTACAACCTGCTGTAAGTTCGCACTTCCCCGCAGCTCAAGTTTTCTGCCTTGGTGCCGACGTTTTGCACCTATGGAATGCGCTTAAATGAGTCTTTCTGACTGCGTTTTACAGCTACGAACTGCGCATCATCATCTGGAACACGGATGACGTGGTGCTGGAGGATGACGCGTTCTTCACTGGAGAGAAGATGAGTGACATCTACGTGAAAGGGTGGGTAATGCTGTACGAACAGAGAGAATTTCGGCACTGGCAGTTACTACTATTTTCTGCCGATACGCCGTACGCACTGCAGCGTTCGCTGCGGTGCACATTGCGCAAAGTATCCATTGTACTTGAGCTTACTTTTCTTCAGTTTTCTTCAACTTGCTTACTTTCTCTTGTTTGACGTGTTTTGTTCCGTATTACGCTCGTACTCAATTCTGAGAACAGGAACAAGAAATACCATTATACTGAAAAAAAAACGCTGTTAGTTTGTCCGGCTGCCATAACCTGCCGTATGGCGCTGAACGTTCAATTATGGCGGGAACATGATTGCTAAGTAAATCCCGTTGATTTTTTATGAACGTCTCAACTAATCGGTTTGCCCCAAGAACAATTTTGGGTGCTAGATTTTGCGGCGTGTAAGAAGAGTAGGCCATCACAATCGTAATGTTCGCGCAGCATCTTACTGCTATCTGTAATTTTTTTTCTTTATGGCGAGTGAAAATATTTTTAGTAGTTAGGTTTCAACTACTACTCGCGGCCTTGAAACAACTCTAGTTAATGAAAAAAAAAATCTGACCTTGGGTTACTTCAGATGGCTTTCAGGGGGCTCTTTTCATCAATTAATTCACTTTCTGTCATTTTGAATGCTTGTTTTGGTACAGCCCGTAATTTAATTGGAAAATGCCTTAGAAAGGAACCCTCTCGTTTCCAGGTGGCTGAAGGGTCAGGAGGACACGCAGTGCACTGACATCCACTACCGGTCTCTGACGGGCGAAGGGAACTTCAACTGGCGCTTCGTGTTCCCCTTCGACTACCTGCCCGCCGAGGAGAAGATCGTCATCTCGCGCAAGGAGTCGCTGTTCTCGTGGGACGAGACCGAGTGCAAGATCCCGGCGCGCCTCGAGCTCCAGGTCTGGGACGCTGACCACTTCTCGGCCGACGACTTCCTCGGTGAGTCCGCCGTGATTACAAACGTAGGGGGCCCTCGCAGACCCCGAAATATCTTAAACTCGAATGTGGTCGTATCCGTCCAGATGTCGATGCAGGCCCAGTCACTCTGCCTGAGGCCCTAGAGTTGAGAGGTAGGAATGGTCATGCAAAGGATTATGCGGTGAAGTTAGTAAAAAGTGTATGGAAGATTGGCGGCTCAAAAGCAGAGGGTTGAAATAAGGTTAAAAGTGTAGGATTAAAAATGTATTTAAACAAAATGGCGAATTTTTAGAGCGACTTATGTCACAGTTAACGAAATATAAAGGAAAGACGCCAGACATGATAGAAACCGACACCACATCGTTTCAAAAGCGGACACTCCTATCTTCCATCCACCCATTCACAGCCCAGGAGGGGGGGGGGGGGGGAGATATTGGCGCGGTACATCTGCTGCAGTGCACGGTTCACTAATCAGTACGTTTGAGAACTATCTTTCATGCAGAACCGCCTTAGTCTCGGCTCTGCAATTTTAGCGACTGTATTTGCGAGATTACGCACGTGGCAGAGTCGGGCTAGACGGCAAGGTTTTAAGGTTGTCCGATATTGCAGTATTTTAAAAACATATATCAGCTTTGCAATCAGCTTTCATGCTTTCACGTGTCATTCTGGTATGTAATCGCCTTTCTCTAACGAGTGGACGGCGTACATGCAGGCCGTGTAGTCAACGAACAACTCTAAAACCTTTTCTTGGTACGCACTCCCATAGACCTAAATCTCCAACTGTAACCATCCCCCGGCTTGCTTCACAGATCGGTGGACGTATACCTTTTTCAAGAGGTTTCACTGCAATGCACTCGAACAAGGTCTCGACTTAGAAACGCCTTCTTTGAAAATAGTTTGTAACTAATACACTTGTAACGAGGCTTGTGGTAGGCGGCCTGTGGCAGGGCGCGGGAGGGTGGGGGAGGGGTGGAGCGCTTGCGTTTCGTGAGGCGTCCCGGTAACCGTGTTTGGTGAGCCGGAGGATCGAAGCGTCGACGATATTGCATTGGCCGGTTACTGCAATCTTCTAATTTCCGCGCGCGGTCCCTCTCGCCCTCCTCTTTTCAGCGTAATTGTCATGGGCATCTGTGCTGATACTAGCTGACATGGCAACTAGCGCTAAAAGGACACGGGTACATAATGTTTCGACAGGACACATGCCTTGTGTGTCCTTGTCCTTTTGGCGCTAGTTACCATGCCAGCATTCGCAAACCTGTGCCATATTAAAAGCCTTAGTGATACTAGCGCCGCCGAGCACTGACCTCGCTTCCAGTAGAACGTGGTGTCTAACTTTGCGGGCTGTCAACCTCTTTGCGGTTGACAGCAAAGGTTTGCGGGCTGTCAACCTCTTTTTTACCACTTTCGCGCAAATCACCATGCACTGACTGAATGTGTACAAGCTGCTCGTCGGCAATAAATTTTTATTCGCACGATGCAGCGATAGTGGCCCGGTTGAAGCCATTCGAGAGGCCTGTGCACTTTCCTTTCATTTCTTGATAGAGGCACGTAAAACAAACAAGAAATGCTCTCTTGTTTTGTTCGCCGGCACTGGATGTTTGGGCTCCGCCTCATGCGGGGTGTTCTCGTTTTCGCATCCCTCTTCTGATGGCGCTTCACCGTACAACAAAAAGCGAACCAGGAAGTGGCGGAGAACAGCATCTCACGTATACTTGAATGACCTTCGTCACGTGAAGGCATGAATGTCATTCCGTCCGTTATACTATATGAAGTACACACGCGGGCTTCGCACGCGAGGTCCCCTACTAGACCGCTATCTGTAGCTGAGAAAGGCTGTTCGATAAGAATCAAGAACTCTCCTGATCACAGGAAGTTCGAGGTCATTTCTAGGCCTTGAAAGAAGGCATCAGATCAGTAGATCATCGAGTCGTGGTAGAGAAAAACATGCCTTGTGGACACACGGCTCGGCATCATGGCTATCCAATGTGACGTGCGGAGGTCCATCATTGTTTCGCACGTGCGGGCTTCTTTTCTGTATGTTTTCTTACATCTTCCGCATTTTCGCTCACATTCATAACATTTGCGAATAGCGTGGGTGCCGGCAATGTTCTAAGCGGTGCTGCAATGGGTCTTACCGTTGATGCACTTATTACCTACCCGCACGCCTATGACGTGATGTAGTAATACAAGCTGTCATACTTGGTGCCGCTGTGTTTCGTCTACTTGCCGACAATAATATTTTAGGAGCAAGAATTTTTTTTTTACAATCACTTTCACATGCGAAAAACCAAACAGACCAACCAGTACCTTTCACAAATTCGATGTTTGGGAAATTCGGTGAGTAACAAAAATATCTTAGCTAGACTTGAGTGTGACAATACACAGAATGCAGTATATCGCAATGTAATGGACTTCCTTTCTCCGACTTGCATTTCACATATCGCTGACTCTAACATCGCCGCGGTGGCTCAGTGGCTATGACGTTGGGCCCCTTGGGCGCTAAGTCGCGTTATCGAATCCCGATCGCTGCGGTCTCTTTGAAAATAGAAACAGTTCAATGTGGAGCGCGCTGTGAACGCATGTCTGTGAACGCCAAGAGGTCCTAATTAATTCTGAATCCTACGCTGCGGCGTCCCTTCACACTTCACGTACGGCTTCGGGATGTTGAACTCCATATACCATCATACAATACCATACCATACCATATCATCTTACCATTCCAGACCGTATTGTACCGCACCGCTCCGTAATGCACTGTGCCGTACCGTATCATATCATAGCATTCCAAACTATACTGTACCGTACTGTACAATACCGCACCATAAACTAACTCGATCGGGTGAACTGGAATGCTCACTCATCGCTGCAGAGAATACGCGAGGCAGTCGTAAGTGGACTAGCCTCCCTGAGCCTAGTCATACTGAGTCTAGTCAGTCAGAGATTAGTCAACGTAAAGTCACTGACGTATGTACTGCTGGTTCCACTGTGCCATCTAGTGGAGCCTGAAATAACCTAGCCTCAGAAACATTTCAGAGTACACTAGCTCCAGTCATAGGGCTTAATTCTGCCCAGTCGTATACATACAGCAGGTAACATCAGTTTCAAAAGGGCCACTAGTGGCGCGCCTACCCATCAGGCTAACCCCGCCTAGGATTTGTGCGAGCTTTGGGTGATGAAGCACCTGGAGACGTCACTGATTACCACGTGCCATCTTGCCGTGCAGGTGCCATAACGCTGGACCTAAACCGGTTTCCGCGGGGCGCCAAGTCGTCCAAGCTGTGTGGCTTGAACATGCTCAAGGCGGACGCCAACGTGCCCACCATCTCACTTTTCAAGCAGCGGCGCGTCAAAGGGTGGTGGCCCTTCTTCGTCAAGAAGGAGAACGACGAAATGGTGCTCACGGTAAGGTGCCACGCTGAAGGCTCGAAGAGCTGGCGTAGTGTAGCTTTCGCTACAAAAGTTGACGTGATGTCAGTGCCAGGAAGGATGGTGTCTCTTTTTACAGAAGGAAAAATGTTATCTGCAAAACGCAGTGGCAGTCAAAGTGACTGTAGAGCAGGCTCCCGCAGTCGTAAACTTGTGAATCTTGTCAGCGCAGCAGGCTAACTTTTGACGAATGTACTAACGATACAAAGGAAGCCGTCTTGCATAATACTGCTGCTTTAAACCGAGTGGTACCGGCCATCGTCGTGCGCGCCGGTGGAAGCAGGTGCCTGATGTGAAACCTCTTCTGTCTGTTCTCAGGGAAAAGTGGAGGCTGAACTGCACCTGCTGACTAGGGAGGAAGCCGAGAGAAACCCTGCCGGTCTGGGAAGAAACGAGCCGGACCCACTGGACAAGCCCAAGTAAGCGAAGTTTATTTTTTCTTGCCGGGGCCTCTCAGCCCACTTGCTGTGAATCTTAATAAGTTGCGAATTTCTCCAAAAGCAGGATGCTTTTAGCAGCTGTGAACATTGCTCTGTTTTCTACGCTCGCCTTGCACTTTGAGGAGTATGTTCATCAGTGTAAATCATGATGATAGAGAATATTTAGAACATGATACAGAGTATCGTGATGCGAGACAGAATATCGCGAGGCGAGGCAAAGGGGTTCAGTCATATTCGAGGTTTGCCGTGTGAACATCGAGGCAGCGCTGTGCCTTCATACTCTTGAGCTGCAATACACACATTAGAGCGCCGCGACATCTTTGAAGAGAGACGCTTTTGAATTGGTACGAAACTGTTACGAAAGGGGAAACGGTAGTCCTATTGCTTCCAAATATTCGAATCATTTTGTTTCTCTCTTTCTTTCTCATGTTGCCACAATGGTTCATTATTTGCGTCCGTGACTACATTCAGAATTCAGGGTTATGTTTGAGAGAGCGCGAATGGCAGAGATCACTCAGACGTGAAAAGTTGAATCGAACAAGCACAGAAGGTACTGATTCGCTTCTGGAAAGGGCACAGCTAAAAGTCAAAACCACGGTAATACTCACTTTTATGAGACCATTTTGTTTTAATTCGACGGCAACATTGCATTGCATTGCTACCATATGTGACCCACTAATGTTCAAAAACGAATTGACCAGCTTTATGCATACTTGATATAGCACATAAACTGTGTTCGTATGTGTAGTTGAATCCAAGCAGTGCCGCTATTCGTTTGCTGTTTTTTCTTCTGTCATTATAATACGGTTTTCTTTCAAGTACGTTTTAATAATTGTTTGTAGTCCAATGTATTTAATATTGTTTTCTTTTATGCTTTTCCACTTTGTACCATGTTTTGTCTGCTAAATATTGTGACCCCTCCCCTCACACAATGTTCCAAGTGTGGAACCTGTGAGGTATTTGTATAAATAAATAAATAAACAACAGACGTTCACAAATTTATACGTATTTTTGTGCACACGTATTGTGTGCACCAAAAACCAGATCTTGGCGTCTACCTCAATTTCAGGCAGCCTACTGATTTGTGTGGATGACGCTAAGCCAGGCCAGTCGTGCTTGTAATGGTCGCTTACACCTGACCAACCGAAAAGCTTCATGGGATTGGTGACGAGGAACACATCTGCCGTCCTGTTTCTGTTTTTTTTTTTGTTTTCAGGCGTTAGTTATAGCCTTTCCTGAATAATATCTTAATCTGACAAAAGCAGTGCAACTTGCGTGGGAACCTCAACAAATAAAAACAAAATAAAGGCGTAGGGAGGACACGTGGAGGCTCGCGGGTTTGAAATCTGACATTGTGTCCTTCGATTGCAATGCGCAGTCGGCCCGACTCGTCCTTCATCTGGTTCCTGAACCCGTTGAAGTCGATCCGCTACATCGTCTGGCACCAATACAAGTGGGTCATCATCAAGGCCATCATCGCCATCTTGCTCATCCTCCTGCTGGCACTGTTCTTCTACTCAGTGCCCGGGTACACCGTCAAACGGATGCTGGGAGCCTAGGCGGCTCACTTCCCAGCATTGCACTTCCGCTTCAACCTAACCCATGTTGCGTAGTGTTTTCTGTGTTTTTGTTTCGTGTTAACTCTCTGTGATCTCCGATGATGGTAACCGTGTACAAATGTACAAGCAGCCTGTTTTAAAAGGTGGCCCACTTATCATTTTGTAGGTGACTCGTAGCTCATGGCTTGTGTTTTTGTGTTTTTTGTCCTACGAGTCCATACGCGTTGTGACGACTGAATGTCACATGTTTACTCAGCACACAGTTCCAAAACTTTTGTGGGGTGGTTTCGAGTGTGGGGGTTTGTGGATGCACTTGTAAACAGCAGAGCACAAGAAGGAACAAGGATGAGGTAATAAATGAGCACGACCACAAGCGCTGCGCATTTCTTGTGACCGCGTTTATCTCTTCCTTGTACTATGCGTCCACATGCTATCTGCTGTTCACGAGTATGCCCAACGAACTAGCCCAGCGATACGTGTTTGACAGGGTGTGGTTTGTTTCGCAATACTAAAGGCAGCCATGCTGACGGGAAAGCTTAGCGGATGCAAAGTTGAGGCCCAGGGCGCTTGGCCCAAACATGAGTAGATATGCATATTTCTAGGCCGACAAGCCATGACGTCATCACCAACTAGATGTAAAGGAAAAGCAGACGAAAAGTGATGGAAGATTTTGTTTGAGCTTATGCGCACACGAGGTCGAGCGTTAAGGTGTCCAAAATAGCCTAAGAGATACCCACCGCTTAAAAGACCGGTCAAACGTTAAAAACCTTACTAGCCGATGAGCCGTTAAGACAGTTCACCAGCTGCTGGCGGTCTTTAGCAGTCTCTTCACTTATAAATGAAGTGGGTTGCACCCGTGTGCTGTGGATCTCGTCTAGGGTCGACACAGGCAAGGTATAAGCCCGGATGAAACGGAGAATCATCAAGCCACCTGCATAGCATCCCCGACTTTCACAGACAGCGCCGCAAGCGTTGAAGTGAGGCGACCACGCATCAATCCTTAAACCGATTGACCCGGCTGCCAGAACCCCGAAAAAGCCAAAGGATACAGTATGCAGGTTATAGCATCGGTAGATTATAACCGAAGCCCAGGTGCTTATTTCCTGTTGGGAACCAACTTTGGATCTCTAGGATGGTAGGTTTTGCAAGGCGAAGTATACACTACGAGTGCTCAAATTTTCGCACTCGTGGCGAGCTTTCTGTGCGGCCTACATTGATGTGCGAGTGCAACAGTAGCTGTCTCGATGGGGCACAGAGCCCGAGTTTCCAAACCTCCCGCCTGTAGGTGCTTTGCGTTGCAATGGACAGCGCGGTGGATGCACTTCTTAGTTAAACGCTGCGGTACATTGCGAACGCTAAGATGCGAAGCCAGAGTGAAATCGTGGCGCGAAACGGGCTCTGTGCGAAAATGGTTACGGCTTTGTAAATGAGAACATGGATTGTAATGCTTTTTGCAGAGAGGTTTGAAGACGTTCATGATTTGTATTATATGTTGTAACCCTTTGTGAAGACACCTTTGGTTCAAAGCAGTACTTTCTTTTGCTGGTATTTAGAGTCCTGTACCAATGTCTGTAGCTACTGAGTTGAGAACTGTTTCTGATATTAATGCGCGCTTTAAATTTCTTTTGTATATCAGAACTCCATCGGATAAAAATTCCGGAATGTAGTTACGGCAAGATTTTGATATTGTGCCGTAGTGAAAGTTCTAGGCGACCGCTTTTGTAGGAGGTCCTGACAAGACACATTGACTTTTATTGTACACGTTCTTTGTAATTGCTGCCGTTTTATATTGCGATATACATGTTTTATTTCAACTGAAATCTTGTCACATGGCAAACAGCGAAGAATGTGGAGATGCTTCTTTCGCACTCAGTTTAGGTGTGGCGCCCACGGTTACTTCAGAGTTTAGTCCAGTACACGCGATTTTCGTTGTTCGGAGTGTGAATAGGGTTAAGTTAAAATACTTTTTACAACTGTCTACCTGCTATTTTTCTGTGTATGCAGCATCTGCAGTGTATATTGTGGTATCTTAGGCAACAAGAACCATGTCCATGCAGTGAGCCATTTGCCTCCTGCTATAGCAAAACATGTGTCGTTAGTTTCGCATGTGCATCTCCAGAACAAAATGTAGTATCAACTAATCTGGTATTGCCAGAGTGAAACACTGTATAACTGAGACTAAATGAGCAAAACGAAGGTGCTGTAGATAATGAACTTCAGCTTATTCTTTTTTATTGCTGATCTGGTCACTAAACTTAACAAATACAACGTCTACTGACACCGTGCATGGTATCTGGGAATTTACTTTCTGTGACAGTTCATAATCTCCCGCCACCGCGTTTTAACCAATTTCAATTCCCAAAGGCTCTTTTTTCCTCAGACAGAAAATAGGTGTAATGATTTCACAAACCAGAACACAGCAGCATATCCCTGCGTCGCTCAGTTCGTGCACCTGCTTCGAGCAGTAATCAGTTGGCCTGAGCAACAACTGTGAGCATGCTGAATTTGGCTTGGCCCAGTGTCTAAGTGAGAAAGTCTAAACGTTTCACAAAGCCTACCCGTTTCGTTCTTTGCAACTTCCAATCCTACACTTGTGCTTTATTGTTATCTTTGGCGATGTTATTATCAAAGATTGAGGCAGACGTTCATGACGCTGAAAACGCACAACTTGAGAATAAGGCATGCGGCAAATACATTGTGCCTAAGTGGAACAGGGTCTACGCAAAACAAATACGTCGATGCTAGGATCGCCGGAAAGGTGCACATTTTCTTGTAAACATAAAATGACGCTGATCTGTGGCAATATTCAACGCCATGATGAGTTCTTATGCACCCCGGACTACTGTAAAGCTAACGACCTGATCCTATCGGTTTCTGTGAGCTAATGCGTGCATTTGAAATGCAGATTTATGTTGCTATGTGATCGCCAAATTTCACGCTAGGAGACGGGACACAAAAAGGAGGAAGAACGGCGACGAGACAGCGAATTTATGTCCGCGTACTGTTTTTTTTTCTTTTCTTTAAACGAACTAAATTATATCAGTGGTTCATAAAACTAGCCCTGTTCTCAGCTAGTTACCTCTCATCACTTTCGTCAGTCCTGCGCATTTAACGAAAAACTTCAGTCTCTTTTTCGCGGACGTGCTTTCAGGTAGTGGCAGGTAAAATAAGGAAGCACGGAAGGAATTTTTATCAACGTGTACGCAGCGAGGAACAGTCCGCATTCTTGATTCAACGCTTCCTCTATTTCAGTGTCAGCCACATCATTCGCTTCGCAACAGGAAACGTTTGCTGCGCCTCTGTTCACTTGCTCGCCGCGACGTGGCGCCACCAATAAGGATAGGTGGCTGACGTCATAAAGAGCGCTGCTGACACCCAGCAAATGGGCTTTTATAAAGAGCCGCATAGCGAAGTAAGAAACCCATTTTCGGCGGCAGTTTCTTAGGGGTGGATTGCTCTCTGCCTCCCACTCTACGTATAGAACAGACACGAAGGCCAGCACATGGGAGAGCATAAGGAAGAGTGGTACGAGAAAGCTTGACTTCCCCATCCGCATGATTTTGCTGGCAGTGAAATTGAGTATGCGTTGCTTCGGGGACCGGCGATGAGAAAACAGGATCAAAATGCCAGCATGAAATTCAACTCGAGTTCTTCTATTAACGGTGCTGCTACCCGACACTAATTCTTTTTTTTTGTTAGTACGGCGCCTGGAAACCTTGGCTTCGTGCGAGCAGTTAGAAGGTCTGAAAAGGGCGTGGCAAGGTTGTCACGCCAGTGTGTGCCTCTAGAGGTCTGCGGCTGCCCCGCCATAATGCTACTCTGGACCTCACATTGAAACTGGTTTATTGTTGTCCCTCTGTGATATGTATTTGTCGTCACCCACTATGAGCTTGTTTCGTATTTCGTGTAAAAAAAAAGAAGAGAAGCACTTCTCTCTTGATACCACGAGGTGCTATGGGAACAAAGGAAACGACATGGTGACTAAACCATTTCCTTTTTTGTTTTGCAATCGTAACAATAAAACTGCTACACGACCCCTCAGTGGCAAAGTAGGCTATCTTCCTTTGCCTGCCGACTTTAGCAGGGCCGTTAACAGTGCACACCTAGCCACTGTAATCATTTGTGCGATCAGTTCAAAAACTTTCGGAGTGTTTAATTGCTCACTGCTAGGAGGTATTGCTTGCCTCATCCTGTGAGAACCGCTACTGATCACAAGACCTGAATGGCACTGTGATGTTCGTGCAACTGTGAAACAGTTTTGGGTGTAACGCGTGCCAGCGGAGCCGTAAGAGCAGCGCAGCAAAACGAAAGTAGCAGTACTTCGAGCTTAAGGGCTTAGTAGACGACAAGTTGCAAAATAGCGATCGACGATGCATTTTGGTTCAACGGTGTCTGAAACCTAAATAGGACTAGTATAGGTGTCACAATATCATTACAATGAGATAAAAGATTTGTTTGAGGAAACGTACTAAGTTTAGTTTGGTTATCAGGACTCCGGGCGACATGGTACTAAGTATGTAATTTTAGCTTGATGTCTTCAAGTATTTTTCTCATTGTGGAGTCAGTGAGAAAAAGATTGAAGAGAGTTCGAATTCGTAGTTTCATTGCTGTCTACCTTACATGGCCTTAGCATAGCAGGCAAAATCTGAAAGTGGAGTTTTTTAAATAAGCGGCAGAAAAAGAAAAAAGATCAATAAGATAGAAAACAATGTTAAACTTATCCAACAATGTGTACAGCATGTACAACGACGGAATTCATACTACGCTCGTTGAACTTACGGTAATATGGCATCGCACCCTCACAGGTGTTTGCACATTTTTACACGTGTTCTCGGTAGGCGAAATGGACGTGCGTGTAAGCTGGTGTCTCAGCGACAATCGCGATCCTTCAGCGTATAAACGTAGGGCTGGTTCAGGTTAGCTGTTCTGGGCTCGAAAACATAGAAACACTTTCGCGGTTCTATCAAGTGTTCCCTTCTGTCTCAAATCACTTCACCGTACAACACCAAAAGTAGAATAGAGCACAGCCAATAGTAGCTGTAGAAAACAGAGGGCTTATAAATGCTCGAGACCAACACAAGAGCTCGATAGTAACTGTATTTTTAATTCTTAAAGGCGTATTTTTAACTGTACGCAAAGTTCATTTGTGCACACCAAAAACCTTCACCTTTGCCTTCGCTAGCAGTTGTAATTGTTAGATCGGTGTGTAGATGTACATATACCCAAAAGGACGCACACCCTATTAATAAGAGCTCACCTTGAAGACGTGTTGTAAACTTGATGTTTTAATCTTTGTCACACCTCAGATGACTTAAACAAGAGGTTGCCCTGCAAACTAAAGCTTTCGCACCTTTTGAGGCTCACTGAACGACTTCTATAGTGATTAAGCGCAGTTACGCTCTATGCGTTTGAAAATATTTAAACCACTTCCTAAGTGCGCCTAACGTGCCAAGAGGTTTCAGTAATTACTTGTGGGAAAAATGGTGCTGTAATGATATTTATTTTATCCGACCTCATTGTTCATACATGATTTAAACAGTCAACTTTAATGAGTAGATTCTGGAACAAAATCTCTATTTACAAAACCACATAGTTTATTCTTAGTTGTTTATCATCCTCTTAGAGTCAAAATTGCGAATTACACAGAGAAAAATAAATGTCACCAATATTCGTGAACTTAACCAAAATGTAAATGTAACATGCTGGCTTCCAGAAAAAGAAGGCCGAAAAGCATAGAAACGTTCATTTTGAAAAGCGTTTTTAAGCAATATCAATTGATTAAAACTCTCTGACAGCATGAAACGGAGAGGCAACTAATGCAGACAAATTCTTAAACACCAATTAACTAAAAGTCGAAGAAAAAGACACAGCGCTTGATCACAACTTAGCACAACAGATGCTTGTCCACGTAGGCCTGGACAGGACGCGGCCTGTCCTTACCTGGTAGCAACAAAGCTAGTGATAACGACGAGCTCTACTTGCTGCTTCTCGTATGTCATTAGTTGCTAGGTAAATCCGAACAAACGTTGTTGTTATTCGCTGTAAAACTGCTGAAATGAAGTGTCACCAACAGAATTGTTTGTTGCATTCAGCAGAGGTAAACTGGTGCAGTTGTAGAATGTAAATATAAAGCTGCATATTTTTGAACCCCCGATTTTCCTTGCGCTAAGAGGGCAGCTGTTGTTTTTTTCTTGTAATTCGTCTGTGAGATGTCTTTTGAGTACACTGCGCTACGGTGATTGAAAAGGTTATTTTACGTTATCTGACAACCTGTTACCAGAACTTTGCCATTGCCTTTTCCTGTGCATACAAGGCAAAATATTGTGGAATGTCGCACATCCACACCGGCTTTTCGTGTTTTATCCCGCTGGTATTTAGTAGCACTTAGCAATGGCATGCGAAACGTACTTTGTTTAGTTACACACATTGCCGCGAATTTGTCTCACTTGATTTGTCTTGAGAGCTCGCTGTGTCTTTAATTGTTGCTTTTGCACACAAATATGTAAGTTTCGGAAGACTACTTGGTCACCGAGTCCTTTCACGTGACCCTGAACTTTGTGAATATGTAAATAGAACAAAACCAAAAGAGCGTCAGCCAAATAAATATATATTTTCTTTTTCCTTCGTGATCGTAGCACTGAAAGCTTAGTAAAACGAGGTGCTTGAATGTCCAGCAATATATGTACATCATCCTCGGGATTGTTCATTATAATATTTCGCTAAGCGTTTTTATTTATCCTGCGTTGCAAGTTTCTCGGTGCATTTCTTTTTTTTTTTTTGAGTGACGTGAACATTTGCATGCACTTCTGCTGATCAGTTTTCTGAGAAAAAAAAAGCAAATTCCTTATCGAAGAGTTGCAATTTCCAGTTTCCAGCTGTTTGTTTGGCATGGCTGTCTGTTTTTGTGATCCGTTCATAATCGACTCTGATTTCTGAAAAGCAGTTTTTTTGGATCTCTGTGCTTTGCTGTAATATGTTCATTGATGAAATAAATTTTTGTTTATAACGTTCTTCCCCAAAATGTTCACTCCTTTCCTGTCTTTCCGGCGTCCTCAATGCAGTATGACGCGGCGACTGTGAAAAGGCCAAAACTTTAGTCTAAAGCACCTTCTGCGCGTGTATGGGGCTCAACACAAGATAACAAGCGGTAACATTTAATTAAAAATGATCTGGATGTAACCATGTGTGCTTTAATTCATAGCAATTCATCGTCATTTTCTGCCTACCTGGTCACAGCTGCTTTGGAAGCTGCGGAACACACAGTTCGGTCTGTGCAAGTACAAATCAAAGAAAGGAAGCATCTTACCTCAGAATTCGAGGTGTGAGCAGCGAATCATGTCCTTTATACGCCGCCGCGGTGACTCAGTGGTTATGGCGCTCGGCTACTGACCCGAAAGACGAGGCTTCGATCCCGGCCGCGGCGGTTGAATTTCTTTGGAGGAGAAATTCTAGAGGCCAGTGTACTGTGCGATGTCAGTGCACGTGAGAGATCCCCAGATGGTCGAAATTTCCGGAGCCCTCCACTACAGCGTCTCCATAACCTTAGTCGCTTTGGGACATTAAACCCCATAAACCAAACCAAACCATTTCCTTTATACCGTCCTCACACACTGTGTGCAACTAGTCCTCAGGTGCCGTCCACGCATAAAATGGTGTGGGGATACTCTTCTCTGTATGATCCGGGCTGTTGGAGAAAAAAAAAGCCTCTCGTTTTTTATGTCGATCACTCGCCCTTGCCTTCATCTCTTTATCGCGCGCAGACGTCTACAAGCCGGCGTCAGTGATGCGAACGACGATAAGATGACAAGGGATCCCTTTCCAGAATTCCCCCCCCATCTGCACACTTCTGCGCAGGTTTGCGTTGTTCAAAATAAAGATAGTAACTATAGTAAGACACAAGTCAAGAAGAAAATATCGCTCAAAAGTGGCCCTCCAGCCATGTCGGCGACGGGCTCTCATGACACGCGGTCAACCCCATTTCGCTTGGGCACTTTCTAGTCACCTGCAGGCTTGGTCCAAAAGGATTCACCGTGACTTCACGAGAACCAGTCAACGCTATCGGCTGGAGACGTTCCTAAGAGCGGCATTCGATGCAGCGTTATCCAGTTGTGTCCGGCTACTTCGCCCATAAACACGCGTACAGGCAGTCGCCAACGAGCTGGAAACAGAAGCACAGAGTAAATATTTAAACACTGATAGAATCCCTTCGGCATTTTGTACGATATTGGTCGATATTGAAAAAATCTCATATAGTCGCCATCTATAAAAATCCCGTAGATTGCAAAATTTTAACTTTTAAGCATGCCTAATTCGCGGACTGTATACGAGAAATTACGCTACCTTTACACGTTGCATGTAAATCATGTTAATTCGAGGCTCGCTGCGCTGCGACAACACCTTAATATTGAAGATGCACCTGACACAAGCTTAGCTATAATGATAAAACCAGGCGATGTTTCAGGGAAGCACGCAACTAAGTTTCAAAGTCAGGCTTCTTTGAGGTAAGAGTATGGCTCTTGCTGCATAATAATAGCAGTGAGGTAGGACTCCAGAAAAAAGGTGAATCGCTTTACCTAATAAGCTGGCTAACTAAATTCTGCTATAATTCTTCTAGTTGGGCACCTTTTTTTGATTACAGGTTTATACCTAGCTGTTAGCAATATTCATTTCACTTTCCAAAATACCAAATCCTAATTTCCGAAGGTGCTGAGAGAAAATCCCGAGCAACCGGGGATCACTCAGCGGCGTCCATACAATCGTGTCACTCCGTGGTGCAGGTGCCACATGACAAAGTCATGTGACTTCTTTCGACCAATCAGAGAATTTCATGAAACTGAACATCGCCGGGGTTTTGAAGTTACGGAACAGTTCACGCTCTCGTATCGCCCCGCGCGTCGGCTCTGCTGCTTCAGCTGCCGATCGTCGTTTTCTCGTCTGGCGCCTCGCGTCGGGTCTGCGGCTTCAGCTGTCGATCGTCTTCCTCTTTACATTTGGCCCCGGGGGAAAAAGAGCCATCCTGGCGATTTAGGGGGTCAACACGACGCAAGGGTCGTAGTGCGGCTTCAAACGCGAAACGTGGATGGTCTCGCGCCCACGTCGTCGGAGATCGGGTGATGGCGTCACGGGCTCAACGATGTAAGTGACGGGAGAAGTGCGCTCAAGGACGCGATAGGGTCCGTGGTAGTTTGGCAGCAACTTGCTAGAGAGACCTGGTGCAGCAGAAGGCACACAGAGCCAAACAAGGGTTTGCGGATGGAAAGTGTCGGTGCCATGGGAGTGGTCGAAGCGGTATTTCTGTCGCCCTTGATTGTCGGACATGAATGACCGGGCGAGCTGGCGGCACTCTTCAGCGTGTCTGGAGGCTGCAGATACGGTTGTGGAGTCCGACGAATCAGGATGATAAGGAAGAATAGTGTCGAGCGGCGAGGATGGTTCACAGCCGTACAGAAGGAAGAATGGTGAGAAACCAGTAGTGATCTGCGTAGCGGGGTTGTAGGCATATGGGACGAAGGGAATGGCAAGACTTTATTGGACACAGCTTGAAACCTCGAAGGGACAGCCGGCATAGGAGGCATGATTTATGCTCCCGACAGAAGGTTTGCTGAGAACGCGCCTGGTGCTGCGAACGGACAGAGGCTTGATACCATGGATACTGTGGCTAACTTGAAAGAAGACCTTCCTCAGGATCGCCGCCAAGGAGGGGCGTTGCCTTACTACCCTCACCGGTTGGCTTCAAAGAAGTTCCATGCACTGGCGGGCATTGATCCTCGATCTGCGGTTGGAATCATGCAAGACTACGACAGAGGAGCAGGGGATCCCAACAGAGCTTCATTAAGAATGAATGACGAGCCTTTCCTACCCAGGAACGAGGAAATCTCCCCGCGCCTCAATGCCACGGACCGCTTAGCCCCCGCGATCAAGTCGTTCCCCCGAAAACCCCCAATTATTACGTACCCGAAGAGAGCCCCGGAAATGCGCGACCTTTCCAACGCAAGTTTCCGTTCAAGAGACCAGCGTACAAAGAAACTAAGCCTAGCAACAGGGAGTCCTATCCAGATGAAACTCGCCCTCTCCCGAACTCACCGGTACGGGGATCACCGGGGGGGGGAGGTACGGGGATCGATACCCCGCACCTCCACCAAGTAACGGCCTTTATTGACAGTTGTGAAGGCCGGTTAGAGCGGGCAAGGACAGGTCCGGTCCCAGAACAGTTCACGCTCTCGTATCGCGCCGCGCGTCGGCTCTGCTGCTTCAGCTGCCGATCGTCGTCTTCTCGTCTGGCGCCTCGCGTCGGGTCTGCTGCTCCAACTGCTGATCGCCTTCCTCTTTACAATATGAATAAGTATAATTAAACATAAATATGCTTAAAAAGAGTACACGATACGTTCAACGCTTACATATCTGCACAGCGCATGCACTGCAGCACAGGCCACGTCGACTCCACAAAACGCGACGCAGCCGAGAGACGACGTGACGACAAGATGACGCGGAAAGAGCGATAGAGTGAGAGAGAAAGAGGATTTCCCTGCAGCGCGGAAAAGCAAGGAATGACTACGGACTATCACCCAATCAAGACGGACTCGACGTGAGCGACGACAAACTGCAGGGGACGAGGTGCGGGGAAAACTCAAGCTGAAAAAGCCGACAGAACCTCGAGCTAGACGTGCAGTACGCGCGAAGCACGTGTGGCGGACGAAGCCCTCTCTTTGCGTGGCTGGACCGAGCAGCCAGCAGTGGTGGTGCCTCCTGTCGTCGCTATGGCAACTAGCACGCCCGCGTGAACGCGTTCGCGCGCTTCGGCGTCGCTACACGCCGCGGCAGTATGGTGTGATCGGCTGGCTCTTCGGTTCTTCATTGGCTTTTCTGTTCTTTTGAGCGTGTGTGTGTCGCCTTGGTCCCTTGCGCGGAGTGAGAGTGAAGCACCGTCTCCGCGAAGGAAGATAATTCTGGCGAAATGGCCAGACAGGGTGTCGGGACCGATTTTCCGGAAGCGCGCAGCAGCATAGGTTGCACTATTGGATTCGAGCGAAAACGAAGATGTTTTGTTTCAATGGCGCCAGAGAAGTTTGGCCGAAAAGTTCGGCAGCCAACATGTCTGGTCTGCTGGAGGCGGGTACCAAGGAAAATTGGTTGAAGCATTTCGCCCCAGAGAATCGATCACTAAGCCAGGCGGAATCTTCCAAATTTTATTGATTATTTATTTATTTCAGTGACTCCAAATTTTCAAATGAGGGTTGGTGCATTGGAGCTCACAAAGAGTTAGAAAAGCGAAAGCGCTGTAAAAAATTTCAACACAAAGAGACCCAGAAGCAATGCAGTTACGAACAGTTAGGTAGTTTATGGAAAATAGGTAGGCGAAAAGTTCCGTTGTATGAAAAGTTTAACCTATGCACCGTTAACTGGCAACATGCAAAACTCTAATACTGCAAAAATAGAAGGTAAAGAAAACTCTGAATGGTTTATGGAGCACGTAGAGATAAGTTTATCCTCGTAACTGTGTTTTAAGCACGACCGGAACGATATTGTCATTTAACATCACTATTGTGTTTCTGAGGCTGTGCCATTCGCATGTTGAGCGTGGGAAAAAAAACTTATTTAAATACAAATGCTTGAAAGGAAATTTCTTGTATTCCACGGCAGTGGCCCTTTGTTCGGAAAGTGAATCTGGTAGTTCCTATTAACCTTCATTGTGAATGCCAGTTTTTTTTATTAATAATGTCCCTTAAAAAGAAAAGTCTGAAGAAGGTACAACGCAGCTGTAGGGAATCCGAGCCTACCTTATTTTTTAACGCCCTCACACTGCTCTAAATGCTGGGAAACCGGTGGATACACGAACGCATTCAGCATAAAACCACGCATCTCGCTCATGGTAGGCGGCTGTTCATATCCCTGTACCCCCGCTTGGACCTCAGAATCAAATGAAGCGTGAGCAAGGCATTTGAAACCTGCACAGCACATGAGATCTCAGAAGAACGACACAATATAGTAGCGCGCGTTATTTCCACCTCAAAAGTGCTATGCCTGTCCTATGGAAATATTAACATCCTGCTCCGCAGTTAATATTTCTATTTTGTTCATGAGTTCGTTCACATTCATTTCATTTGACGCTATTGATAAATGGTTATTGTACTTAAGGTCTAACTTCGATGAAAGAAAATGACTTGGTCCATAAGAACGCATTGGGGGTACAAGTGGAAGCGCGAGATTCGTCCAAGAAACAAATGCTTACACTGCGGCCTTTGCTTGAGATGTTAATTACATTAGCTGTCTTGTCTTTGTAGGTGGTTTGGTTTTGTTTACGGGATTTAACGTTCCAAAGCGACTGAGGCTATTAGAGACGCCGTAGTGAAGGGCTCCGGAAACTTCGACCACCTGGGGTTATTTAACGTGCGCTGACATCGCACAGTACACTTGCCTCTAGAGTTTCGCCTCCATCGAAATTCGGCCACCGCGGTCGGGATCGAACCCGTGTCTTTCGGGTCAGCAGCCGAGCACCATAACTACTGAGTCAGCGCGGCGGCTCTTTCTATGTAACTACATGGAACTATATGGACAAACTCAGTCATCAATAAATCATGCATTCCAATTATTTGCACCTGACAGGGCTCGAAGTAATCACTATTGTCGCATCGTAAGACGAGAATTGTCTTCCATGCACCATTCCTTGTATGCATTTCCATACACTTTCGCCTGTACCTTTGGCAGCAATATCTGACACCCAAGAATGACAGACCCATAAAATCAAGGACGCTACGCCATCCTAATCATTTCCTTCGTCTCAGTTCCCTACCCTTCTCCAGGCACTAATCTCTTTACATGCGACATGAGCAAAATAACTCCCATCCCTGTGGCCTGAGAAACCACACCATGTCTAACTGCCAAGGCCAAGCTCACTGACATTGCGCTTGCATATCGATCCTGCCCACCGCCGATCAGTCATCTCACTAATTCCGCCTACAACTATCTGGTGCATGCTGTCCGTGCACTCTTAGGAAAGCAGCTGCAGATGCTGCACGCCGCCCACAACTATGACTGCTTGTAACTTCCCACATTACCATGCCAAGGGCGATCCAGCCTCCGTCCCATACTCCGACTTCAACCCGCTTGCTTGAGCATTTGGTGCCCAGGCCATGAACACTTACCCAGGCGCAGACAATGGAATGAACTTCCATTTCTTCGTCAACAGCGGACCTTCTATGGCTGCAGTATGAAGAAGTTGTAACTTTAATAAGAAAAATAAGATTATTTATTGTGCTGCGCAGAAGCGGCAGCGTAAGGATGCTAACTGATCTCTTCTTTTTTGCGAAGCTTCTGGGCTTTGCGGGTCCTTCGGTGAATAGACAACGCCGATCATCAAATTGGGGCCGAGCTCGGGTGATGACAAACCGCCTCAAGATGTCTGCCTCGCTGCCGTCTACGGTCCCCACATGAATTACCCCGTGATCTGGCGGCCACGTTGACACGTTTTGTGCTTTGTCGAGCGCCCTCAGCGCACCAATCACCGATGCTTCGTGGCCCATGACATCAAATGCCCAGGACTTAAAACCGCAACCCGCCGTTAACTTTTTCAGTGGACTAGGCTACAGGGACAGCGCGAGGATGCTATATCGTCTTTTCTTTTTGGAGCGAAAAGCTGCACTTCTCGCAGGCAAAGCTCAAGGTGAAACGACGCTTGGATTTTACCTGTAACCGGAGGCTTGCCGCAGGTGTGACTGCTACGTCATACCACTTGAGTTGTCGCAGCGGTTGACGCTCACTTCGCCGCTGCGCCAACCGCCGCTCCAACCGCTCGCTCTCGCCACTTGTGTCTCGTGACTGACCGCGTGATTCGCTCTTGCTGAATAAAGGCCGGAGCTCGCGGGACACTGGGGTATCTGTTACAAGTGGCGTCGTCACTTCGGCGGACGTAGTTGTTGCAGTGCGCGTTTGTCCTTTCAATCTACCGCATCTTTCAACTCTCCTCTGAACGTGGCAGCGAATGTGGCGCAGCTCGAGCCAGTGGGCAGGACCGTGCACTTTCATTTTCATCCTTCCTTCAGTCGCAATAACAAACAAAGCCTACACACCGCAGAGACTTGGAGTCAGAACCGGTCACCGGGGCGAGATCTTCAACTGACCATTGGAGGCGCCGGGCTGCTTCTAGCGATCACTACGACAGGGAGCGTCACGAAGCCGCTTTGTCAAGAGGTAAGTCTGGAAAGCGGGCTCATCGAATTGTTGAAACTGATGAAGAACGGGAGATACGTCTGGAGAAGCAGCGGCACAGGCAACAAGAGTAACTCAAGCGGAAAAGTGCAGCGGGTGTTGCCAACGTCTCCACGTCGACATCGGCCACTGGTTCGGTTGCCTTTCGCTTCGTGTAATCTGGCTCAGCCGAGTTTAGCCATATCCATTTTTGTGCATCTTCTGGGCTGCCGGGCTCCTCTCTCTCCATGCACTACAAAGCCGTTCATCCAGTTGGTGCCGGGTTGGACTGCTGGCCTGAAGATTGCTATCTCGCTGCCAACGACGGTCCCCGCATGGATTGCCCCGTCATCGAAATGTGTCAAGGATCTGGCGTATCTGCTGGTCGCCAAGGTGGCATGTTCTATGCTTCGTCGAGCGTCCCCCGCAAGCCAATCACTGTCGCTTCGTGGCTCACGACGTCAACGGCCCAGTACTTAAAACTGCAACCCGCCGTTTTCTTGAGTGGGCTAGGCTGCAGCTACAGCGAGGGTGCTCTATCGTCTCTACTTTTTCGTGCAGGTACGTTGTTTTCAAAACGAGCGTTGCGTCCGTTCTGACAATCGTTGCCTGCTGCTGCTACCTTGCGCACGGAGTTTTGTCTCGTTTTGTTCCCATGTATCGCTATTTTTGCTTGTCGCTGTTGCGTGCCGTTGCACGAACTTCGTCCAAGGAGCACTTAGAGTGGCACTTGGAGGTCCTCTGGTGCTCTGCCCTTGTAAATCGAGGCGCTTAAAGAAACGATGCCGGGACACAGAACGCATAGCTGCGAAGCACCTCAAAACATACCGAAACTTAGATGGCCGCCTGTTGCGCAGCCAATTGCAGGTTTTCTTTTGGCTCAGCTTGTCTTTTTTTTCCATCTTGTGAAAAAATCAGCGCGAACGACACAAGGGACGTAGGAAAGAGGAACATAAACGATGACGACAGGCGTTACTACCAGCTGTTAATCCATTGCTTACAAACCGCAATGTAAGTACACGTAAAACGCGAGCACGCGCAGACAGAAGCTGAACAGTAGAAGGCACATCACTCAATCGCGATTCTCAGTGGAACGAATCAAAAATGCATGCTCAGAATCGTATAGGTTGGCAGAAGTGTCGCTTACACATCATTCTGAGTGTGCATTTTTGAATTTGTTTTACTAAGAACCGCGAATGCGCGATGGGTTCCACTTCTGTCTGCGCGTGCTCGCGATCCAGTTATTTCAACCGCACGGGACAAGTAGCCGTTAAGAAATCGGTCTCAATAAAAATATGTAATTCGCCATTCGTTTCATAAAACTGAGTTCTTCTACAGGATTTAATTTTCTTCCTAGTAGTTTTCCTACTGCTGTGTGGACAAACAATGTTTCCAGTGATGACGTCATGGTCGGAGAGCGCGTCTGAATGTCTATGTTCGCGCAAATGTCAGGGCTATTTCTAAAGATTAAATCGTGAATACTGGAGCATGTGGCAGTGCCTCTTGAGGGTTGCATGATAAGTTGAGATAATGAAAAACGCAAACATTACTGACTAAATGCGTTAGATTGTCTTTCACTCGCCGCGACAGTTAGTGTTGCCCAGTTAATATGTGAATAACTAAAGTCGCCAGATATTCGCAATACACATTATGGAAATTGATCACACATTTCAGTCAAAATGCGAAAAAATTCTTCAGCGAAGACACTGCCTATATCTGGGAGACGATAAAAAGCCCCAATAAGTTTGTCAGCCCTAATACCTTTTAACAACAGCAATATGCACTCAATAAACGTAGTAAATAAGATGGCTAAACAGAATATTTCACTTTTTATTCCCAACAGAACACCATCGCCTATCCGATTCTTTCTGTCTCAGTGACATATGTTGATCGTCACCTGTGCAAAAGGTGTCGGGGACGTTGTCTGTAAGCAACGTTTCTATTAGCGCGATTAATGATGCAGAGCATGAGCCGATGAGCGTTAGAATGAAGACGGCTTTCAAGAGGATGCTTCTGATATTTGTATAGAGAAAACAATGCATTATCTCGGCTATGGTTATCAAGCGAAGGCAAAGAAGGGCTAGTTGATTTGGCAAAGGTACGTGGACAAATGGGTCATTCATCGAGACTTCCGGAGGATACATCTACTCGTGTTGCACCATTTCTAGACGTTTGCAGAAGAATTAATTATTCGCAAGTCTCTAGAGCTGGGAACTTCACTTAAGTAAGCGCTGTGGATGGAGTTCTGGGGATACTACTCAAGCACAGAAGCCTTCACCAACCTGAACTTCGATACGTCTTTGGTGAAGTGCAAGAGACTTGAATAGTTAGAGCTGTTGAGGAGATGTCGGTAGGTCATGAAAAAGACTGCCAATGCGTGACAGATGCCTTCGAGGACGGAGCAATGCACAAAACTTCTTCCAACGTTCAGCCTTCAGGCGTTCATTTTTATGCTAGATTGTCTTCTGTGTGCGCCTTGTATTCCTGAGATCGAGAGTTTCCGCGGCTAATCTGTGTCCTGCTCGTCATCGATGTGATCGGAGGCGCTGTAGCTCCAAATCGAAATTTGTGAACTTCGGCACTTTGATGAAGAAGCGACTCACGTTTTCGATAGCCTCCTTCATTTTTTCTTCTATATCTGTGGAAATGCCTTCTCTGCAAGCTTCTTCCCAAAGAGGTTCGAACGTTGACCAGTCAAAACGTTGCAAACGTTTTGCAGACGTGGATGTAGCGAGGAAAGTACTAATAACATATGCAGAGATGTGGTCGCCGTCATACGTTTCTAAATCCGCAAACCACTGGACGCTTCTCGCTGGATAGAGAGAAAAAAAAGCCAAGTCGAGACAACTGCTGTCGGACAGAACCTGAGTGTATGATGGGGTGCCGTCTTTAAGGCACTGCAGGTGCACGTTATGATCGGAGGCGGAACATTATGGTATTATTACAAACGACACTCACATGCCTGGTTTTCATGAACTTGCATCATTGAAGCGGTTTCTAGATTAATGGCAGAACTCCGTTTTGAAAGTATGAACCTTCCCATACGATGGAATGCAGTCGCCCTTGAAAGTGAGCTTGACACTCTACCTTTTGCCGAGGCATCAACCTTCTAATATTTCAATGCTATTGGTCGCTGGTTTAATAAGTATCGCAAGGTTGGAATGATAGACAGCTGAGTCGACGTCATAGATCACGCCGGACATTGTGCAGTTCTCTTGGAGAGAAAGAGATCTGACGCTGATTTTTCCAAGCTTCGTGACAGTAGCTAGACTCCATGACTTCGGCTGTTGACAGTAACGTCCCTGATCGCATCCGGTACGCGAGCTTCCAAGAACACCGATATGACTACCGTATTGAGAAGAGTGAGGCTGTCGGTGAACGTTCCAGGCATGAACAAGGCAGTATGTACTGGTCGATGAATGTCCTCAGGGAGGCCGCTGCCAACACACCGGATTACAGAGGAGGCCCAAGGTCTTCCACTTCCATGGCCGCCATGAAGAGGGAGCGGCGCCTCTTTGGCTATGCGTCAAACACGAAAAACTTAGAGGGCAGAGAAATGGAGTTCTAGCGTAGAACAACATCCTCTCACTCCGCAATCAATTTAAAGCTGGAGAACTTTTGATATAAAACACAGAAAACACGAACTACAACCTCGGATAACGTAGAAGTAGTTAAGCCCGGTGGCAATCACTCAGATGAGCTGGCTGCCTCTTGCGTCACAAAGCGATAAAGCCGTATGACAGCAGCTTTAAGTTTAAATAAAAAAACAATACAAAGCTTCGCCGTATTTCCCCCCTGATAAAGAAGCATCGGCCCGATCAAACTGAGCGGCGGCCGCTCACTTGGCACTGTCAGCGCGCGTTTCGAGCATTCAAAACATGGTTGCGATTGCTGAAATATGGTAATGCATGAGTGCAGTCATGTGTTTTTTTTTTTTCATATTTCATAGGCTTTCTTTAAATGCTGGAAAAAAGGATCACGTATGTACGTTGTTACAAGAAACTGGACGGGTTCTTTCTTAACCCTCTTTTTAACGAAATGCGCGTGACTCTAAAGTGAATGTTAGAAAATTTGCACAATTAATTTAAGCTAGTTAGCCGCAATTTAAAACATACCCTGGGAAGCGCTACAAGATGGGAGACAATATGTTGTTGGTTTCGATCAACTCCGGTACGCCACTTTTTTAAATCCTTGGTTCAGGTTACGCAAAACATCGTGTATATAAAAAAAAATCTTGTTTTTACAGCAGTGCTCCAGAGTGGAACAAATAAGGCAATCGAGTTCGATGTTTTATTGATCACAACGGCGTCAAATGCATAATGCAATCACATCTGCGAAAAAGAACGCACCAAATAACGCCGTCGCAGAATACGCCGCGGATATGAGGTGAAGTCGTGCTTGACGGTTTTTTGGAGGTGCGGTGCGGCTTTCCCCAAATTTTATTGTGTATTTTTGCTTCTCGTTTTACGCTCGAGGGCTGATACACGTTTTAGATGTATTCTTTAAGTATTTTACACTGAATCATCCAACCCTCTTTTGATATGAATGTCCCCTGAGGTATTCAGAATAAATGAACAAATAACTTGTTGCATACATCAGATACCCTTCTAAAAAAAAGCAATGATTGCCCCGGAGCCAGAGCGTCGCGCGGGGAGCGAACGCTTAGAGTTGTCTGTTTAAGCCTCATGGTTCTTCAGATATCACTGAGATAAAACACTAACTTCTGACAAAATAAATATTCCTCTTACTCCTATCTCGACCTTCTTTTGCCGCAACTACTTTCTCAGAATTTCCTTATCTACGAGTGAAAGAAGCAAACCTCCAGCGAGCGCTAACCATGCGACACGTAGCGGTCACAAATGGAACGTACTCTGCATGCGGAGAGCGAGGTCCCATCGTTAATTTATCGCGACACGCGGAGTAACAAGCGGCAGGCAAACGACGCTACGACGACGACAGGAGAGGGGGAAGGATGGACGCGGAAATTGAGCCGTTTCCATTCGTATCCCACAGTGCACCTCGAGGGGAATTAACGAAGAAAGAAAGAAAGCTGTCAGCCAGGAAACTAGCTAAACCAAAAGTGCAGCGAGGGAAGACGCTGCCAGGCGTCAGGGAAAAAGGGTGATGGAAGAAGTGGGCTTAAGATGCCCGCGGTAGGGAGAGCTAGTGGAAAGGGTGACAAGTAAGATAAACAAACGCCTCCGAAGTGAAAGAGGCATGAAAGAAAGAAGACGACACGGAGACATTATGCGAGAGGGAAAAAAAGGAGGGAAAGGAAGAGGGAAACCCGAGTGATGACGAAGAGAAAGAGAGTCATCGGGACGAGAGTAGGGGGAAAGGAGGAAGTAGGGAGAGACGAAAAAGGGAGGAAAAGGTCTGCAGTTACGACTCTGATATATCCCTCCGCTGACTTCAGAACGAGATAGACAGTCGCGAGGCTTGTTTCCCAATGAAGCTCGCATGCCGGTTGCATGGAGCAGGTGAAACGTAAAGGAGCAGTACATCTTCGGCGCTTTCTTGTTTACTCGTGCCCTTTGTGAAGTGTGCTCATATACTGACAGGAGGACATCATTTGTCGCAGCTAATATTTGTGTCTCAACACTTAATTAGCAGTGTTTTATTTGTTCTGCTATTCCTGTATTGTGACTTAGTGCTACGCGGCGTCGTGTGTCGTGCTGTGCGGCTTTATACGTTCCACTTATCTTCGCCCATGAAAAGTAGTTCTAAGACTTGAAGATGTGATCGACAGAACTTAGCAAGACGTAGACTACTGTGCCAGACGCGGTATCGCCCCAGGTAAGCTTTTTCATCCTACATCCGTGTCGTACTGAATGCGTTAACTACGTTGTCAAATACACATGAGGAATGGTTCGCGAACATTGTTTTACGTTTAGAAACAGCGCAAAAGCTTACCTCAGTGCTTTGGGCCATGGCATAAAGAGGTCCAGAATGTGCCTTCTGTACGGAGCTTGGTTCTTTAATTGAAGTGCACAGGGAGATATGGAGTAATGAGGCGCAACGCCAGTGTGACTGTCTCAAGTCACCAACACTGCTGCAGTTGCTTCAAAGGCATCAGCCAAATAGGCTTAGTTGCAGTCACTAAAGGCTCCAAGAGGACATGTGTTTACTACCATGCGTTTTCCCACACGGCTTGTTTTTCCTTACGGTAACTAAATTTACGCAGCAGTACGTCCTGAAACGTGAGCGAAGCAGTCAACATGAGATACCATAAATTTTATGCTGCTGTTATTTAGAAGTGTATAAGGTGCAGCGTTTTGCCCCTGTCAAATGCGTTGATTGTATTCAGTGCTCTGAACGTCGCGTGTCTTTAAGAGAGAACATGGTTGATTTGATCTTCTTACACATAGCACCACTGAATGCCTCAAGATCAGCATTCAGGTCAAAAATAAAATGATCATGCCCTTAATTTTCAGTCGTATACCGGCGTCAATTTGGCAAATATTTTAAGGGGTCTAAAAAGGGGGGGGGGGATTTTAAGGTTGCGTAGAAATCCTTTAGAGAAGTAATTATTCACTGACATTCATTTCTCCATGGTTAAGTCGTTCACCGAACTGTGAAAACTGTTCTTCATGTGGCGACGAGGCCTTCAAATCGCTATAACTGTACCTCCCCAAAAAAATTTAATAATTATATCCGTTCGTATGCTCGTTTCTTATGCTTTCCCGATGAAATGAAATCCACCAAAAAATTGTCGGTTTTCTTCATTCCTGTTTTCTGACTAGGTCTTCATTTCGTGCAGCAGATTTCATCACGACTGCTTTGTCTATTTTGATCCTGTTTCTTTTGTTGTACTAGAAGAACTCTGCTCTATGCGATGAGAGTCATGCTTTTTCACTTTAACAATACATTTTCGGGTGACGTCATTTTACACTTGGATAAGTCTGTGACCGCTGCGCTGGGAGCAATGAAAACATAAAAAATTGTCTAGTGTAGCGTTGACAAAAATTAAAACAGAAAAATTGTGTAGTGAAAAATAAAATCTAAGCATGCACTCAGAAATTCAGTGAATGTTCAGCCAGTCTTCTCAAACAGTTAGTCTAGTCTGCAGGTGTTTTGCAGTGTGTACAAGAGAGAAACTTCGTATAAATATAGGTTTCCAGATATGCCTCTCAAATTTTGTGCAGTTAAATAAGAAAGCATTATTAATGTGCAGAAACATTTCCCTCGGAATTCATCTAAAAACCTCGGGAGCCTTTGCATTATTATTATTTTGTTCACTGATATTGTTGAAACACTACAGAAAGAACCATGCTGAAAAGTAGAAAATAAGCCTGACAGGTGCAAAATATCTCATTTTAGCCTCAAAAATTTTGTGGGCAGTAATAAAGAAAGATCGGGCAATGATGGTATGAAGTAATGAATTAAAAGATAATAGATTTTCGGTCAGCAGAAAGCAACGCGATTTAAGCGCCACCAGAAAAAAGATAACGAATGCTTGCCATCTAGAGAGGATAACTTTGCAATAATAGCATTTGTATTCCATGTGAGCAGGCCCAGCGTTGCTTGCTGTACTGATACTTCCTCGGGCTTTACATGTTTTTCTTTTTAGTTTAGACCGTTTGTTACGCATTTTAGGCTGCGCTCGCTTGACTATTTTAGCCTTATGTCTCACGTTCCTTTGAAAGTCTAAAGTACAAAAAAAATGAACTGAGGTGGTATGCGAAGTCATAAGACGTTAATATGAAGATACAAAAGCATGAATACTCTATAGTCAACATAGTTGTGGAACTAAGTGACACATGGTTTGGCTGTATTTGCCTCCGGGTGCATTATTACTGCGGATGACACATAACCTCGGGCTAGCAAGTGCTCTCTGTCGGCGCACTAGCCCTGACTGACGTCTGCAGAGCTTTCCGCAGTCTTTCATAACCTCCCGTACGCGGATGTTTGCTTCACCCTATTATTAGGCGTGGACATCGATTATGATTTCCATATTTTGTGCCCACCTTTGACGTGTGACGTATAATACGGGTGCACAAGCACGGCAGCGTGGCCACAAATAAGGGCCGCATACGGCGTAATGTGTGTTGACCCCGCTCCGCTCCAGCTGTGTTAGCATAGGACACCACGGCGTACTCTTGGACGGTGGGCTTCGAAGTGTGCGGCGGTCGCTTGCTTTACCAATACAGCGGCAGCTTTCATGGTTTTTTAAGTCTACATCGGCTTCTTTGAGACATGCTGTTCAGGTAGTCCGGTCTTTAACGTGACTTTACCCATGTTGCATGCTATTGAAGAACCCTGCATGCTGGGCCGTCACTTTTGGTTTTGCACTCCTGGATATAGCAGGCACCAAATTTCCTCATGGTAGCCAATAACGAGCAGTTCTCGCGCTGCGGATGCTTGAATATTCAGCATTTGATTTGAAATAAAAGGCTTCAGTTCCATGCCCGCTGCCGAATAGCAGTGAGCATAGCAAACGATGCTGGCTGCTTGAGTGGCGTACAACGTATGCTTTTGCAACTTTCGTCGAGATTCTCATGACGTAGGAGTCAATCCCTGGCGCTGTAACAGAGCTTGAGACTTGTACAGCGACTGATGCTACAGAGATTAGAAGAGGTGTGAAGCTGAGAATAGTTTCACTAATACCCCTGCAACACAGGCGCGCTTAACCGTGTTTAAGGTAACCGTGGTTTTCGATAACTGTGGTTATGGCTGTACACATAGCGGACCTAACCGCGGTTACGCCGCAAACCACGGTTATCACGAACCGAGCTTGGAGACCTCGATTAGTGTCGTTAACCGAGAAGATGGCGGCGTATGCGGACGCAAAGTGCCTGTAGGTGTCTGAGAACGAAAAGAGCACGAGCTGGCCCGCTTTTCGCCCTAACTCATGCTTAAAGAGCAACGTATTAAAATAGCAGTTTGTATAGTGCCGTCCGACGGCGCTTTTAAGCAGCCTTCGAGTATCGTCCGACGGCGGAGCAGCAGCGTGTACTGAAACAACGACCCGCGGTGCTCAAGCTACGCATTCTACCTCCGTTGCGTCCAAAAAGGTACGGTCCCCGCCGCATCGTTAAAGTAGGCGACAAGTTCGCAACACTCGCAGCACCGGATTCTGCGAGCTTACCGCATTGGTGCCTCCCGCGAGAGCGGCGGAAGAAGGCGCTCTGGTGCGCTACTCCCTAGTCTTCACTAGGCCTAATTTGTTTCGCATAGCCACAGCGGACTGGGTTTTTGGATCAGCCAGCGCTATTGCAAATGATTTACTCATGGCACTGCCTTACTGACAACCTCATTTCTCATATCAGAAATATGTACGATCAATTTCAGCGACGCCTACGCAGCGGAGCTGACGTGCATGCGGATCTGGTCAGCTGCGCTCCAACGGCGGCAGCTGCTACGCTGCTGTGAACATAAAACTAGCCTGTATCGCAGTTATTACTCCTACGAACAACCTGGTACAAGTCAGCGATTCTCAAGGAAGGCTCATTTTTGACATTCCTCTATCCCAGTGCTCATTATAGACGAGAACAAAATAGTTAACCACGATTTTCTGACGCTGGCGCCAGGAATACGTCTTTGAGATGCCCTTGCACGGACGGCTTGCGGGAGGTGCGGCGATGTTTACGTCGGTTGAGACAGTGCTGCCACCAAACGGCGCCGTTTGACGGCACTCTAGACAGCGTTGCAATATTGCCGCGAGTCTTTGTAGCGTTTGTTTGTTGTGTTTATTTCTTCATGCTTCAAGGCTGCCGGCACGCCGCTTTATCGCTTCGTTTGTGACGCAAGACGCGCCTAGAAATATCTCGATGGATCGCATCCGGACGGAGCCGACTCTAGTTTGTGCCAGAATGTTCTAGTAACTTCTAATGCTTTATCTCGAAGATTCGCTATCGGCTTTAAAAAGAGCACGGCCGACAGCGGCGGGCATTCTATTCGACGACCGCCGAGCACGCTTGTTGCTACGCCGCCGCCGAGTGATTCAGTTCTTTGCGGGCGCAAGTCAGCCCGAATAAAAAGTTTCGTTTCGAAGACATTCTCGCTGTGTTGCTGTTCACCGGACTGCAGTCATCACTACGTGACAATATATTTGCAACTGTCTCTTCGCTCCGGATTGTCGCGTCACTTCGTTCGTTGCATCGTAACATAAGAACTGTGGCGAGCCGTGTGTCAACGGCGAACCCCGATTGGAGATAACCGGAGTTAAGCTCGGTAACCGCAGTTAAGCATAAACGCGTTTACACTGCCAATGTGACTATGGTGCAAGACGCCTGACTTCTGAAACTCATCGTGAGCAGGATGGCGAAAATTGCTTCAGAAAACTCCGCACTGTGATCATATCTGTGGTAGCCCAAATATCTGATGAGGCGTTTCATTGCGTATGTGGCGGCGCTGCAATTAATATAAATCAGATGGTCAAACGGAAGCGCGAAATTTGCGCCTGTTTCACTTCTATCCCGCCTTTGCATGTTTAAGCGCACAGTGATGAACAATAGATCACGGCATATGGGATTTCTGGCGAAAAATTCATTTCTGCTTCGCCCCTTTACCCAGTCACGGGAAATTTCTCCGCGCAGATGGAATATGCATCGCTCTTTATTCTTCCAGGCTTCTCAGCAGTTCGCTTGACGACGCAGAAGTAATTTTTTTTGTTCCCGAGCATAAAATACGCGTAGTTCTGTTGAACTGATTACAAGATGGCTTCGTGCACCACTGTGGTTAGAACAGTTGAGAGCTGTGCGAATAATACCACCCAATGGGCACTGAAACTCCCTTGGGTTTTGTGTGGACATGTAGGACGTCCATTGGACGTCGAAGAGGATACCAGTGCCCATTGGGCAGCGACGTTATGGTACAGCGTTCGCTTTGCTTACGGGAGGTTATCGGTTCTGACACTGGTGCCGCTTAAAAAACCTAACGGAGAGAATAAAAAAAAGAAACCACTATTACCAGTTATTTGTAAGGAGGCTTGGTGTCCTTCCTGATTCTGGCGAACAGCAAACAGGACAAGCAAGGACGCACGAATGTCAAGCTCTAACCACTTTTCTTAAGACCTCGCTCACAAATCAGCAAAAAAAGTTATCAGTACTAGACTAAGCCACCCTCCCACATGACCGTCTAGTCTTTAGTAACAAAGTTAGATGGGGGTATGAGAGCCGAAAGTTTGCTGCGGTACGGTGGCAGGCGGTGGGCATAACACAGGTCTATTGAATCAATTTCTTTACTATTGGGTCGGCTCACTGACTTTCACACAGGCTATTTAAAAGAGCCGCAGGTCCTCAGGCCTGGCGACTACAAAGAGCTTACATAACATGCGTGCCACTGCTTGCCAAGTGGACGTTTTGTCATCAAGGCAACCCCTTCGACATGTGTTGCAGTCTATACCTCGCAAACTGAGTGCATAGTTGTATGTATAGAGTGATGCCCACGTAGGGCATGAAGTTGTATCTTGTAATGGTTCGTCTCATTTTCCTTTCATTTTGCCCTGTGTCGTTGTTGTCGTCCGCAACGGCTGACATCATCGAGAGCGTATGGCCAATCACAGAAAAAAAAGAAAGGAAAACAAAACAAAAAGAAGCTACAACTTATGGCTCCTGAGCTACTTGAGATAGGATTGCAGTGTGGCGGTGAAAGTGGCTTCAGTGTTAACTAAAAGGCCGGTTATAGATAAGCGTATTCTCTGTGTGTACTGCGGTAAATTCGGTACTGGTGGCACTTGGCACTAAATTCTGGACTAAAAAAGCACTTTCATTGAACTCGGCGCAGAAAAAAATCGATGGCACTGGTGCAAAGTGCAGCAAGAATGATGATCAATGGAGTACACTCACACCCTTATCTCTTGTACCATTTTGGTCCGAAAAAGAGTTGCATTATAGTTGGTAGATTAGTTAACATTTTAGTTTGATTTCAATTATGAGGCGACGTTTATTTATTTATCTTTTACCCACAGCGCCATTTGGCATTACAAGGGGGGGGGGGGGGGTTATACAATAACACAGCCCATAAATGCAGGTAAATACAAAAAAGGAAACAGCAGCCCAGTCATTCACAAAGTAAGCAAAGAACAGCATAGACGCAATGCGCATCTATGTACAGAATTTGGGGTACAAGAACGTCAACTGTGTTGTTCACCCAATAAACGTGTATTTTAGGACAAAGCACCAACGCAGTAGACATGCATATGCAAAAAAAATCTTCAAATGTGTATTTCACGCAGGTATACTGCGCATTGACAGGACGACACTGGTATACACAGTGATGGTATACAGTGGTAGGATACACAGTTAGAGAAAAAAAAAAACCTTGATCTGTCAGGAACTGATTAGCTATAAAGAGCCCCGGTTGGAGTGTGCAATTTCTGATGTGTGCTGCTTTCTAGAGGCTGCATTTTATATGGATTCCATTTCCTCTTCAAAACTTTTCCTCTTATATATTTGTGAGCCCTCTTTTAATATCATATCCACCGGAAGACTCCACTTGCTAAATATCAACAACTATGTGACTGAGGACAGCAGCTAGTGATTAACAGGCGATGAAATGAATTTGTACAACGGATTACCTTTTGGACATACGAGTGTTTCATATATTATTATGAATTTTTTTCTCTCTTTGCATACAGTTTTCTGCTACCCCCTAAGGAACGGGTAAACGCCTAAGTTGTTAATCATTTATAGCGTCACTTATATTGGGCATCGTATTCCATGATGAGTAAACAGGAGAAGAAATATTTCAATAGCTACACAATTCTGCCCCGTGCATGACTCCCACACGCAAAAGCAAACGCGGATAGGAAAGCAACGTCCAGAGCATGTCGCCCACGGACATAGGCATAGAGAGACCACAAGAAAGTAGAGCGCTTATATGGCTCTAATGGGTGGAGCGTGCCATTCACTATGAGGGGGGCGTGTCCTAATGCGACTCGACATTGAAACGGGCCCAGACTGCCTATTGCATCTTTGATACCTCGCCCACCGCCGCTGACGCACTTGCGGTTCCCTTCCCGTCCTCACATACTCTACATACGCTCTATTTGTTTTATACTGCGCTGGCGAACGGCAGCTGTCGAGAGAAGGGTCATTTCCGAAACGGCACCACCAAGAAGAGCCACGCGGAGTCGTAGCTTCATCAGAAATGTGCTTAAGGTCACGCCAGGGGGCATTGCATTGATCTTTCTGTCTTGTAAGCCTTCGTACCCCCCCCCCCCCTCCCCTCCCTCCGCCTCATTTTTCTCTTCTGCACATTCCTACTTGCGCGGTAAGGGGTTATACAGTGTGCTCTGGAAAGCATTGATTCGATCTTACCGCCTTAGATTCGCGCCAGCTATATTGACGAGACCAAACGGGGCACCATATCACCCTACCTAACTTAAGACGAGCTGCGCTTAAGGAGGAAGGAAAAAGATATAACAAGAAGTTAAAGAAGGCAGGAGGAAGTTAAGCAAGGTATGAGCTAACCAGACGTCAAGCTGTCAATGCTCTTGGCACGCAGGCTTAGTTGGTGATGATTATTGCATCATAGATGGACTAGTAATATTGAACTTTGGGCATCGGCTGACCAGCAGGGTTCGTGCAGGTTTGTCGCCGCAGCCGTGATTTTGCAGGTTGTAACTACACTGGTGCAAAATCAAAATCAGAAGAACATTGTTTATAGTATTCGCCCTCAGAAACTGCATTTTACGGCGCCTCTTCTGTGATAAATTTTTATAACGTGTCGTTTTACCATTGGCTTAACACGCCTGTAACGTTACTAGTAGCTGCTACAAATTAATGCACGCCTGAGGGCTCAAATAAGAACAAAAAGAATAGCTATAACACACGGTAACAGCCCTCATCAATTCGTGATGTAAAATTAGTAGGCACTTATAGCGTATCGTTACCGTGATTACTTTATCGTCTGACGTGCCACCGGACGCCGGACTTTCCGGTTAGCGCTGCGCACCCCAGAAGACGTGTTAGCATACCGTCTCTTCCGTAACAAGTTGGCGCCGTGCGAAAACGACTGATGATGAAGACAGATGTCCCAGCATTTACTACGAACAAAAATACGCATGCATTGGACGCATTTTTGTGCCTTAAGATGCTGAATGGAATTTAATAATCATTTTCTAGTCATATAAATTCGTACACACTACCATTCAGCTAACAGCCCGTGAAGCTAGGCAGCTTGCCTGTTCTCGCCAGTAGATAATTTTACTCGCCAAACGCAGCAAGCTTACGTACGCAGCGGTCACTGCGCTGCGAATGATGTAAAAAGCGCAACTACGGCCCCTTCTGTTTGCTGGGAACAAGTTTCGCTTCTTTTAATGTTGGTAATGGCCGCGCATGCGCAGAAGTTGCTAGCCGAAACCGGTAAACACTAACATAAACACCGTAACGATGTCCTATAACCGTCTAGCGTTATCCCAATCTAGTCGCAGACTATATGTTCTAGTCCGCTACTTATTCAAGCCCATGCTGGCTGTTGTCACCCCTATTATCGGTCAGAAGATACGGCCAGTGATCAATACCAAACCGTTGGGGAGGAAAATAGCTTCTTCTTTTCAACCGTTGGGAGTTTCTCTGTTTCTAATCTCTCCTAACTGTGTATATGAGCTGATCTATTATTTTTGTTGCACAACCCTTTAACGCATGTAATCTTTCCAGGCTACTATAATGTGCGCAGAACATGTTCTGTGCGCCGAATAAGGCGTAGCGCACGAGAAAAATACTCAACCGAAAAGATTTTCGTGTTTTGAACCACTTGCGCACAAGAAAGTACCTCAGGCGCACAATCTCGAATCGATAAAGCCAAGTGTCGAAGTCCGAGAAAAAGCCAGAACGAAAGACTAAACGTCGAAATAGAGCTTGAATGGCACCCGTACACGGATCTAAATATGTCTGCGGTACAGTGCAGCGCAAACGCAAAACGCTGGGTCCCGAGAGTTGTTTGCCCAGTGTCAGTGGAGCGGTGCCGTCCTTAGTCACGAGTCGTTAGCAATTCAAAGGCAACTTGGCGCACAAGTTTTTCGGTTGCTTTATTGTCGCACCACCCTTCCTCCTCTCTTCTCAGGGGGAGCTGAACAGAGCGTGAGCCAATCAGGAGCCGAGTTAAAAAACTTGTTCCCACGTAAGGCGGTTCTAAACTTGATGACAGCGTTTTGTAGTCGGGCGCTGGCCAATTACGATCGCCAGGCGTTCCATTTTTTTTCTTAATCATTCTTACGACTCTCCTTTTAGTCACTCGCCTATCATATCACTGCACGATGAGTATATTTGTTGCTATCTGTCAGTCCTTACGTCACACGTTCTCACGGCAGGTCCTTATGTCACGAGCCTGCAGTGGCCAATCGCAGACGAGCAAAATATCAAATAAAGAATTAGAGCTAGGCCCCCTCAGAAGTTCCTTGCTTTGTGAATCCGGTCACCGGTTGCCAGTGACAACTGCAGCATGCACAGCACACATTTAGCGGAGACTACAGTATCGAGACTCTCCAAGAGTGAGGTCAAGTTCCTAGAATGACCTGAGCCGTCCGCAAGATGAAAGCAACGCACTATATAGCATAGAGAAAAATGAAAGCCGAGAAAGTCTTAGATCGAGCTCGATCTTTCCGATCTGCTGCATTTCAGGCCTTGGTTTCAAGAATAATTTGCTGTAACAGGCCGGAATAACCGAGTCCACGCACTTTTACTTTTCCAGCAGAACTTCTTGAATAAGCAGCTCGAACGGCGATAAGCACAAGAGACAAGGAAACGGACAACACAGCGCTGTGTAGTCCGTTTCCTTGTCTCATGTGTTTGTCGTCGTTCGCGCTCTTTATTCGAGATGCTTAACCAACTAGCCCGCCAAAACGTAGTTCTAGCACAAAACGAAGAACTGTGTGATGTCTGCAAATTAACTCTACGCTCTAAATGAAAACCAAATAAACAGAGCGAGGACATGTGCTGTGTCCCCCTCTTGTACGAATAGGGGATGTGACGTACGAGAACGTCCACTTGAAAGAATTCGTATGGAGTACAGTAGCATAGTCCTACAATTGGCATCGAGGTACTGCATCCGAATAAGGTTTAGGAAACGCTGGTTGGGATCTCAAAGCTGCAGCTTATATGCACCAGGTAAAATGAATAAAAATATGTTTGATAGAATCTAAACTATCCTACTTGTGTGCATGACGCGGACGAACAACACTGAAGAACCAAGTTAGAAAGACTGATTGAGCCACGAATAAAACATGCGCTCCTTCAACGAAAAAGCTGTTGCCGGATGTAGTGCAGTACTTGGCCGCTATCTATTGAATGTATCTGCCAACTAGCCTGTGACCTTGAGCTTATCAAGACAGTGGCCACACCTGTGGCAGTGCGGACGGCACCACCAATCTCTGGATGCGAAACAGTTGCCGTTGAAATCTTAACTGGCAGCGTTTCACGGACGAACCTAACTCAGTGAGGCTAGCCTATCTGTGCTGTTTGAGAGGCTATCAGGCATTCAGTTGGGTGTGATATAACTGAGCGAGGTTGTGAGCACTGATGAGGCACATGAATTGTTAAATAACGAGCACGCGTTATGCTAGCGGGGTCTGCCACTCGAGAGAGAAAGCGGAGTGGGATCGTTGAATAATACAGACATAGCTGGCCACGTCGACGAATGCTTCAGCGTTAACGACAGGGTAGAAGCCATCGTAATCAAGCACAATAAAAGGTGCAAGCTGAAAGGGGAGAAGCGTTATGCACCGATATCAAGTCACGATGACGAGATGATCGCAATGTTTACGAAAATGATAAATTGCCAATGAATAGAGAAAAAACACAGCGCGCAATATACTTCGGTGCCTTCAAATTGCAGGTGATCAAGCGGTGGTGAGCTGTAGACATCCCTAATTGCAGTAAGTGCGGTATTGATTCAAGGCAAAAAAAGAGGACAACTGTGAGTAGAGTTTGCGTAAAGAAATAAGTCATGAAAAGAACAGCGTTCTTCATTGCGCACGGTACTATTTATGAAATGTACGACACTTACTTCAGCTGGTATAGACAGCCTAATACGGCTCCAAGCCTGGGAAAAATTAATGCCTTTGAGCGCTTGCTACGCTAACTTTTAAACGTAATCGCGCCGAGCGACACGCAAAAACTTAATTACAATAGTCTACCACAACCAATGCGCCCGAGGAACGCATACTTCCGCCATCTTTCTTCATGCATAAAAGCAAACAACTTCGTCTGAAACAACTTCGTATCAAGCATCAGATGGCTTATTCATAACTTGCAGCCATATTGGGCATTTCCACGGCATTTTCTTTGATAAGAACGTTATTTCGCACGCACTTCGATCGACATTCTCGCTTTGTGCTTGCGAGTGAGTTTGCGGCTACTTTCCCCTATTTGTGAAATAAAAACAGTGCCCCTTTAAGGAAGATACTTAAATAATATATTTTGAAACAAATGAACATATTTTGTATTATGAGCAGTGTTGTGGTCAAGGAGAATCTTTGACCAGCTCCAATGCGTTATCGCCTAAGTGATGCACATAAAAAGGCATTAAATCCCGCCATGTAACACTAACTAAAGAATTATGACATTGATCACATCCTTACAATAAGCCTTTATTTCAATTTCTGGTGCGCGCGCACCACGCGCGCAATTGCAGGGACACTAATTTTGAACACTATCCGTCGCTACCATCAGGTGGGGTCTGGCTATTTAAAAAAAAGCGCGGAGAAAAGTGTCAGTTCTTCACCATTTGCACCCACTGTGGGGCAGGATGACTCAAATATGAATTATTTTTTCACATTGTTGACAGCGAACTGACACTAAAAGGAGTCCAGTGTATACATCGTTGCACATAAGTCGCACAACGCACATATAGAAGATAGGTTATTCACGTTATCAAGCTCAGCTTAGAAGAATAGGAAGATGAATGAGTGTAAGAAATAGTGTACGGAGATAACCTCGCTATAATGTCTGGGCTTCTAGTTGGCGGGTATTTCTGCAGTAGTGACAGCGAGCAGTTTGCGTGTGACTGCAATTTTTTTAGAGCTTTAGCTCCTATTAGATTGTTCCGTAACCATCCCGTGATCTTTTTAGAGCGCAGCTCTTAGGCGCCCGTTCCTGCGTTTCGCGGCGTCGCCATCGCCGTTGTCCATTGTAACCAGCAGTGGACACCCTTCAAGCTGCGAAAGCAGTGGAGCGCGAGCTTGGAAAGGAGGAAGTAAAAGCACAACTTCCTCCCCTCCTTTGCAACCGGTGCGCTAGTGGGGGGGCGCTGCTGTGCATACCAACCGTGACGTCACACAGTAGCGGTAGACCGAGCGCGCGCGCGTCGGCGGTGGCAGCTATACCGCCGCTCTTTACAGACAGGGATCGCATGGTGACCTACAGAGAAATTACACAACACTATCGTTTCCAACGAGCTAGACTTCCTCCAGCGGATAGATCCTTGTCCTGTCCAGACACCAAGCCATCAACTGGCGCCGGTTACAAACTTACACCTTTCCAAACCCGGCCCTCTGGAGTCTTATGTACCCAGGGCAATTTTCAGACAAATGCGCAAACTGCGAACTTAGGGCCACCTTGGACCACATACTATGGGAATGTCATCATGCTCCCCGGGAGGGACGAGGCATAAACACAAAAGATCAATGGGAGACCTTACTACTGAGCTACGACCCGGCGACTCCGTTACAACTCGTCCGACTGGCCGAAGCCGCCGCCGAGAGTCAAGACCTTTCGGCCGTCGTCTAGGCGGGTAGCCCTCTGGCTACCCTCTTTCTGTTGGACAATAAAAGTTTTCCTATCCTATCCTATCCTATACCGCCGCTCGTTCGCCAGACGTCTGGTTGCAGTCGAGTGAGTGAGACGCAAGGCTCCGAAGCGGCGCAGTGATTCCGCGCCAAGCGGTCCGGGAAAGCGGCAGTGGGTTGATCACAAGGCTTTCGCCAAGCACACTTTAGACTTTCCAAAGTGTCTTCGGTATTTTGTTGAGGAAAGGAAATGCGCAGTATCTGTCTCCCACAGCTGCGAAACCAATAGAGCGGGGGCTTGGAAAGCAAAGGGTAAAATATGTAAATTGGTTTTTGAGCAAAGGGAATGCGCAGTATCCGTCTCACACATCAAGGTGGACACCTGAACCAGAGGGGAGGCGCATAACTGCCCTCTTGGAACAGTGGACACCTTAATCGTGCTTTGGGATACGTGGCGGTAGTGACAGATGTGCACTGCAGGCTTTGGCATTGACAGCGTTGTGCTAGAAACGCTGCATCCTCCCAGGGTGGGAGGGTGGGTAGGAACTTTAATGTAGATAGAAAGAAAAGCGGGAATTTCTTACCACTTCTGCGGGAGAATATCCCGTTCCTCTCGCTCGTAACGGCTCCCACAGCTGTGACAACCTCGCGAAATACTTGCGCAGACCTCGTCTTTGAGAACCAGGCATTGGTGCAGCAAGTCGAGCATATATCCATCTATTTCTTCGTCCACTAAGCTCCCTTCATGACAATAAAGAACTGTTAGTGGAGTGTTTCCTGAAGAAGGAATATGTGTGAAAAATAACAAGCTGTCTCTAATTGTACATACATGTCTTGCTGGAATTCTTTGCCTCACTCTATCAAAAAGCTGAAACAGCTGATGAGCTGCGCTGAAATTTCGCATTAGGAAGTAACGTAATCGTCGAGAATTTTTTATTATTATTACAAACTCTGGCGCCAATTCTCCCTTCAGTTGCGTTCACAGCGGGCGGAGGCACAATAACGAGGTAATGAGGCCGCTGACGCGGCTGCCCGAGCGCTTACTCACCGGGCTCCTCATCCCAGCTCTTCTGGCTCGGAGACTAACCAGCCGCTGCTGCGATTCAGGGAAATATTAACACATTATAGCGACAACCACCGCCTTTTCCCGGCCCCTGCAAAAGGGCTGAGTAAGACGGAGGAGCGAACTTTAAGGCGCCTGCAGACAGGTACTCTACTCTGTCCTGCAATAATAAAACATTACGATCCTAACACGGATGGGCGATGCCCACACTGTGGGGAGACCTGTGATATCTTCCACATGGTGTGGGCATGTACTCAAAATCCCCACCTCCCCCCTTCCCCTACCCCTTCCAGAGAGGCATGGGAGACTGCCCTCCTCAACTGCTCCTCGCTTGAGTCCCAAAGGGCTCTGGTGAAACGGGCGAGAGACGGGGCCTCGTCGTGCGGTGTCCCGGACTAGGGACGCCGACCATGTAGCGGGGCCACTCTGTGGCTCCCAAACTCTTTTTTACAATATAAAAGTTTTCACCACCACCACAATAACGGCGTCAGCGAGGTTTCTCAATTTAGCCGGGACGGAACTGACCAACGCTTTCTTCCCTGTGGACTAACTGTGAGGGACATGATTTCGACCCACCTGCTGAAGACCGACCCCACTGCGCCGTGGTTTGTTGAAATGCACAGACATTGCCAGTAAAAAAACCTTTGCGCACCAGTTTCGTACCGCCGCCCAGTACGGTGACCAAGTGATCGATGTCAGCATAACGAGAAAATGAAGCTTCATCCACAAGCAATACCTCTTCCGCCTCTGAGTGTTCAAAGATGGCCTGTTGGCTCGGCTACACTTTTTGCTGGAGACTCCACTGCTCACTCTTTTTTCCTCTTTTCTAATTATGGTCTTTTTGTTCTCTTCAAGGCGAGCCTGTTGGCTGCGATCCTCATTTCTGAGCGCTGCTTTTCTGCCTTTAATGCTTTGCTGCGTAGGCCGGGGTTCATGGTGCACTAGCTCTAAATTCACTCCCTAAGCGGCCGTCATTCTTTCGCCTCGAGTGCGCGGCGTTCCTGTTCTACTCATCCTATGCCGTCGCTTCGGCGCGACGCATGGTGTCCACCTATTTTTCAGAGCGCTGCTCTTTGGCGCCCGTTTCGTGGCGTCGCCGTCGCCGTTGTCCGTTGTAACCAGCAGTGGACACCTTAGTCGCGCTTTAAGCTGCGAAACCAATAGAGCGGGAGCCTGTAAAGCAGAGGAAAGGCGCATAACTGCCCTCTTGGAACAGTGGACACCTGAATCGTGCTTCAAGCTACGTGGTGGTAGTGACAGTTGTGTTTGCTGCGTGCGTTGGCATCGACAACGTTATGCCATTTTGAGGAAAAGAAGTGCGCATAACTGGCTCCCTGGGTCAACGGGCGCCTGAGCAACACCGCCTGAGTCGCGCTTATACGTACGTGGGGGGATGGAAGACAGGTGTGGGCTGCATGCATTAGCGCTGACAACGGTGAGCGAACTCTCACGACCAACGATTAACTGCCACCTGCCAGGTTGGAAGGGTAGGTGGGAACTTTAAAGTATATATAGAGACAAGCAGTATTTTGTTACCACTTATGCGGGAGAACATCCCGTCCCTCTCGCTCGTATCGCCTCCCACGGCTGTGACAGCCTCGCGAAATTCTTGCGCAGACCTCAAGAACCAGTCATTGGTGTAGCAAGTCGAGCATATATCCATCTATTTCTCCGACCACAAAGCTCCCTTCATGACAATAAAGAACAGTTAGTGGAGTGTTTCCTGAAGAAGGAATATGTGTGAAAAATAAAAAGCTGTCTGTAATTGTACATACATGACTTGCTGGAATTCTTTGCCTCAATGTATCAAAAAGCTGAAACAGCTGATGAGCTGCGCTGAAATTTCGCATTAGGAAGTAACGTAATCGTCGGGAATTTTTTTTCATTATTACAAACTCTCGCCCCAATTCTCCCTTCAGTTGCGTTCACAGCGGGCGGAGACACAATAACAGCGTCATCGGAGGTTTCTCAATTTAGCTGGGACAGAACTGACCAACGCTTTCTTCCCCCGTGGACTAACTCTCAGAGACATAATTGCGACCCACCCGCTGAAGACCCACCGCACTGCGCCGTGGTTCGTTGAAATGCACTGACATTGCCAGTAGAAAAACCTTTGCGCGCCAGTTTCGTACCGCCGCCCAGTACGGCGTCAAAGTGATCGATGTCAGCATAACGAGAAAATGAAGCTTCATCCACCAGTAATACCTCTTCCGCATCTGAGTGTTCAAGGATGTCCTGTAGGTTAGGCTACACTCCCTGTTGGAGACTCCACCGTTATCTTCCATTCCTTTTTCACTGCTTGCCTGTTGGCTGCGTTTCTGCCTTTAATGCGTTGCTGCGTAGCCCGGGGTTCATGGTGCACTAGCTCTGAATTCACACCCTAAGCAGCCGTCATTCTTTCCCCACGAGTGCGCGGCGTTCCTGTTATACTCATCCTCTGCCGTCGCTCCGGCGCGACGCATGATGTTCACCTATTAAGGCGGAAGCCTTTAATGCCTCATCGTTGTAAGCAGGAGCTGTCGACAGAAATGTCACGCTTTTCAATTGGTCGAAACGGTCGTGACGTCACAGTGCGCGAAATTCAAACGGGGCCAATTGTACTTTGGCTACTAACCATTCAACCAATTAAAGGGATCGTATAGTGATGCTCTAATTAAGTTTGACTGAGTTTAGTTAATTGCTTACTTAACCAATTAGTCTAATTAACCTTTCTAGTCAGACCAGATAAATAAATAAAACCGAGTGAGAAATTGGCCAAGCTTGAGAGTCGAACCCCGGTCTCCGGAGTGCGAGACAAGCACGCTACCACTCCGCCATGCCAGCTCGATGGTTTGGAATGAACAAAGGTGCGTCTAGTGAATACGGTGTCTTCGTTCACTCCCATCTTGAACGGCGCTCGAAATGCAACGCCGCTACAGACGCCCGCCACCACCGGCAACGCCGCCGGCCAACACCCAAACGCCTGCAGCCACCACTGTCCTGTCAGACCAACGACCCCGCGGCCGTCCACCACCGCCGACTAAAAGACGACCACTTCCTCGCCTGCCTGCAGAGGACTACAAAATCATCTTCCGACCGCAAAGTACCGTCGACCTCAACGCAGTCGGCCCGGCCAAATTGGCGATGGCCATCTACAACGCCGCCAAGATCGACGGCCGCCTTGCAATCACCGCCGACCAAGTCCGCATCCACCCCACAAACAACACTGTCACCATCAGCACACCGGACAAAGAACGGGCGTTCCTGTATGCTAAAATACAAACTTTAACCATTGACTCCAATGCCATCCGGGTAGCCACGTACGCCGCAGCCCCCGATGACTCCGTTGGAGGAATCATATACGAGGGGGTACCCAAAAGAAACCGGACTTATTTTTGTTTGAACTTATTTGTTCACATTTTAAGCACAGACCTTCAATCTCCTTCAAAGTGTTCCCCACTTGCAATGATACGCTTGTCGAATCTTTCATTCCATTTTTCAAAACATTGTTTAAATTCTTCCTTTGTGATGCTTGACAGTGCCTCCGTCGTTTTTTTCTTCACCTCAGAAATATCAGCGAAACGCTTTCCATTCACCTATTTTTTCATTCTAGGAAACAAAGAAAGTAGCACGGGGCAAGGTCGGGAGAGTATGAGGGTTGAGGAATAGGGGCATGCCATTTTTGGTCCAAAATTGTCGTAGAGACAGGGCTGTGTGAGCATGGGCATTTCCATGAGGGAAAAGCCAGTCACCCGACCGCCACAAATCTGGCCGCTTCCACCGCACACTGTTGCCCAATCTTTTCAAAACATCCAAGTAGAAAGCCTGCCTAACTGTCTGGCCCTGCGGAACAAATTATTAATGGACGACTCCTCTCACGTCGAAAAAACAAATCAGCATTGTTTTGAGGTTTGGTTTCACCTGACGAGCTTTCTTGAGACGAGGTGAATTTGAAGTTTTCCATTGGCATGATTGTTGCTTCGATTCAGGATTCGATTCAGGAACACTTGAGTGGTCCCCATAGCATCGTCCTTGTACGTCTTTCTTAATATTTCAAGAGTTTCCATTAAACTTTTTCAGAGCAAAAATCAGAATTTCACCGGCGCACGCTGTTCACGAAAATCAGCCATTGCAAAAACGACATTCACACAAAACAGTCGTTACTCTAATACTCTGCCTAAACTAGTCTGACCTCCTTCAACGACGGCACTCGACTTACTGACTATGGAATGTTCGTTCTATGCGCTCCTAGTGGCAAAACGCGGTACCACAGAAGCTTTGCCGACCAAAAAATTTAGTCCGGTTTCTTTTGGGTACCCCCTCGTCCAGAGCCTACAGTCACGAGACCGACGCTGAGATCCTCGCTGAGCTCCAAGCTCGAAACCCCGATCTCCCCGTAGTCGCCGCACGCCGCATGGGCCGCACACGACATTTCGTGGTGACTATCGCCAATGCCAAGCTACCCCGCTACGTGAGGTATCTCGGCTTCACTTGTGAGGTGTTCCCCTACAAAAGCCGTCCGGAGGCATGCTTCAACTGCCGGAAGCTAGGCCACAGGGCGGATGTGTGCCCCCACCCGCGACAACCAACCTGACGACGCTGTGGCGCAGCCCATGACCCTCCTCCAGCTGGCCAACCGCCCACGTGCCAAGCCTCATGTATCGTCTGCAAAGGCGCCCGCCCTACAGGCAGCAGAAGCTGCAAATACCGGTTCACGTCCTCCACCCGGCCCAAGTCTTCCCCGTCGGTCACTCACACCGATACCGGCTCCAACTCGGCAAACCCCGGACGCCAGTCCCGGTCCCGAGACCGCAAACGCGGCGACCACAACCTACTGCGGGACGGCTCCTTCCCCCCGCTTGGCAGCGACGGCAGCGACAGCCCTTCGAGCCGCACTCGCAGCCGTTCCACATCCGCCTCACGCAGCTCTCGGGCCAGCTCTCAAGCCCGGCCGGAGACCAAAGCAGCCAAACAAGTTGGATGGAAGACTCCTGCACAAGTCACCGCTTCTCCACCAGATTCACAGGTAAGGGAGCTGGCAGACATGGTCAAGGAACTACAGCTACAATTGGCCAAAGCAAACGCTAAAATTCATAGCCTAGAATCAGCACAGGCAAACCCCAAATTGCAACCGCAGCAGGTGGCTCACGCTCCCACATCCGACCCTGTAGGGGATCCACGCATGGACACTGAGCAGCCTAAGCGCACGAAGCGTAAAGCACCTCCCCCCCTCCTCACAAGCAGACATAGATGTCAAATTCGAGGCAGCTGACGCGCGAATGGCCCAACTCGAGGGCGCCCTCCTTCGACTCGCCCCTACCATTGACCGTCTAGTAGAAAGCTGCGCCACAATGGCAGCCAACATCAAAACCCTTCATGCCAGACTCGATACCCTCACGAATCCCCCGACATCAGTAACCCCCTTGAAGTCGACAACCCCTCCTAACTACCCAGCACCCATTATTGTCGCCACATCGGAGAGTGCAACCGCGCGCTCACGTGCAGGCGGCATTCTTAAATCACCCGTCGCGCTATCACAGCGCCCCGAACCCTACGGGAAACGCGATCGCTAGCTCCCCCTTCACAGTTTGGCAATGGAACTGCAGGGGCTTCAAGGCGAAGCGGCGAGCCTTGGAGCACACCCTGCAGGCCCAGCCGCACACCCCCCACATCGTCGCACTTCAGGAAGCATACATGGACACGAAACTTACCAGCTACGCCGCATATATGACCAACAAACGACACCAGACCACCGACCCAACACCGCCATCCTGTTCCACCGAAATTTAGCAGCTAATCATATAGACCTTAGTTACCCCGAGGTTCCGTACACTTTCGTACAGGTCCTACCGAACAGTCGCTCACAAGCCCCGCTCCACATCCTCAACGTCTACAGCCCCCCTAGCGACAAAAGCACACGAGTGGCAACCCTCGTTCGTAAGGCCTGCGCGACTGCACAAACAGGGATGCTACTCTTCCTAGGTGACTTCAACGCGCCGCATACCGAGTGGGGCTACCCCCGCAAAGCATGCGGTCGTAAGGGAGCCAAAGTGTGGGAGACAGCCCAAACACTGGGCCTGACACTACTCCTAGACCCCGACAGGCCTACTCGCATTGGAAACAGTGTCACACAGAACAGCTGCCCCGATCTCACTTTCGCCCGCAACATCCCAGACGCACGCTGGGAAAACCTCGGCATGAACATAGGTAGCGACCACTATGTTCTCAACACAACCTACCTTCACGGCTACACACAGCAAAGCCCCCAACCAAACAATCAGGCACACTAACTGGGACGCCTTCCGATACGTGCGCGCCAAACGCACTTCGGCCCCCATAGACGTCCTGGACGCATGGACAAACTCGCTTCTCGAAGACACCGCCAATGCCATCTCCACGACTACCCAGAACGAGGATGGCCCCTCTCCCGACGCCAAACTCATACACATGTGGGAGGCCCAGCGCAGTCTTAGGGCTCGCCGGCTCCGCCAAAAACACAATCGACCCCTCAAGCTCCGTCTCGTTCGCCTCGAGCGAGAGATCGAAGCTTACTCCGTCAAACTGAGTCAGGAGCAATGGCATCAAACCTGCGACCGTCTTAACGGCCAGTTAGGATGCAAAAACTCGTGGTTCTTGCTAAGACATCTACTGGACCCAACTCACACCAAATCCACATCTGACAAGAACCTCACCCGTGTCATACACACTTTTCAGGGAACAAATGAGGAACTCCTCGCTACCCTGAAAGACAAATACATCAATACTTCCACTGAAATTCCCATCCGTTCAGGATACACGGGTGCTCAGAACACCAACATGGACGCCGACATCACGGCAGGAGAAGTCAGCGCCGCCCTCAACCAGATTAAAACAACCACGGCCGCTGGCGACGACCACATAACCAACAAGATGCTTCGTAACCTCGAAGATCAGTCCGTCGAGGCACTCACGGACCTCTTCAGCCAACACTGGCATGAGGCTCGCCTTCCAGACACTTGGAAGCATGCCAAAGTGATTTTCATACCTAAGCCAGGCAAACGACTCGAGCTGGGCAACCTTCGGCCCATCTCGCTCACGTCCTGCGTGGGAAAGGTCATGGAACACGTCATACTCAATAGACTCCACACTCACGTAGACCAAGAGGACCTTTTTCCCCCCACTATGATCGGCTTCAGAACCGGCCTCTCCACTCAAGACATTATGTGGCACTCGCAGTTACAACTACATCGCCGACTTTCTTCATAACCGTACAGCAGAACTTCACATTGCAGACCTACACAGCGAGAAGATCATACTAGGCACGCGAGGAACACCACAAGGAGCAGTCCCATCTCCGTTCCTTTTCAACACTACAATGAGAGGCCTCCCTCCGCTCCTGGAAGAGATACCTCACATTAAACACTCAATATATGCCGATATATGCCTTGCAATAGCCTTGCAAGGGAACAGCAGTTTGCAATTGGTAGCGAGGTGCTAGAAGTAGTAAGAGAATATGTCTACTTAGGGCAGGTAGTGACCGCAGATCCGGATCATGAGAGGGAAATATCTAGAAGAATAAGAATGGGGTGGAGCGCGTATGGCAGGTTCTCTCAGGTCATGAATGGTAGCTTACCAATATCCATGAAGAGAAAAGTATATAACAGCTGTATCGTACCGGTACTCACCTATGGGGCAGAAACGTGGAGGCTAACAAAGAGGGTTCAGCTTAGGTTAAGAACAATGCCGCGAGCTATGGAAAGGAAAATGATAGGTGTAACGTTAAGAGATCGGAAGAGGGCGGAGTGGGTGAGGGATCAAACGCGGGTTAATGACATCCTAGTTGAAATCAAGAGGAAGAAGTGGGCTTGGGCAGGGCATGTAATGCGAAGGCAAGATAACCGCTGGTCCTTAAGGGTAACGGAGTGGATTCCAAGAGAAAGCAAACGTAGCAGGGGACGGCAGAAAGTTAGGTGGGCGGATGAGATTAAGAAGTTTGCGGGGATACAGTGGCGGCAACTAGCAAAGGACAGGGTTAATTGGAGAGACATGGGAGAGGCCTTTGCCCTGCAGTGGGTGTAGTCAGACTGATGATGATGATGATATGCCGATGGCATTACCCTATGGACCAACTCTGGCTCTGACGGGGAAATCCAAAACTCCCTCCAAACAGCAATCGATAAAGTACACTCCTTTGTACAGGCGAACGGGCTCACATGCTCCTCCACGAAGTCCGAATTACTAGTCATCAGGGACAGACGAGCTCGCCTGCCCGTCCCCGACCCGCAAGAACCTATTGTGCTTCAAGTCGACACACATCCCATACCTCCGGTCCGCACCATCCGCGTTCTGGGTATGTTAATACAGAACAACACGCAAAACTCGGAGGCCATTCAGCGCCTCCGCACCACAGCCAATCAGATCAACGGCCTTATCCGCCGCATCAGCACCCGCCGCAGAGGTATGAAGGAGGATGACCTCTGTCGGCTCACGCAAGCTTTCCTCTTTAGCAGGATAGCCTACTCCTACCCCTACTATCACCTCCGCCGGAAGGACGAGGAAGCTGTGAACTGCATTATACGTTCAGTGTACAAAGCGGCACTGGGGCTACCTCAGTACGCCAGCACACAGCACCTCCTCCAACTCGGCATCTACAACACGCTCACAGAACTCATAAGAGGCACACAAGACCGCCCAAATCCACCGCCTCTCCCGCACTAAACACGGGCGGCTCATACTTGACCGTCTCAACATCAACCCCATAGGCGACGTCCACCCCACGACGCCCATTCCGATAGGGGTCTATAGCCGCCTAGTTATAAAACCAATCCCCAAAAACATGCTACCTGGCCGCCATGATACGCGCCGTCAGCTGAAAGCCCAAGCACTAGATGCCATATACCTTGCCGACGAACACGCAATATACGTAGATGCTGCACGGCAAAGTGCAAATACATACGTGGCTTGTGCAACCACGCCACAGTCTACTCTCGTGACCGCCGCTACAGTAGTAGCCCACTCTCCGACAGCGGCAGAAGAAACCGCCATCGTGCTGGCCATCGCTGACCCACGTACGCGCACAGTCCTCAGCGACTCCAAAAGAGCAATACAAAATTACTCGGCAGGTTTTATCTGCCACCCGCTGCACGCATCCTTCGCGGCTGCACTCCCGACCATAAGATCAACCTGGTCTGGGTACCCGCCCACGCGGGAAACTCTGGAAACGAAGGGGTCGACCGACTAGCCCGAGGACTAACCAACCGGGCAGCCGGTCCCACGGACCCAGACGCTCTTGCCGAGGCTCCCCAGACCTTTGCCGAAATTACCAACATCTACAGAGAGATGAGACGCCAGTTCCCCCCTCCACACCCCGACTTGAATCGAGCGCAAGCCACCTTGCTCCGCAGGTTGCAGACACACTCTATCCTTCGCCATTCTAAGGATAGAGTGGCAGACGAGGAATATGACCCCGTCTGCCAAAATTGTTCCCAGGGAGAAATCGCCACCCAAGCTCACATCCTCTGGGCTTGTGCGGGAAATCCGCCCCCTCGAACCTTACTGCCAGCTCCCTCCGAAGACGGATGGAACCAACTCCTCAGAAGGCCAGACAAGAGCATCCAACTGGCACTCATTTCGTGGGCCCAGGAAGTCGCCCCCACCTGGGGGCCACACCAAGCCCACCTGCCGTAAATCCCGCCAATCTATGGCAATAAAGTTGTTTCTCTCTCTCTCTCTTCACTCCCATCTTCCTCCCTTCCCGTTACGGCCAGGTTTAGGTGTCCACCGAGATATGAGAGACAAATACATTTCCTTCCCTCAAAAACCAATTTACCGACGAGCAAGGCGTATTTGTCCGCGTTTCAGATTGGTCCGAATTTTCGTGACGTCACCACGCGCGAATTTTGACGGGTGTCCACCGAAATATGTGAGACAGTTACTGCGCAACTTCCTTTCCTCAAATACAATTTTCGACTAGTGTCTACTGAGATATGTGAGACAGTTAATGCGTAATTTCCTTTCCTTTAATACAATTTTCATTTTCTTCATTATGGCCCCTCTTTCTTCTTTCACTCACACTTCCTCTCTTCCTGTACCGTGCGGCTCGGGTGTCCACCGAGACGACAGAGAATTACAGCCCATTTCCTTTCGTTAAAAACCGTTGCGTTCAAAGGGCAACGCATCGCGCCGGACGGGTGGTGGCATTCCGTGGACTCCCTGGCTGCGCTACAACACGCTGTCGCGTTCCACTCCTGAAGGCGAAGCTTAAGCGCCATTAATTGGCAGTTAATTAATGCACCAACAAAATGTGAAGTGAACAATCGCGTAGCAGAATGCAGCACTCATGTTTCCCCTTTCACCACTTTAGCCGCTAATGTTCCTCGTAATTTTTTTCAGAGCGCTGCTCTTTGGCGCCCGTTTCGCGGCGTCGCCGTCGCCGTTGTCCGCTGTAACCAGCAGTGGACACCTTAGTCGCGCTATAAGCTGCGAAACCAATAGAGCGGGAGCCTGGAAAGCAGAGGAAAGGCGCATAATTGCCCTCTTGGAACAGTGGACACCTCAATCGTGCTAGAAGCTACGTGGTAGTAGTGACAGTTGTGTGCTGCGTGCGTTGGCATCTACAACGTTAAGCCATTTTGAGGAAAGAAGTGCGCATAACTGGCTCCCTGGGTCAACGGGCGCCTGAGTCGCGCTTATACGTACGTGGGGGGATGGAAGAGAGGTGTGAGCTACGTGCATTAGCGCTGACAACGGTGAGCGAACTCTCGCGACCAACCATTAACTGCCACCTGCCAGGGTGGAAGGGTAGGTGGGAGCTTTAATGTACATATAGAGACAAGCAGGTATTTGTTACCACTTATGCGGGAGAACATCCCGTTCCTCTCGCCTGTAACGCCTCCCACGGCTGTGACAGCCCAACACCACCTAGTTCGTCTAGGTGGTGTTGGACAGCCTCGCGAAATACTTGCGCAGACCTCAAGAACCAGGCATTGGTGCAGCAAGTCGAGCATTTATCCATCTATTTCTCCGACCACAAAGCCTCCTTCATGACAATAAAGAACTGTTAGTGGAATGTTTCTTGAAGAAGGAAAATGTGGGGAAAATAACAAGTTGTCTGTAATTGTGCACACATGTCTTGCTCTAATTCTCTGCCTCAATCTATCGAAAAGCTGAAACAGCTGAAGCGCTGCGCTCAAATTTCGCATTAGGAAATAAAATAATTTTCGGATTTTTTTTTTAGGGTACACGAAGACATAGTATAAACAACAGATAATGTAGTGCTTCACACCAACAATCCAACGAAAATAATGTCCCCGCGACGGCTTCTCGGTGCTATATGCCTTAGCGAGCACGCTGTTAGCTCGTTAGGAAACGTTTAACAGGCGGCGCGTCTCGACGGTCCAGGCCCATCGAGGAGATAAGGCTGATTCGAGGAGATAAGGCTGATTCTTTCCTTACGCTGGCGATACTCCCGAACGTAAGCGACGTTCATCTGGTGACGGTGCCTGTTTCGACTGAGTAGCCTAGGGGCTTCGCCTTCGCCCTTCTTCCGCTTCTTGTATAGTTCACGAGCACGCCGAATCACGGCTCCTGATTTCGCCCGATGCGGAAGTCCAATGTCTGCCAGGCGAAGGAGAGGCACGTCCCGGGAGACTGCCATCGTTCTGGATGTGCAGGCCCAATACACGGAGGGTGCAGACCTCAGGTGCCGGGTCACCATTCAGTTCAATGGCAATGGGGGAGCGGGGGCAGCGGTGGTTCTTAGGACGGATGAGGAGCAGTTCGGACTTCTCTGGGGAGCAAGACAGTCCTATGGTCCGTGCGTGATTTTGGGTGAGGGTGGCTGCTTCCTGTAAGGTGTTCTCTATTTCGCCGTCACTGCCGTGGGTGGTCCACAGGGTGATATCGTCGGCATAAAGAGTGTGCTTCATTTTGGAAATAGTTGCCAATTTTCGGGCGAGGGGGATGAGGGTAGTGTTAAACAGAAAGGGTGAGAGGACGGACCCTTGAGGGGTGCCGATGCTCTGAAGCGTGTAGGAGGGGGAAGTCAGAGGACTGGGAGACCCTGCTGCGCTCGGAGGACCCGGCCGTGCAGACCATCGCCACCGGCCGTGCTGCCAGTGTTATGGACCTCAGGAACATAAACACTTGAGTGCAGTGGGGTCGTGCGGGGACCCTGGGGCGTGCCCCGAATTCCTGTTGAAACAAAGTTTTTCTCTCTCTCTCTCTCCCGCGAGACTTCCTGTCTGAGCTGCTGTCATGTGATCTTGATGCAACGCTACCGCCAGCAAAGACGCCCAACCGGCTAACGAACCTATAGTAAACTAGTTCACTATGAACGAACCATTAACAGCCTAGCCCCGCGTGGCTTCCAGTCTAGGCCGCGGGAAGACAACACGGCCACAGGGACCGGAGAAAGCCGTCGTGCTGCGTTGTGATTGCGGCTTTTTCAGGGCCTACTGTAAACCCTTGCTTATACTGGGCTCACTATTAAAGCTTTTCGTTGCGAAATAACATCTGAGAAGGAAAGGACAGGTCGCAAATGCTGACAGTGTCTTCCCTGCCTATGAGAGGACCACAATGGGGCACATGAAGGGCTCTTTGGGCGTTGACCGAAGAGTGCTAAGCCTTTGCGACCAGGGAGGGCACGGGAAAATGTTGCTGCACTATCAGTGTGAAAACACTACTTCAGTAGCAAAGCTGAGAAACCCGATGCATGTGTGCAGCCTCAATCTATGAATTTTGGCGGAGCGCCAGCGGCAGAGGCCTTGCGCAGCTGGTCCGTCAACGCGCAGAACCGGCCTCCCCTCCTCCCTCCCCCCTTCCTGCCTGCGCGCAGCTGCCGATAGCTGCTCACGATAAAATCTTACATGCAGTTGCCTTTGAGGCTGTGTTGCCTCAACTGTTCTCGCACACCCTACTCGGTTTAAATCGTTAAAACCCTACCATTTATTTTTGCAATGATGGGGTTGTTAAGGGGTTAAATGAGTAAAGATTTTAGTAACTGTGCAAAGAGACAGACCATATTAATGGTTTAAAGATTTATTACAATTAGGAATTGAGCTGTAGGTGAAATCGACCTCTGCACGTAAGTTATGCAGCCAGCCGGACACAAAATGAGATGATAATTGTCACCGTCAGGCACTTCATTAACTATAAGACATAATGAAGTTTTAGCCGCTGCGGCTAGCGTGAATATTTATGAAAACATAGAGGCGGTCCCATTAGCCTACTCAACTTGGAAGAATTGTTTTCGAGCACACGAGTTTCAAAATATTGGCCCCCTAGTTTGTACTGATTTCGCGTAATCGCGCATGTAAGGCAGTGGCAGTCGACGCAGAACTAATTTCTACTGTGACGCAGCTGTTGGGCCGGACGTTCCTGTTTCCGTTGCCAAAGTAAAAGAGAAACAGTTTTCAGCTTCACCGGTCGCTGCCGTTGGGAGACGAAACGCGGCGTCACACCGTTAGGAGTTTCGCACCAATCGTCACCGCCTTGCATGCGCAAGTACGCGGATCGAGCTGATGATTAGCTCACGAATATCCCGGAACAGACGCGTGCAAGAATTCTGCCACATGGAATTGAACAGGAGTATGGCTGTATCTTACTTTCCAAGCAGAAACGACGTATATCAATAAAATAGATATAGTATTCGTAACTGCATATGCTGCAAAGCACGGTTACCCCCAAACACTTTTGTCTCATTCTGATTAAACTAAAAGGCACCACTGTGGGAATACACTACGTATATTTCCTCATTAAAATCATTTGCGGTTCTCTTAAGCCGCATCTGCGGGAGGAAGGTGTGTTGAACCACCATCTTTGGGGCGAAAAACCACGCTTACACGAAGCATAGAAGGGTGGGAACACGACGCAACAACCAGTCCCACTTTTCACCTTGTTGAACCACCGTGCTTCAAGAGTTGTACCAGTAGGGCTCGAGCAAATGAATCTTCTATCATCATCATCATCGTCGACATGAGTGCCACGTCATGGATGGAGGCTCAACCCTCTCCTTCTCTCGGCTTTCTTTCGGCGAAAGCAAGCCTATGAATTTCAAGACTTCGTATTATATTAAGCTGGTACTGGCATTCCTAGGCAGTAATGTGGCGTGGCAGACACCGCAGCCATAAGCGAAGTAGTACGATCCCTGTGTTTTCACCGTTCGCAAAATGTTTTCAAAAAATTACGTGCAACCTACCCATCCTGGTTATTTTTCTGAAGCGTTTACCTGCGCTTACTGGTCGCATTGCTTAATTCAATTCATTGTTTTACTTCCTTTTTTTTAACCCCAGGATAGCAACAGTTAACCAAGGCCCTTTGGCGCGGTCCACTTGGTCCCTGTTCCAAGGCGGAGTCGCTGGACGTCCCCGAACGTCCGGCGCAACTGAACCCGGGCCAAGACGTTCCGGTTCGGCAGCAGAGACGGTCGTCACGCTCGCGGCAACCGAGTCTTCCACAAGAACGCCATGAACCGCACCATGCTGCCCTTCTCGGTGGAGAAGGCGACGCCGGTGGCGGTCACCGCCAACGCGGCGGTACCATCGGCCACCACCAAGACCCCAGCCCCGCCCTCAACGCCAGTCGTGGCGAACACCGTCGGGGACCAGGACGCCGAGACGGGAGACGCCGAGAAGACTTCGGCGCCCTCGGAGAAAATATGGGCGGCGCTCAGAACGTTCGGAACCTGGAAGGCCACTGTGCTGGGAAGTGGGCACCCGGGATTCTTCTCGACCTCTACGGACAGCACGGTAAGAGCAGACGTGTGCGAGGCTGGTCTCTATTTATGTTGCTTAACTTTTACGCAGTAGAAGCCTAGGTAAACGACACAAAGAAAGTTGCTGTTTTTCCGAAGGCTGAAACCTATGGGACAAATCTGGTGACATAGGATTCCTTAAAACGCTTCTTCCGTTGTTGTTATTGCAACTGCTGTTGCCCAAGAGTACGTGCCCACACTTTTATTTACTTATTTATTTAATTACTTATTGTACCCTCAGGGCCCGAAGGCATTACAGAGGGGAGTGGGGATACATAAAAAATTCAACCTAATCAGCAGCAACAAGGTGAGAAAACAAATAGAAACCAGGAATACATGACAAAGATCACAGAAGAGCTGGGTGGCTTAAGGCTCCCTAATGAAGAATAAAGGGTTATTCTTGTTGTTCTTCTTCGGCTATCGAAAGCTAAAACTTAGTGGTTGATTCCCTAGGCAATCATGAAGGTCGACAGATGGTATTATTAGAGCATAGGTGCAGAGGAAAATTTCGTCCGCTTTTTTTTTTTTTTTACATAGCACTCACCTCCGACAGCCGTGCTTGCTGAGCGCAAAAAAAAATGCTTTGTTTCAGTAATTTGCGGCACTTACTGAACGGAAACCGTCGTCGTCTCTTACGATTTTCTTCGTTCAACGTGCACTGGAGTGATTCGCTGAAAATATTTATGTATTCAAGGCGAGCATGTCATTCAGCCGAACATCCCGTTTCAGTAATGGTTAGCAGGTCTCCTTTTTTTAAAACTGCTTCCCTCATTATGCCAGTAAACTATGAGAGGGGGGTGGGGGGTGAAAAGAGAAAGCGGCTACCCAGCACACAGGCTGGGTAAAGGGGAAATAAATGTCAGGAAAATAGGGAACTGACTTAAAAAGGAGGGCTACGAACGAAGTAAGGACTTTGCGTACGCCGAGGTCATAGCTTATCGCATAGGCCCGACACCTTTAAAAACAGAACAGCGCCTGGCAGGTTTTCAAAGCCAACTATTGATGCTGCAGCCACTGTTTGAGAACCTTGAGCTGTGTCAGCCAGCGAGAGTCAAGATGGCGGAGTGGTCAGGATTGCAAATCACCTGCTGTAAGAAAGAAAATGAAGTTCTTAAAGGTATCATGAGGCCACTAAATCAACACGGCAGAAAAACTACCGAAGATCTCCTTTAAGCAAGAAAGCATGGGCCTTTCAACCGTCAGGTTCTCGCACTTTAGTTTGCTTAGAGTAAAGAAACGCAAACGCTCAATTGCCGCCCATACTTACGAACGCGGAAGAAAGTTTTATCAGTCATAGAAGTGAAAATTCAAAATTTACTGGCACCTTACATTAAAAGAAAAGTTTCAAAAGCAGAGCTTCTACAACGTGTAGCAAGCTATCTGATCAGCATTTTAAACAACCAATGACTAAAGCACGTGTGTACGCGCATAGGACCTTACAACTTCGACGAGAAAGGCAGCATGTAATTTACTCTCACCTTGCATCATTCCTAAAGTCAAATGTCTTTTTTACAGATTATCAGCATGGATTTCGTAAGTCATTTTCCTGTGAAGCCCAACTCTTATCGTTTACGCATGATCTGAATTCCATCCTTGACTGGGGTTCCATTGTCGATTGTATATTCCTAGATTTTTCAAAAAGCGTTTGACAAGGTTTCACATCAACTGCTTTTTTTTCAAACTAAGCAAACTTAATCTTGATACTAACGTTCTTGCATGGTTGCATTCTTTTCTTACTTCTCGTTCCCAATTTGTCACAGTAAATAACACTAGCTCCTTCACTTCGCCAGTCGAATCAGGCGTAGCACAAGGCTCTGTGTTGGGGCCTTTGCTTTTCCTAATATGTATCAACGACTTGCCTATTAGCTTATGTTCATCGATTAACCTTTTTGCAGATATACTGCGTCATATAGCGCGAAATTAACAGTGACGCTGATGTAACTCTTCTTCAGTCCGATATCGATCATGTTCTTTACTGGGCTAACACCTGGAACATGGAACTAAACCCTAAGAAATGCAAGCACATGCGTGTTTCTCGTTGTTACACTTCACTGCCCTCGTATCATCTTAATAACAGTAGCATCGAATCTGTGTCTTCTTAGAAATATCTAGGCGTATTTATTTGTTCTAATCTCTCTTGGAACACGCATGTAGATTATATAACTAACAACGCTAATCGCATACTGGGCTATTTACGCCGCAATTTTTACCTTGCTTCTAGTTCTGTAAAATTACTTCTTTATAAATCGTTAGTTCGTACTAAACTGGAATATGCTGCATCTGTTTGGGACCCCAGTCAAGAGACGCTCATCTATCAACTGGAATCCGTCCAGAACCGGGCGGCTCGTTTCATTCTTTCAAATTATGATCGCAACTCCAGCGTCACGACTATGAAAACAAGCTTGTCACTACCCCTTCTGTCACAACGTAGGAAAATATACCGTCTTTGCCTGTTCCATAAGATTTATTACGACAATCCCATTCTTAAGAGTAAAATGATATTGCCACCCTTTTACATTTCACATCGCATTGATCATCGTCATAAGGTTGGTATTCCTTCACGCCAAACCAACCATTATCACAATTCAGTCATTCCAAGTACGTCAGTAAGCTGGAATCACCTTCCCAGATCTATCGTCGAAATTTCTGATAATTCTACGTTTAAATCTGCTTTAACCAACCTGCTGCTGTCATAAACTCAAGAATCCTTAACACTGTCATCTTTTTTTTTTACTGTTGTTCCACTTGTTTTATACGCGCACATGTTACTGCCTTTTGAACTTGATTTCTCTTGTCGTTTTTGTATTTCTTGTATGCTGTTGCTTTTTGTTGTTGTTTTTATTCTGCGATATGCGCTGTTAATTTTTTGAATGTTTTGACGTAACCTGTTTGTTCGTTTTTTCTGTGAGCTTCATTTATGTGTAATTTTAAGTGTATTTACAGCTGTATTTTTGTTTCACTTTGGTGTGTAACCCACTCCCCTCTGTAATGCCCTCTGGCCCTGAGGGTAATGAAATAAATAAGTAAATAAATACTGCTGATTTCAACTGATACAGCGTCACACGAGACGCCAAAATGGTGCCCATGGAAAGCTTGCACTCTTTACGGTCATTTCTCTAAACTCGTCACTTCAGTATGTATAGCTCCTTGGTCTATTTTTCTCAACCAAAAAGATATGGTAGTGGTATGGTGTGTATTCCTATGGGTGTTCTGCGTTTGATTAATTAATTTAGACACACTGCACGCCATGAAACATGCTGGGTTTTGTTAACCTGTGCCAAAATACTAGTATGCTCGTGATTTTCACTTATCTTGATTATAACGTGCCCTCCATGGCCGTGGAAGGAACGCACAATATCGTGCTCGGCATCGGAACAGCTTCGGCACTGAGCTGCCTCGACAGTGATCTATGAGCTCTATGAGTTTACCATATCCCAAAAAGCTGCAGCGGTGTTTGTAAACCACTGCTTTAGTGGATTGCCCGTGTTATACGCATGCGCTGGTGTCGCGTTTTAAATTCTCGTGCAGAAAGTATTACATTTGATTCTACGCTAGCACCTGTCCAGCAACGAAGTCTATTATAGACGCAGGGCCTCGCATCTGGCAGCTTCACATCGCCGCCATGCCATGCAGGAAGATTGGGCTTTTACTTCAGAGAGGATACGAATGTGATTAACCTGGCTATGTTAATGTGAGCTAGCGATATGTATTGCAAGCGTTTGATAAGAGAAAAATATGAAGCTGGAGAGCTCAGAGAGTCTGGGTTGAAGCTAAGCTTCAGAGCAAGCATATCAATTCTTTGCTGCGACATGAACGTTGTGCGGTCAGGATAAAAGAGAGCACGCATGCAAATACCGAGCAGCACGCATTTGGGTTAGTCATGTATCTTAGTTATATTATTAAGCAGTTAAGTTTAGCCATGTGGTTTCTGATCGTGGAAATCTTCGGAGTTCCTTGGTACGGACATCTGCCACGCGCAAGAGAAACGTACCCAACAGCCTCGCAAAACAACGCGCATTGCTTCAAGACGACAGCGCAAGGAAGAATTTTGAGATCACTGAAAAATTTTTCGAGACAGGAAAGAAGATAGAATTAAAACGTTTCACAAAAATTTTTTGATCAAGTTTTCACCGTGCACTCCCAGCCTAAAAGCGTTTGCTTTGATTGCGCTGCAGCAGTCCCTTACTGCAACTGAGCAGCAATCGCAAGCGGTGTTCAATAGGAATATATAACTGCAAGCTATCAATACCTGAACCCTGCAGTAAGGTACAACACAGCTCCGCTTTTTTCTATGTGATATGGAAAAATTCCTGGGCGAAGAAGTACAGCTTCTTTTCCGAACATCTAAGACCAGAGGTCTTTTTTCTGCTTTTTCTAAAGGGTGCGTTTCGAATCCAAGTGCAGAGCAAATAGTTCCATCTGCTAAAATGACGTCAAACGTGAAAAAAATTGGCTAGTTTCAATAATTAAACATGCGTTGTAGGGGAAGAGCTCAAGTTCAGATGTAAAGTTCTTATTCACTGCCTTGTACCACCATACCTTCAGTAGAATAAAACGGAGGTCACTCCTAGACACACTCTGAATCTACGTCCAATTCTGCTGCCCTGCTTTTATAACTTGACGGTGACTTGGCAAACACAAGGATTATCATTACAATCCACTGCTTGTCTAAAAGAAGTGGTAGTATGATTCGTACAAAAAAAGAACATAAATAGAGGGCCAGTGGCACCTTTCAGAAACGGTCGCGGTCCTTTTGCAAGTGTCGGCCCTCGGATTGCCGGTTGTACTTTTTGGGGTGAATTTAAAGCAATTGTTGTTTAAATTTAAACTTCTGGGCAATTGAGATTTCTTCATAGTAGGAGCAAAATCACCTAGAATAATTACTTTCTGGTTTTTTCCGGCTTGAAAACCGCTTGTTTCAAGTATGAAACATACAATTTAACGAAGCAGACTACTTGTCTGACCATCGCTCGCTAGGACGCATACAACGTCGTTATATTGCAGCGTAATGAATAAGCGTGCCGCGTGTGTTTAAAATTATTAATGCATGTACTGTTAGCACTTAGCGCCCCTTACCTACCGCACCCCTCTAGAGGCAAGAATATTTTCTTTCGTTAATAAAGCATTATGAAAAATAAAATACGAAAGCGCGAAAGTCAAAGCAATACGTTTTATTACGCTCACTGTTATCTTGTTTGACATAAAAAACAGCTAGAAGGAAGTAAAGTCTGCCGTGTCGAAAAAGCCATGGCAATTGTATTGTGCTAAGTCGTCATGTACGAAATGTGTGTATCCTGACCTCTATTTTGACAAACCTTTGCTTCTGAAGAAATCTGCATATCTCACGCCTTCTAAGGGTATTATCTCGTTATGGAATCGCTTTAAAGTGCATTTCGTTGCCCCGATAGTGGTGTTAGGGTTAAGAGCCAGGAGGGGTTTGCCTTACATTTGTCAAATTGGGAACTCCCCCTCCTCAGTTATAGAGCATGTGCGAAACATGCACGAGCATAGTTTTCTTCTCAGGGAGTCATCTTTTGACATGCGTCATCGTCTATGGCGCATGCGCAGGACGGTGGCCGCCAGAGCAGCGCCGCTCGACTGGTGGACATGGAGGAGAGGGAGGACCACGTCTACCTCCCCATCATCCCGGAGCAGGCGGCCGACGGACAGAGCAAGAACCTGAAAGGGGAGACCATCGTGGGAGCCGTGTGCGACATTCGCCACAGCCCCAACCGCATCCTCAGGGTCAGTGCGGCATGCTCCTACCATAGTGAACTCTGCCTGACATTAGTATTCACGGGAATGCGTTCCACTCCGCAATATTAGAATAGGGGGCCCCAAGCCTTGGTGCCCCCAAGAAGTTTGGGGCGTCGAAATGCGCGTGCACGCAAGGCGCATTTTGCGTCTTGGGTTAGCGGCGACAGCTATTTCGCTGAAATAGCGTAGAGTTACTGAATAAGTACCTAGAGTTGCGCGTAGTTCCCCCATATTGCTCCCCCAAGAATTGAAATTATTAGGGGAAGCCACAACTCTTGCATGCAAGAGGCGGACTTGGGCAGTGCAGCCTCAGTTCACTTGATGCTGGCTGCTGAACATGGTTTGTTCTAGGCAGATTACTGTTGCATTAAATGGCACCAAGGCCTATCGCAACGAGTTAGCAACACCCACTTCGTGACACCAAGGCCTATCGCAACGAGTTTTTTTTTTTTTGTTCGAGAAGTCTGCCTTGAGGCATAAGTTGAGAAAAGGGGGAGTGGAATGTAGGTTACAGAAAGTTAAAAGAAGGAGTGTAGACCAGTTTCGGCGAGGTACATCGCAACGAGTTACTAACACCCACTTCGCCATATGAGGGGAAGGGTGGCGCCATCTGTTGGGAACGTCGCAAATTAGAAACGTTTTCTTTTTAACAATCGGCGAACACCTGTGATAAAATTGCGTTTTATTGACAAGAAAATATCTTTTTCAGTGAACATGTGCACTCGGACAAAATAAGATGCCGCAAAGAACGAGAACAGTAGATGTAAAAATGGACTGTCAGCAACGGACTGGTGCTAAACGATCCACAGGAGCTGGCTTCTCCGCAATGAATGCACGCTTTTCAGCCATGTGATCGCGTTTTGCCCATAGAGGCACGAGCGGCACACGGTAAGCAAACGTGAAACTCTAATAGCGTGCGCTCAAGCCGCTCTATATCAGGCAACATGGCGGCGCCCGTCGGAGCGGGGCCTCTCGCTTCACTACTGATATAGAGGTTAGAAGGTACCACTGATTCGTCGTTGCCGTTGCACTGTGTCTCAGGTTCACGGCAAACGAAAGGAGACGAAGCATTCGGTTTGTCTGAACTTGCCCACACTACAAAATTTTAGTGATAAAAACGCCGTATTTTCAGATTGTTCCAGTGTTTACGAGCGGCTAGGCTTAACAAGAACTCGTCGTTCGACGTCAGTAAGGCCGGGAAACACAAACCACTTATCTCCAATACAACGAGTTTTGCGATTAAGTGGTTTAAAAGATGTGGCGTCCCGTTAACACGCTAATGTTTTATTTATGCAGTAAATTTCACTCGCGCGGTCTAACCCAGAATTGAAAATAATTACATTAGTGAGATTTACTATTGCGTATTCCGCCAGAGATGGCAAGATTAAGGTGCCTTGATGTCCGCATGCTGGCCATAGAGGCACCCTAGAAGCAATCCATGAAAATCTCGAAATTCCTTGCTTATTGCGTTTGTTTAGATGTCTTATGCGAATTTAGTGCTGCTGAAGTGTAACCAGAAATATGAAAGATTTCTTTATTTTTATTTTTGCTTAGTTTTTCTCTTTTTGGCTGTAATGGGGCTGCAGTAAAGAAACCCAAGCCTGGCGCCCCTGCGTAGAACAAAGCCCTATTCTAAATGTCCACGGTTCACGCATCCATATCTTGGAGTCCGCTATTTTCTTGGGCCCCCCGATTCTAAAACTGGCCAGCTCGCGACATACTGCTTAAAAAAGTTCGCGCTCTTCAGAATGCCAGCTTAAATTACGCCGTTTGCGCTCCGGAAAAGGCGTTGGAATACTTTCCTGACAGCTGCCCCCGCATCACCCCCCCCCCCCCCCCCAAAAAAAAAAAAAGAAACTGAATGAAAACACTTTGTGGGGTAGAGTTGGGGGGGGGGAGAGGGGGTTTTATGTTATATTTTTGGTATTACGTAAAAGCTTCGTGCTCCAAATTAGCGTGAGAGGCTTCGCTGTAAAAATAAGGGGAGCGTGTAGACGCTCGGCGCCCAATTTTCCTCTGTCATTAGAAACAGAATGAGACGATAAAGGGCACGGAAGCAACAGCAGCCTCTGAAAGAACCTTTGAAGGAACAACATCAACGCCACAAAAGGAAATGCCCGCCGAGCATTGTTTTGCAGTATCCAATGACGCAAAGCAAGGTGTGGTGCACGGCAGCGGAAATTTGAAACGTCACGTTACATCGAGCTTTCTCTTCAATCTTGCAGAGTTGCAGGATAAGCTTTAATATAACCGCCGATTAGGTCACCATTTGAAATCTAAGCCCATAAAAACTTGGCATGTTTTATATAGAGATGGTATATATTTGAATCTTTGAGTATCACGGAATGCTCAACAAAGTGGTGCAGTTACCCTTAAATGCCGGCGACTTTCCGCACTCGAGGTTGCGGTCTCCTCTCAGAAGTTAAGTTCGTGCTGGCCTTCTGGAATGCTCGCTAACCAAAGGGGCTTGATATACATGCAGAGATCCGGACTTTTCATGTTTGTGGATCACGTCACATTTCTTTCTCGCCACGTTACATGAAGTATCACGTGGCTCTTGAAGTAATCATTCGTGAACAATGCTAAACATATCAACCTGACTCCATCGATTCACCTTTAGCAATTCGACAGTCGGGTGGGAAGCAGACGTCCGCTTGTCCCCGTTTCATCTATTTCCACTATGCATTCCTTGAACTGACCTTGTTAAACAAAATGTTAAGATGAGAACCCATGTGTTATCTGCGGAACATTTGTTATCGGAAGATTTATTTGAATTTCGCTCAAGGGATGGGAACGGGTCGAGTGGTCATGCCCCTTTCTTTTTATTTCCGTCCTAACTGAAACAGCCAGATTAGCAGGATTACTGGTAACTAAGCTAGTACAGGTTGTTTTGGGGACCATCTTCAACGTATTCAGACGAATACCTGCTATTGGGCTGTTGGACAAAAGTTTGTGCGAAGCGTGAGCGGAAACGTCAGCCGGAATCTGTTATTACCCAGTGCCTCAATATCACGAGTACACGACCGGTCAAAAGTTGCCAGGACAGCGGGTCTGATTTTTAGCGGTATAGTAGGGCAGTTACGACACCCCCGAAGCTCAAAATATCTGTAGAGGGTAGAAGGAGTACCGTTCTAACCCCAGAGAAGACTGATAGCTTTATCGGCTCCTTAAATGCCAGGATATACCGATGAGAAGCATACCCTGTGGCTTGGGCGCTTATGACCAGCCCTGCACAAGTGGAAGCTAAACTCGGGCTTCCGTACTCTAATATGGAGTAGTCAAAGTCACTGTTTGATGACGTGGCACCTATCCGCCTAGATCGGTTCTCGGGTCTTCGTGAATTTTGAAAGATTGCTTGGACCTTGAAGAGGTGGCTTGCAGCCTCCTTGGAATGCTTTATGCTGCCTTTCCTGCGACACCGGGCTTAATCTCCCGGTGGACATAAAAAGGTGTTATTGATAAACATCGATTACCTCTATAAGCTGAATAATAGAAAAGAATTTCGCAGGGCGCAACGTTCTTGGGTCTCTTCAACCTATATTAACCTATATTATTCGATATTAAGAAACGCAGCTTACCACTTAAAAGAATAGAGGGCTTTCAACCTGTCTCGAACCAAGTTATAAGAGCGAATGGTCTGTTAAGCATGGTCTCCAGTCTGAAATCAAATGTCAAGGTCAAGTTGAAGGATCAAGGTCAGGTACCCGATGGTCATAGCCATATGATCCTGTGGTCTTACTACCATAACTAGGATCATGCCACCATGCAGTACAATTTCACCTTGTGAGGCACTGAAGTTCATTGTCAATGTGGTACCCACTGTCTAAAATCAAATGTCAAGGGCAAGGGCCAAGGTCGAAGGTCAGGCACCCAGTAGTCGTAGTCATATGATCACGTGGTCATACTACCATAGTTTGGGCCATACCACCACTCAGTTAAGTTCAGTTTGACGTTGTGAGGCACTGAAGGTCATCGTCTCGTCCACATCCAAATCGGAAGTTGTACCCTGAGGAATAGACGTCTCGCTCTAAAGTCGACAAACATCCTGGTTAGTCCGAAGCGGGGAATTTTTGCGGAAAGGTTTCAATACGATTTGAAATGCGAGACGTCAAGAATGCTTTCCGGAAGTCACAAAGACAAATAGAAGTTCAAGAAGATTGCCATAAATATAAGAAAAAGCGGAGCCCCCTCCCCCCCCCCCCTCCCTTTCACTTTTAAAACCAGCACCGCGTAGAAACGCAGGGAAACATTCTCGCCTGTTTGGTAACCAATTTATCATTCAGCAAAATCTAAGTCTTAGACGAATGCTTTACAAACGCTCCAGTCAAAATGACAAGATCTACTTTGAGTGAGGCTCTATTTACGTGCCGGACAGCTAGCGGCGAACCATGGCGGACTGATGAAGCAAAACACTTCGTGCGACTTCCAACAGATGGCAGCAGCAGCCGGCGTGTAGCGTTTTCGTCAGTTCAAACCCCGCAAACAACGCGGCAAAAAGTCATAAGCGCGAGCCAAAATCGATACGTTTCTTTCCGACCGCTCCGCCGAGATGGCAGCACACTACTAGCAGTGATCTCATTACTTCCTAAGCAGCATCCTAGCAGGAACGCTTTTCCCGATCCGCTGTTGTTTTTCGTTTGTTGTTACGCACGCATCTTGAGACGAAGTGCGTCTGTGCCCTCTCATCTGACGTAGACATCTGCGCGTCATCTGGCCGGCCTCGACTTTTCCTGGCTGCTTTGTGCTGTTCTTGTCTATTACTAGCCATCATTGACACATTGCAGTCGGTGACGCAGGCGCTAACAGCTTGACATCCCTAGCTGCTCCTTCTGTTGGCGCCACGGCGTGGTCGTGATGTTCTTTCCCGGGTGCTGGGCACGGTTATTGTCGCCGGATGTACAGTGCTAAGCTCCGGATTACGCATTCGTATCACAAACAAAAAGTTGCAAAGAAAAGAAAGCGGAAATTCATGTACGATGTTTCTGTTCTTCAACACGCGAATTTCGGGGAAAACATAAGCTTCGTCTTAAGCGGATGGCGCGATGCGGCCATCCTTCAGCGGCCTGGGGTCCTCTTTGCGTATCACTTTGCAAACACGGACACTGTGCTTTATTTTACATTATTTATACTGATGTTATTTTTATTTTTATTTACCGCAACACACACCTTCCTTTAGTCAAGTAGAAGAGACGTTCCTCAGTGGAAGAGGCGTTCCATGCACGGCTCGCAGCCAAAGGGACCGCGCATCGGGTTCCGCCGCTGCCATTTTTCTTTGTAGCGCAATTGCTTCGCTTTCTTCACAGGTAGTACGCAATGGCGAAAGAATAATGCCACGGCCGTGTAGACTAGCGTCGATTTCTGAAGTGACGTCAACACTGTAGGACTGACATGCATACGCCATCACGTCTCATTTGACTCATTAAAGAAAACATTTTCACGTTATTGATGCAGCGCATACGACTAGGACGAGATGAAACACATATACATATCTCGTCCGCGTCGTATGCGCTATGCCGATAATGTCTAACCAACATGCCCAAGCGTCTACATTTTCCTATAGCGCGGGTCATCATACATGCGGTACTCGATGTGCCGTATGCAAGGCAAGATTTTAAGGCGAGAGCCTTTAATGCCTCATCTTTGTCGACAGAAGGTTATTCGCAGGAGGTTGTCAGCAGAGTTGTCACGCTTTTCGGTTGGTCGAAATGGCTATGCCGTGAGAGGGCGCGGATTCGAAGTAGTCAGGTCACCCAGGAGAATAAAAAAGGTAGGAAAATAAAAAGTAAAAGTAAAAATAAAACATGAAATCTAAATAAATAAAAAAATAAAACATAAAAATAAACCTAGACATAAACGAAATGCAATATTTAAAAACAACAAAGAAATCTAAAAAATTGAAACAACGAAATCAATGCCAAACGGTGCGCCAGGAAAGGGATTCGCCTTGCAGTACTTAAAAAAACCAAAGTTATTTTATCGCCCTTCATACGAGTGCTCATTCTCTACAGCAAAGCTATAGCATTCAGATGGGATATAGAGTTAAATTGGTATTAACGGTATTCCAGAGGGAGGAAAGGCCGAGCAACATCTCTCCTGGCTAAATGGAGAAAGCTCCGCTGAAGCCGTAACTGGTCCACCTACCGCTTTGAACGTAACCGAAGAAGGAACTAGCGCTAGTGTCGGTAGCAAAGAACAAGGTCCGACCGTAAGAAGCATCTGAAAGAAGAAAACCTCTCTCTGTCTCTCGCTATCCCTTTTGAATTTCCGACCGGCCCGGCCGTTGCAACCGTCGCGCATACTTTTGCATGTTTCGGGGGACTCCCTCAGTCGCGTTCAGGGGTGGGCAAATGCCCTCATTTTTACTTTTCCTACCTCAACCTCACTTCTTAATCTATGGCCCTACCTCATACTCGTTGTCATTTTGAAAAAAAGTTATCCGGCCCTCCCTCACCCTCATTAGTGGTCGTTTTAAAACGAGTTATTTTTTATAGTCAGCTTCTTGTGACGATATTACTGAGCAATAAACATATAAGTCATATTATAACAATTTCCCTATATTGTACACATTATGCTGGCATGTCCTCGCAATACTGCTGCCATCTTGGTCCTCGCTACTGCGCTGAAACCTGATGCAAACATTCCGTAGAAAAGGTTGTTGTCTCTCAGAGAGAGCTCAACTTTGGTTTGTTGCCAAGAGGTTTTCAGTTCGGTTTTCCTTGAAAAACGCGACGTAGTACATTGAGCTTCATATTCGTACTCTCCTCTCAGATTGCATGTTGCCGCTTTAAAAGATTGTCCACAGCTCTACACTCGGGCTAGATGCTCGCTGTTTGTTCGAAGCGGCGGCTGGAGTTCTGTCAACGGTTTCTAGTCTGTCATTCTTGCCGATGACCTCGCCATCGTGCGTCGCTCTGCACGTCATTGTTTTATTTGTTTGTTTGTTTGCTTGGTTGTTTATAATGCCTACATGAAGAGTGTTTCTGGGATTGAAGCTCTCAAATTGGTGGCTTTCACGGCATTCTTTTTCTGTGTGACTTTGTTGAGCACACAAGTACTTTCAAACTATTATCATTACCTTTCAGCCTGAGGCATTTTCTCAGCACGTGTCTGTCCAGAACAAAGTGCTTTCAACACACACAACTGTTAGGATACTCGGAAGCGCATTTTACAGCGCCGCTGCTGTGGGTGATCAGTGTGATTCAGTTACAAAGTTATGGTTTTATGCCCATTGTAGTAATAGACCCACTTTATTCAGACATTGCCCACGTATTTTCTCCGTATATTTTTATTTATTCCAATTTTATTCAAGATTTGAGGCATTCTTGTTTTTTCTGAAGGACGCTCCCACGCTGCCGAAGGGTGAGTTGTAAATTCTTTAATGAGCGCGTATGTACTGTAAGCGTCTTACCGTATCCTTATTTTGTACGTGAGGTCTGAGCACCAATTTCTGGACGCAGTGATTAGGTTTTACTGTGTCGCCATATTTAAGCTGCTGTGTGACATGACTGGCCAAGTTAACTCTCGGAATTTATTCACCAGTATAATGGGGGAGTAACTGTCAACCACGTCTTCTATATTCATGGTGATGACGTCGCGAATCCTGAGAATTAACGAAAGGCCTCGGAGAAGTCACGTAAGTGTTGATGTTATGATTCTGATAACCTATCAGAAGGGCCGAAGAGGTCACATGAGCAATCATTTCGTGATTCTGAGAGCCAGTCGGAAGCGCTGAGGCAGTCACATGATTGGTTCGTGCCCTCCTGATGTGCGAGTGTTTACATGATCTAGTTACACCACCTCCACCCACAACGCCGCTCGCCCCGCAAGCTAGCCATTACCAGCTGCACAGTAAAACTACGCATCCTTCTGCTGCCAACATTTTGAACATTGATATCGGTCTTGTCTGTTCGGCGAATACTGTTCGAATAGTCGGTCTTTGTGGAATGGCCTCGACTAGCTTTCCCTACCGCTAAAAATACAAAGAGGAAGAAAAACAAATTTTCACTGGGGACAAGATTAGAAGTCAACTGAAGTTTAATGAAGGCCTTGCAGTGAAAAGCAGGACCGACTGGAGCGCGTGAAACTTGAACGTTTTTGTCCATTCTTTCCTTCTAGTTGAACGTCCTGCACTTGACACGCATTGACACGCATGTTTTTCTCATGATATTCTGCCTTTTTATCTTGTGCGCCACGTGCGGGGTGTTCTCATTTGAAAATGTATGGTGTGTCTGCGTGAGGAAGTGTTTCTGTGCAGGTTGCTATTCCCTCCATGGTGCCAAGACAATGATAAATGCGCTGCAACTATAATGATAAATGAACAGCAACGAGATACCAGGGTAAAAAAGTAAAAGAGCGAGGATTTGAAAAGTTACAGGAAAGAGAAAGTAATTTTCGTATCAAGTATATCGGTCATCCGTATTATCTAATTCTTTTTTTCGCTCAGATGCTGATTGCCAACTTATTTGAGAATAAGAAAGTTTACTTACAAATATCAAACATGTATAACAACTTTAATAAAAAAAATGCTGAAATTCCACTACAGCTTCCTCCCCAGTACGTGGACGAGCAGGAGACGTATGTGAGCGCCAGGCTGTAAGTCTAAGTAGGGGAAAAGCCCACGAAAACGAAGAACTGGTTGGTCGGGCGCATTTGTTTCCAAAAATGCGTTTCTTCGAGAAACGCGTTTTCGAGAAAATACGCCCAGACACGAATGCTCGTCTTTACCGCCGGCGACCATTCGAGATTTTCCAGAGCCTACGATGCATAACCAAAAAACAAACAAGAAATCACTACGCCTGCTGGAGATTCTGAAGCATACAAGAAAACTACATAAATCCGAATGAGTAGTCATCCTTTAAATTTATTGCAAGGACCTTTAGTAGTGAAAGTTAGAAGGTAAAAATGCGGTGCAGCCTAGCAATAAATTTTTTGTAATGCCTCGCCGTCGCGAACAAATTTATGCAACGTTAAGGTTTTATTTTTTTGCGGGATTTTTGCGGAGCTATGAAGCATACCACACTTTCCCCTTCGAATTGTGGCTCCAGCACAGCTTATGCAAATATTGACGGCATATCGTCCTTCATGGCGAGAAAAAGGATGTAGCCTGTGGCAATGCATATGAACTGGCTTTCCAAAAGAATAAACAGGCTCGTTCTTTGCTGCGTTGCTAACGCTCATCTCCCTTCCTGTTATGAGAGGCAAGCCCTATCCTGCCAAAAATTCGCGTTAGAAAAGGTCTTCTGATGCGTATAACGGGAAGTCAGCACAGCCCCTAGCATCATTGTTGTATTCCGAAGAAGAATACGCAGTATCAAAAAAGAGAAAAGAGAGCAGATTAGGTACAAATCCGACCTCAATCGATCAACTAACCAATGTATCAATAAAAAAATAAGTAGGAGAGTATTAGTCGGAGGGTGTGAATGGAGTTCTTTGTCGCGTATTGTGTAATCTAGGATAGTGCTTTGTAGATACATCCAGAATGCACATCCTCGATGGCCATCCTTCGCAGGAGATTTCGAAAGAGATCTCGAAGGAACGTACGTTCTACGCACGTTCTTCTAGTATCAGTGGCCCAGTGAGGGCCACTTCTTCGCCCCGGAAAAGGGAGAAAGCAATTTGAGACTTTTTTCCCCCAAAGCTATCAATGTCAATCTCTAGGTCCGCGAACATTATTAATGCGGTTATAGCCGTACTACTGCTCCTACAGATTTCCTGGAGTATTCTCATTATATTAGAAAGTATACTCTACGCAATTTTATACCGACACATGCCGCGAGCTTCTACGCACATTGTTCTATCAGTTCGTAAAGCACTACATTCACTAGCCGACCAAAAAGCAAACCCTTTCTGACTTTCCGCTGTCTGAAAAAAGGGGAGTGGAAGATAGCAGTGCCGCACCTTGGTAGCTCATTGGTAGAGCCTAGCTCTTTCAACATAAATCCAAAACTAATCTACTTTTCTTTGAACACCACTTAAAGTTTAGGCAACACCTCTACATAATGTTGTATGTGTCGCATTTTGCCTAGTCCGCTGCCTCGCCAAGAGGCGTGTAAATTTTGCATCCGAAGGCTTACGCAAACTACGAAGTTTATGTTCGTGCCCTATTTTGTTTGTGTTAATCATCCTCTACATCCTGCCGGGCCCTGGGCACATGGACTCTTGTAAAACTTAGTATTAAAGATGTTTTCTCCTTCTCCACGCCAGTGTGTTCTTCTGCATCTGGCATGGAGTTGCCATTACATTTCTGCACCCTGACTCTTCTGTGTTCTGTTTTGTTACCCCCCCCCCTTCCTACAGAATGGCCCCCGTAATTTATTATACTGCATGCCTTATAAGGCATTATAATGCTTATAAGGCCTTTTGCTTTTTATTATATTAATATATTGGCGCGTGCTCATGGGAGCGCGCCGATGATGAAGACGAAGTGTGCGTGTGTCGGTGGACGAAGACGAAGTGTGTGTGTGTGTGGTTCGGACAGCCATCTTGTGAGTTCTCTGCGGTGAGCTGAACTTCGCTGAAACTGTGGTCTGTGCCGGCCCTGTCCTCGTTACATTTTTGGTGGAGGTGCTGGGCACTTTCCAACATCTACGTGCCCCGAAGGCTGTCTATGAACACGGATTTGACTCCGGTTCATCGCAGTGCAAGCCGCCGACTCCAAGGTCAGTCACCAGAGTTCGGCCCGTTATCCCCTAAGACCAGGGCTCCAGCCGCGACGCGCAGGACTGAAGCGGCACCTATGGCTAACAACGGAGACGCGGCAGCTATGGCTGACAACGGAAACTCAGCTGCTCATTTCCTGGTCCTCCAGCCGCGAACGCCGCCGACATTCCATGGCGAAGTGTTTGAGGACGCGGAGGACTGGCTTGACCAGTTCGAGCGCGTTGCCAGGTACAACGGCTAGGATGCGGAGCGGAAGCTGCACAATGTTTACTTCGCTCTTAACGACTCGGCGCGGACGTGGTACGAGAACCACGAGACAACGTTTCCTTCTTGGGAACGGTTCCGTAGCCAGTTGCTGGCGACCTACGTCAACGCCGACCGTCGGGAATGAGCTGAGTTGGCACTGCAGTCAAGGAACCAGCGACCCAATGTGAGCGTGGCCATGTATTATGAGGACATGACACGATTGTTCAGAAGGGCGGATCCAAACATGGCCGAGGACAAGAAAGTGCGCCACCTGATGCACGGCATAAAAGAAGAACTGTTCGCTGGGCTTGTGCGAAACCCACCTAACACCACTTCGGAGTTTCTATCGGAGGCCACTACCGTCGAAAAGACCCTGCAACAACGCGCCCGCTACTACAATCGCGCCGTGAACACCGTATCTACTGCCGACTTTGCGCCAGCCGCCAGCGACTCTGCTGACACCCTGCGGGAGCTGGTTCGATCTATGGTCAAAGAAGAGCTGCACAAAATGCACTTCTCTGCCCAGTCGCAGCCGCAGTGTCCGTCGTTAGCACAAATTATCCGAGAGGAAGTGCAGCAGGCGGTACCTGAACCTGTTGCCCCTGCTGTCCTTACACCGACGCCCCCGCGCCAGACGTACGCGTCGGTACTCCGGCAGAACTGCGACCTCACCCCTTGGAGCGTAAGCCCACCTGCTTTCCAGCCGCGGTCCCCGCCTGTCCCTGTGTTGGCCGAAGCGAGGCTGCGGAAGACGGACGTGTGGCGGGCACCTGACCAGCGGCCCCTTTGTTACCACTGCGGTGAGGCTGGCCATATCTTGCGGTGGTGCCCTTATCGCCGAGCTGGAATTGGTGGATTTCATCCGCGAGTCCCCTCTCCGCTCAATGGCGAACGGCCCCGAGAAATTGAGGAGCACCTGTCAACGCGCCGAGATCACACTGATTTCCCTCGCCCTGACTACCGCCCACCAACCGCTACCCGCTATCGTTCGCCGAGTCCCCGTCCTTCGACAAGCCGTTTCAGCCGCTCACCGAGTCCTCGCCGGGGAAACTAGACCCAGCGGCCTGCGGAGGTAAGGCCGCTGACGAGCGAACAGCCGAACATTCTCCATCGCGTTCCCGACCAGACGACGACTATCAAACGAGGACACGTGACGGTCACAAAGGATGTGCAGCTTCGGACTTACCGGTCGATATCGACGATTTAGCAGTTACGGCATTGGTTGATACGGGAGCGGATTATTCGGTCATGAGCAACGAGCTACCAAAGGAACTGAGGAAAGTTTTAACCGCGTGGACTGGGCCTCAGATTCGCACAGCTGGTGGGCACCTAATCACCCCTGTTGGCCGGTGTACGGGGAGAGTTACAATCGACGGATTTGTTTACGTTTGTGACTTTGTTGTTCTACCTCACTGTTCGCGCGATGTCATTCTCGGCCTGGACTTTTTACAGGCTAACGGCGCCGTTATCAATTTAAAAGAGCAGCGCGTGACGTTTTCGCCGACGCAAGCAATAGAAAGAGCCGACCCAGACGACTCCAGGATGCCCGCCCTGCGTATTGCTGCTGATGACGTGACGGTGCCTCCGCGGTGCAGCATGATGGTCCCCGTGCACAGTGACTCGCCCGGTGATCGAGACGTTATGGCAGAGAGAAACGGCAGCCTTCTACTCGAGAAAGGAATCTGCGCTGCAAGAGGGCTTGTTCGCTTACGGGATCGCTCTGCGACACTCTTGATCACCAACTTCGGAACCGAGTTCCAGCCCATTGCGAAAGGAACGGCCGTCGCATACGTTACCGACTTCGATGAGCACGCAGAAATATGTGCTCTGGAGTTACCGTCGCCGGACGGACGCGATGCAGCAGCCGTTCTGTCTACCGTGGACATTAATCCCGGCTTGTCGGTGGGTCAGAAGCAGCGCTTGTTAGAGCTCCTTCACGATTTCGCAAAGTGCTTCGCCACGACATCAAAGGTAGGGTGCACCCCGGTAGCCAAACACCGCATCATCGTCAACGAGGAGACTAGCCCCTAATCCCAACACCCGTACAGAGTGTCGCCGATGGAACGGGAGGCTATACGATCCCAAGTGCAAGAAATGCTTGCAGACGACGTAGTCCAGCCGTCCACGAGCCCCTGGGCTTCGCCTGTGGTATTGGTGAAGAAAAAAGATAACACCTTGCGATTCTGCGTCGATTATCGGAAGTTGAATCGTGTCACAAAACGTGACGTTTACACTCTTCCACGTATCGACGACGCCTTGGATCAACTCCGTGATGCTAAATATTTTTCTTCACTCGACCTTAAGAATGGCTACTGGCAGATCGAAGTGGACGAAAGGGACAGAGAGAAGACAGCGTCCGTGACACCTGACGGCCTTTATGAATTCAAACTGCTACCCTTTGGACTCTGTTCTGCGCCAGCAACCTTCCAACGCATGATGGACACCGTTCTTTCTGGGCTGAAATGACAGACATGCCTAGTGTACCTTGATGTTGTCATTTTTGCTCCTAGCTTCGAGGAACATCTCAACCGGCTGCGAATGGTGTTACAGGCGCTCCGTTCGGCACAGTTGACGATGAAGCCACAAAAGTGTCACTTCGGTTTCGAAGAACTCAGTTTTCTTGGTCACGTGATAAGCGCTGACAGCGTCCGTCCTGACCCGGAGAAGACTGCCGCTGTGGCACAGTTCCCGCGCCCAACCGACAAAAAGTCCGTTCGTAGGTTTCTGGGCCTCTGTGCCTATTACAGACGTTTCGTTGAAAACTTTTCCACAATTGCCGAGCCCCTTACAATGCTTACTAGAGACAATGTATCTTTTGTGTGGTACGATGATCAGGAATCTGCCTTCATACGACATCACGGTAGTGTACAAGTCCGGCCGTAAGCACAATGTCGCCGATTGTTTGTCACGTGCACCTGCCGACGATGCTCCGGCCGAAACGGAGGACGACTTCCCGTTTCTTGCTCTCGTGACGTCGTCCGATATGGCCCGGCGTCAACGGGCTGACTCAGAGTTGCGTCCGCTCATCGAGCATCTGGAGGGCCTCAACGTCGCTGTTCCGCGGCTTTTCGTTCGAGGTTTGGGTTCCTACAGTCTCCGAGATGGCGTCCTTTACAAGAGGAACTTCGCGCATAACACTGAAACCTTTCTTCTGGTTGTGCCATCCGAACTCCGTCCAGAAATCTTGCACGCCTGCCACGACGAGCCATCGGCTGGTCATTTGGGTGTTACGCGGTCGTTTGCCCGCATTCATGCGAAGTATTACTGGCCAAAGTTGCTCTCATCAGTCCAGCAATATGTGAGGACCTGCCGTGACTGCCAGCGACGAAAGACACCACCAGTTAAACCCGCAGGGCTTCTCCAGCCCATCCCACCGCCTACAACACCTTTCCAACAAGTGGGCATGGACTTGCTGGGCCCATTCCCATTGTCTTCCTCTGGGAACAAATGGATTGTTGTGGTGACGGACTACTTAACGCGGTACGCCGAGACACAGGCGCTTCCCTACGCTAGTGCTGCAGAAGTGGCTCAGTTTTTTATGACATCAATCGTCTTGCGTCACGGTGCGCCATCAGTCATCATCACGAACCGTGGAACCGCCTTTACGGCGGCATTAATGCAATCTCTCTTCGAACTTACCCACACCAGTCACCGGAAGGCAGCAGACTATCATTCCCAAACAAACGGCTTGACTGAACGCCTCAACCGGACGCTTGCAGATATGCTTGCTATGTATGTCGACGTCGAGCATCGCACGTGAGACGAAGTTCTTCCTTATGCAACCTTCGCCTACAATACGGCATAACAGGAGACTACCCGTCTCACACCTTTCCAGCTGGTCTACGGACGGTGTGTCACTACCGTGCTGGATGCTATGCTACCCGCTGCTCACAACGACGGAGACATCGGCCCCTACGCTGACGTTGACACATTCGTCCATCGGGCTGAAGAAGCCCGCCAACTCGCAAGGTGCCGGATTCGACATCAGCAACAACTCGACGCTGGTCGCTACAACCTCCGACACCGATACGTTCGGTACGAGCCCGGCGATCCTGTGTGGGTATGGACACCTGTGCGCTGCCGCGGACTGTCCGAAAAGCTCCTCCGACGCTACTTCGGTCCGTACGAGATGGTTCGTCGTGTTAGTGATGCCACATACGAAGTTGTTCCGCGGGACACAACCTCCTTACCACGTCGGCGCCATCCGACCGAGACTGTCCACGTGGTGCGCATGAAGCCCTACCATGACAGGCTGCAAACCGCCGCTTTACCAGCTTAACAGCTCTCTGTGGTCTCTGCCCTCCAACATCTATACCGAACATTACCTTTGCCGTCCGTGTTCGTTTCCGGCGTCGGGCCGCCGCTTTGATGGAGGGGGTAATGGCGCGTGCTCATGGGAGCGCGCCGACGATGAAGACGAAGTGTGTGTGTGTGGTTCGGACAGCCATCTTGTGAGTTCTCTGCTGTGAGCTGAACTTCGTGAAACTGTGGTCTGTGCCGGTCCTGTCCTCGTTACAATATAATATAATAATATACCTTTTAACGTTATATTATAGGCCTTAAACCTTTATTATGCATTGCACCACTAAAATCGAAAGGTCAAGAATTGGACATCTGACTTACTGGGCCTTCTATCGCACAGGAAATTTCTTGTCCAGCCTCGTACAGAAAAAAAGAGAGCCACCCTTCCTGTGATTCACTCAATCTGGATGTTCTTCCCAGCAACCGAAAATTTCAACTTCAATACCGGAAACGCGTGTCTTATCCCGAGCTTCCGGTGATTTGGACCGAACGGCCTATAAGTTGCAGGAAATATTACTCATCAAACGTTTCCTATTGAATCGAGCGCGGAAATTGTCGCTGTTGCCAGGGGTCTCAGCAGCGCATTGGGTTCGTCACCTTGCTTAACGCTAGCCCCATATCGGCATGGCGCTCGGCACGCTTTGGTGAGTTGAGTACTGGTTCTCAGAACTACTTAATGCGCCGCTTTAACGCGGTAAAGAAAGAAAATTCTTGCAAAGGGAAGATGAGGTTATGAAGGAGCAACGTGTTTTTAGTGCAGTTGAAGCGGCTGCCATAGCAAAAAGGCCCCCTGGAAAAAAATTCAGGGGGCACTTTGACTGTCTAAAGTGCGTAGAGGCAAAAGCGTTTTCCGAACCACTTTCGGTGCTTCTGTGGCACTGGTGGCGTCACATATAATTGAGTACTAATTACTAAGTGATGACAAATAACTAATTAATGGTTAATTACTGATTAATCCCTGAATACTAATTAACTGCTAATTAATGACGCTTAAGCTTCGCCTTTAGGAGTGGAACGCGACAGCGTGTTGTAGCGCTGCCAGGGAGTCCACGGAACGCCACCACCCGTTCGGCGCGATGCCTTGCCCTTTAACTCAAAGGAAATGGCGCAGTAATTCTCTGTCATCTCGGCGGACACCTGAACCGCACCGTAGAGGAAGGGATGAAGTGGGAGTGAAAGAAGACAAAGAGGGCCCGTAATGAAGGAAATGAAAATTGTATTTGAGGAAAGGAAATTACGCAGTAACTGTCTCACATATCTCGGTGAACACCCGTCAAAATTCAGGGGGCACTTTTTTTACCTGAAGTGTGGTCACTGATGTGTGGTTAAGATGTTAAGCTTCGCCTCTAAGAGTGGAACGCGACAGCATCTTGCAACGCTGCCAGGGAGTCCATAGAACGCCATTGCCCATTCGGTTCTACGCCTCGCTCGTCGGTAAATTGGTTTTTGAGGAAAGGAAATGTATCTGTCTCTCATATCTCGGTGGACACAACCTCACCGGAAGGGAAGGGAGGAAGATGGGAGTGACCGAAGACACCGTATTCACTAGACGCGCCTTTGTTCATTCCAAACCATCGAGCTGGCATGGCAGAGTGGATAGCATGCTCGTCTCGCACGCCGAAGACCGGGGTTCGATTCCCGAGCTCGACCAATTTTCTTCTCCGTTTTATTTATTTATATGGCCTGACTAGAAAAGTTAATTGGGTAATTAAGCAATTAACTGAGCTCAGTCCCACTTACTTGGAGCATCACTATACGGCCCCTTCAATTGGTTGCATGGTTACTAGGCAAAGTACAATTGTCCCCGTTTGAAATTCGCGCACTGTGACGTCACGGCCGTTTCGACCAATTGAAAAGCGTGACATTTTCTGTCGACAACTGCTGCTTACAACGATGAGGCATTAAAGGTTTTCGCCTTAAAATATCTCTGCCTCTCCCGTAACCTAGAGTAGATTAAGCATGAAATGTTTACGGGCATAACACATTGGCTGTAGATGGTACTAGTTAAAAATTACGAGGAACTTTAGCGGCTAAAGTGGTGAAAGGCGAAAGCCTGAGTGCTGCATTCTGCTACGCGATTGTTCACTGCACATTTTGTTGGTGCATTAATTAACTGCCAATTAATGACGCTTAAGCTTCGCCTTTAGGAGTGGAACGCGACAGCGTGTTGTAGCGCTGCCACGGAGTCCAAGGAACGCCACCGCCCGTTCGGCGCGATACGTTGCCCTTTGAACGCAACGCTTTTTTGAGGGAAGGAAATGGGGCTGTAATTCTCTGTCATCTCGGTGGACACCTGAGCCGCACCGTACAGTAAGGGAAGTGTGAGTGAAAGAAGAAAGAGGGCCGTAATGAAGCAAATGAAAATTGTATTTGAGGAAAGGAAGTTGCGCAGTAACTGCCTCACATATTTCGGTAGACACTAGTCGAAAATTGTATTTGAGGAAAGGAAGTTGCGCAGTAACTGTCTCACATATTTCGGTGGACACCCGTCAAAATTCGCGCGCGGTGACGTCACGACAATTTGGATCAATCTGAAACGCGGACAAATACGCCTTGCTCGTCGGTAAATTGGGTTTTTGAGGAAAGGAAATCTGTCTCTCATATCTCGGTCGACTCCTAAACCTCGCCGTAACGGGAAGGGAGGAAGGTGGGAGTGAACGAAGACATCGTATTCACTAGACCCACCTTTGTTCATTCCAAACCATCGAGCTGGCATGGCGGAGTGGTAGCGTGCTCGACTCGCACTCCGGCGACCGGGGTTCGATTCCCAAGCTCGGCCAATTTCTTACTCGGTTTTATTTATTTATCTGGTCTGACTAGAAAGGTTAATTAGACTAATTGGTTAAGTAAGCAATTAACTAAACTAGATCAAACTTACTTGGAGCATCACTATACGATCCCTTTAATTGGTTGCATGGTTAGTAGCCAAAGTACAATTGGCCCCGTTTGAAATTCGCGCACTGTGTCGTCACGACCGTTTCGACCAACTGAAAAGCGTGACATTTCTGTCGACAGCTCCTGCTTACAACGATGAGGCATTAAAGGCTTCCGCCTTAAAATCTTGAAATGGGTCTAGTGTTCAACACGCCACACCACACCACACATACTGTGCACTGGTCCATGTGGACGCAATCGTTTCCTGTGAGTGTCTGGGGAATCTCTTCTGCCCTGCCTCGTCTGCTAATTAGTGACGCTTAAGCTTCGCCTTTAGGAGTGGAACGTGACAGCGTGTTGTAGCGCTGCCAGGCAGTCCACGGAACGCCACCACCCGTTCGGCGCGATGCCTTGCCCTTTGAACGCGACCCTTTTTGAGGAAAGGAAATGGCGCAGTCATTCTCTGTCATCGCGGTGGACACCCGAACCGCACCGTACAGGAAGGGAGGAACGCCACCACCCGTTCGGCGCGATGCCTTGCCCTTTGAACGCGACGCTTTTTGAGGAAAGGGAATGGCGCAGTAATTCTGTCATCTCGGTGGACACCCGAATCGCACCGTACAAGAAGGGAGGAACGCCACCACCGGTTAGGCGCGATGCCTTGCCCTTTGAACGCGACGCTTTTTGAGGAATGGGAATGGCGCAGCAATTCTGTCATCTCGGTGGACACCCGAACCGCACCGTACAGGAAGGGAGGAACGCCACCACCCGTTCGGGGCGAAGCTACCGGCGCTTGTATGCCGGTCCTGTAGGAGGGCTTAGAGAGTCTCGTTAAATCTCGTACGCTGCCCGGATGCTCTCGTTTCAGTGCCCGGATGAGTGGAATTCAGTGCCCGGACGTTGGCTCTCGGTCTCGGCGGGGCGTCACCACATTGCCGACAACGGGAGCTAAAAGCATGTCATGCTTAAAAAAAAGTGCCGATAAAAAGCGAAGGAAGAGCAAGTCGATTTAACTAGTCGGGGCTTTCTAGTTCGCGGTTATTTGACATTCTTCTAAGGAATGAAAATCGCAAAAGCTGCATGACATATATTTCCCTCTATGCCCCTCTTTTTTTCAAGCAGTGCTGCCAAAAAAGTACTCTCTAAATACCATTTTAAACTGATACGGGAACCCTTCCTCTCTTCTAACTTTGCCCTACAATGCCAGAGGGCTACCCACACTTACTATAGCAGGATTTAAGAACGAAGCGGCAGATAACTGTGAAAGGAGATCCTCCAGCCAACAGAGACAACCAATTTCCATGACGTCGTGGTTAATCCGATTAAACGGTTGTTATTCTCCAATTATCTGCCACCCCTTGCAATTTCACGCCGGCTGGCCCAAATTGATCGGTCAACGGGGAGAGGGGGAGAATTGGTGAAGGGGAAAATTCGATGGACGCCATTGGCTGGAGGGCTCCTTTGAGCGGCATTTCCCTTTCGTTCTCGAGTTGTGTATTACTAAGGTGCTATGCCGGTAAGCATTACTTTCCGAATCAAAGGGCTTGAATCTACATTAGCACGAACAGGCGATGTCGCGCTCCACAGACTGAAACTCTGCGGAATTTCTCTACGCAAAATTTAGGAGGACGAGGGGAGAAATTGCCAGTGACTTAACTCGGCTATGCCAGGATAAACGTAGCGAAAGCTAAGGTATCAACTGTGGTTGCGGCGCACGCGAGCTCACGTTTTCAATCCTCCGACATGTTATCAGGCATGCGACTCAGCTGGCGAAGCGAGCGGAGGCGAGCGCAACGACGATGGATGGATGGATGGAAAAACTTTATTGCTGATAAATTTAAGGTGTTCTTGACCCTTACGGGTCACTGGGCGCCGTGGTCGATCCTTGGTCCAGGATGCCGCACTTGACTGCTGCCATCGTGGCTCGGCGCACAAGGAATCGTTGCGCTTCCTCGTCCTCGCTGGCCAGCAAGTGCTCCCACTGCATCACACTCGGGTTTATTCTTGGCTCTAAGTCTGCCTTAGGGCAGGTCCATGTGATATGTTCTAGTGTAGGTTTACCCTGACACCACGGACATTCGTCTGCATATTGTGTAGGGAAAATCTTGTGTAGTTTGTGAAAGTGTGGGTAGGTACCGGTTTGTAGTCTGCGCCAGTCTACCGCCTCCTCTTTGGTGAGCCTTTTGTGTGGGGCTGGGTAGCGTATCCGCTGACCCCTGTAATGATCGAGTATATCTGAGTACGTGGGGGTAACTGGGTCAAAGGTGCCTGTGGTGCAAAGTGCTGAGTCTGCTCGGTTGACGTATCCTCGAGCTAACTCGTCTGCTGCCACGTTGCCCCTCATCCCCTCATGTCCCGGAACCCACACTATACTATGTTTAGTGTTTTTGCGTCTTCTCGTCGTGTGTAGAATATGATTGGCGATGCTGTGAGGCAAGCGGTGTGACGTCATTCCAAACGGCGGCGGCTCCGAGTGAGGCGCGCGGTGTGACTTCATGCCAGTTGGCGCGGCGAGCGCGCGGCGTCCGCCAGCTGTGGCGGTTGCTAGGCAACGGCTCAAGGTCGGTCTCTGTGCCTCCTCGGGGTACCGCCACAGCGAAATCGAAAGTTCGTGGCCAATGTAGTTTTCGCTACAAAAAATTTATTCATGGCCAGCAGTAAGGCCCCTTGAAAAAGGGATCTGTCCTGGCTTCGGCGAGCGCGGCTTCGGCCGCTTATCTGTTTTCGTGCGTAGCATATTGCAATCACTCAGTTCAGCCCTTGGGCGCGGCCGGGCAGCCACCAAACCACGTGACGTGACGTCACGTGGTTTGGTTTCGTCACGTCACGTGGTGACGTGACGTCACCAGACCACGTTAAAAAATAAAAAGAAAAGGAAAATAAGAAAACAATGGCTGAGGCTTAACTTGGTTAAGCCTGGAGAATGCGAAGCATCTTCGTGTCGCGTAATTTGGAGGCGCACAACCACAGCGACGGCGCGAGGTGGGCCCCCGTTTCTCCACTGTCGTGACGTCATCGTGTCACGTGGTGTGACGTCATGTATCACGTGATTTGGAGGCGCACAACCACAGCGACGGCGCGTGGTGGGCCCCCGTTTCTCCACTGTCGTGACGTCATCGTGTCACGTGGTGTGGCATCATCGTGTCACGTGATTTGGAGGCGCATAACCACGGTGAAGGGCTGAAGTGGTAGCTAAAGTAGTATGCTTCGCATAAAAAAGGACGGCTGAGCATGGTGGCGGTTGCCACCACCCCGTTTCAAAGGGAGCGCTCCTATCCATCCAACCATACGTCACGGAGGAAAAGCTGCTGAGAAAATCGAGTGCCGCCAAGCAATACCTTGCGCAAAAAGACCGCGCAATATGCAACGCATTCTTGGCTTAACCAAGCTAAGCCTGGGCATTTTTTTTCAGCAGCATCCGTTCCGGCGAACGCAGTTGTTGCTGCGACGCGCGTCTTGTCTTTCCTTTTTCTCTTTCTTCTGATCTCTTAACTCTCCTTTATCTACACATGGCAGCGGTGGTGGCTTGGCTCGAGCCAGTAGGCAGGCCCTTGCAATTTCCTTTTCTTCCTTCTCTCAGTCACAACAACAACACCTTGAAAAAGAACGATTGCTCTGCTAAAGCTCGCTGATACTCTGCCGAGCCCGAGTGAAGCCAAGCACTCCAGGAAGGAGGGCAGGGTAATGGAATTAAGGGGCGGAAATGGTAGAGCTGCATGAATACAGAATATGTACTGCGTCTGCCCTGATTTCCGCACAGTTCGGACAGTGAGCAGTGTCACGCCATCGGCCGAAGTTGCAGAGCATTGGGGGTGGAGGAGAGTGTTAGTTCGACCTTTACGACGGACGTCTGCTTGTAGAGCATTGAGTGACGGATGGGGTATAATTAGAGCGTGTTCTGAGTCGAAGTAAGCAGCACCGCCTTGTGAGTTTGGCAGCTGGCGCTGTGTGGTCTTCAGGGCCTTAATTTGGAAACAAATGTTATCGAGAACATGGCAGTCATTTTTTCGATCCAAATTCTGCAGTGCAATAATGAAGTTCAATTCTTTGATATGCGATATTTTCTGTGGAACCGCATTACCGCACTGTAATAAAACAATGCACTACAGCTATCTTCAAAACTGAGTCTCCGACACATTACTGTTTTGCCTTTACATCTGATCAATCGCGGGCACTTTGCAGCAATGTTCATGAAGTCGACAACAAATTAACGAAATAAGGAAGCTGATGTTCCTTATTAACGCAAAATACAATGCATGCACGTTCCGAGACTGACATAGTTTAGTAATTTTCTAAACTCATTACTCAGCCAACTACAAAACATTGGTGAAAGGAGTGAGTGAGTGAGTGAGTGAGTGAGTGAGTGAGTGAGTGAGTGAGTGAGTGAGTGAGTGAGTGAGTGAGTGAGTGAGTTTGATGGTTTCCAAAACAACCCTCAGTCCACGATATGACTTGCAGGACAGCAGAGATCTGCTTTCTCGTAGTTATTCAGCTGCATTCGTTCAAAAACAAAACTAACGGGGCCATAGACGTTGTAAATAGGTTTGGTTTGGTTTGTGGGGTTTAACGTCCCAAAGCGACTAAGGCTATGAGAGACGCCGTAGTGGAGGGCTCCGGAAATTTCGACCACCTGGGGTTCTTTAACGTGCAGTGACATCGCACAGCAATTTGGCTTGAAGGATAATTATGCCCTGTCATGGTTTGGTTGAAAAATCATTGCTTGCTTCCATTACGGCGTTTCGGATTGCCATGCACACTACTACAGGAACTCAACAGGAAAGAAATAGAGGTATGCGGCGATGAAGACAACTGGGTTCCGTTCGAAGGGCGATAGGGCAATGATTTCAGAAGGTCAATCTCATCTCCAAGGTCATCATATTAGTCTTGAATAGTATTATGGGTATTGATATGGGCTAAGAGTATCCCAACTACGATGGTAAATTGGTTTAGTGGGAACTGAACTTCAAACACGTGGTTCACTGGCGTTGAGTATGCGGCACAAGGGATGCCCTGAGAGACAAACGCTTTTCGTAATTTAAAGTGGGCAAAGCATTGTGCGCGCGGTTACTTAACTACGCCAGGAATCAAATCGCACCGACTTTATAAAGTAGGCATTTCAATTCAATATGGTGCTCAGCGCTCTGATGCTCCACAGTTTTTCTTTCGCTTCTTTTATTTATTTCTTTGGAAGGTGTTTTCTTTTTAGTACAGCACAGTGTCCAACGTAGTCAAAGCAGGCGATTCTAGAACAAATCTCAGTGGGGTCGTGCGGGGACCCTGGGGCGTGCCCCGAATTCCTGTTGAAATAAAGTTTTCTCTCTCTCTCTATCTACTTTGACCAGAAGGCAAACTCTGAAGCCTAAAAAAGAAAGCGACAGCCGAGAAGGGACCCCAGCGACCTGAAATGGAACGTCGAACGAGTGCTTTTTGGTTTACTGGGGTTTAACATCCCAAAGCGACTCATGCTATGGGGACGACGTAGTGAAGGGCTCCGGAAATATCGACCATTTGGAGTTCTTTAACGTGCACTGACATGACACACAGCACTAACGTGCACTGACATAACGCACATAACACGGACCTCTAGGATTTTGCCTCTATCGAAAAGTGACCGCCGCGGCCGGGATCCAACCCGCGTGTTTTGGGCAGCCGAGCGCCATAACTACTAAGCGAACGCGGCGGCTCCGAGTGATGACCACAGGAACCTCGTCTGGACGCAGCGAAGTGGCAAACAGGAAGGACGTGGAGATGTAGTAGCTGAAAGGAGCGTTAATTATTTTTCGAACAAGACAGCGAAGCCGGAATTCTTCGACGGAACAAAATGTGGAAGACCGAAAGGTACGCCGGTTAAGTGGAAATTTTAAGGAGAATACTTCTTACATGGCGTGAAGAATTGCTTTCCGATTATGAGTGCGAAGCATATATTTTGTATTCTGAGAAGCAGTTTTGTTCCTATTGAATTACTTGCTTGAGGCATTTTGAGGTTATATACAGAAGCGAAAGTATAGTTGTGTATATTTGTCTTTGTTTGATATTTTTATTTGTTATCTATATTTGAAAATATATTTGTTGTCCGAACAAGGTCTAAATGATTCTTCTCCAATTCCTTCAACCTCTCTCTTCAAATTTCGGAGAAACGTTATAAATTTCGCTGTCGTTTGGAAGCGTTCTTGAATTTAACTTTGGAAACCACGACGACTCCCATTCTGAGCAACACCTCTCGTACTGCTTACTCTAGTTGTCAGTCAGACGCTTTGACGTTGACGAGAATTTTGATTTTACTTTAATGAATGTGTTTTTAATCATGCTGGGGGCTCCTTCAGGCATAGCAGCCACCATGGTGAACTTTCCAGCGAAAAGTTAGCCACCCTTTGCAATGTTAATTTGCACCTTTGTGTGTATGTGCGTGTAAGGCAGTTTTTGCATGACAACATCTTTTCTGAGCACGGTGACGTTCGCAGAACGCTCTAACAGAGAGCGTCACGTTACGGCAGTCGAATTTAGCCAGAGGTAATCGGCTCTAAAGCCACGTTATCTCATCCATAGCGACCAGGTCACCTCATCTGGTACCACCACTTTTACAGTGCCGACTAGTTTGTATGTGTGCCGGCTTTATTATCGCATAAGCTACCAAAGCCATCGCGAACCAAAACACAGTTGAAGGCACGCTTATTTTTTTTTTAAATAAAGAATAGCCACCGTTTCGGAAATATTTCACATTATTTAACTTTTTCCCGCTTTTAAACTCTTTCACACTGTTCCCTCCGCATTTGTGAACTAGTGCGCTAGGTTGAGTATCACATGGCTTCTTTTCTTCTGTTGTGAATTGGTTTCAGTCCCTCCAAAATAACGAAAGTGTTGGACGTATTTCAAGTACACGGAACCTTTGATGCTAAAGTAACACACTATGCAAATGGAAAAAGTTGAAGCACGGAGCACTGAGGCTTGACGAAAATTTCAAACTTGAACTAAAACGCTGACAAGAATACAGACACTAGCTTCGAGCTGCCTGCGCTGCCTGACAGCACGAATGCTTTCCAATTCCGAAAGCTATTTTTACACTGCACGGCGGGCTTCGCGAATTCGACATTCCGCAGCTGTACTTCCTACAGCATCCGTGATGCAGAAAGAAGCGCGGATGTTTCTGACAGAGTGATACAGGCACCGGTGACTTGATCAGGCACGGAAGGAATGCGGTACCTTCGATTTCCATATCCGGTGGAGCTGCACTGAGCAAACAAAGAACAAAAATGAAATTGGTATTCTAAACAGCTTAAGCGAATAAAAGCATCTGCGCAGCTGAGATGTGCAAAGTATTGATGTTTCGCAAATTCTTCTTCAGCGTTGACATCTTTGATTCGCGGAGGTAAGGCAGGAAGGTGGGAAAGTTTTTTTCTTTTGATTATACGTCTCTTGTCTCGAGCGAGAGCTCCGGAGCCCAGGTTGGTCAGACCGTAGAGGAGGACATTGGAGAAAGCAGAAAAGCCTTGATGTGTCAAAATAGTTTCTCCGCCCTGGAGTCAACGAGTGAAGGCTTTTAATGCTCGAAAACACTTGAGGGAAAGATTCTCTGAATGAATATTCTCTATTTGATCGAAGTGAGCGAGAGAATGGAAGTAATAGGAGATGGAAGTACTCACTGAAAAGTTTCTTGATAAAAAAAAAGGCAACAAGAAAGAAGAATTAGTAACGCAGGTCTCTCATAAGGGGTGTTCGGAGTGGTAGCGACACTGGAATTTCGATGGCCCTCTTGCACCAACTCCCGCCAAACAGTCATCTTGCGCTTAGGCACACCTTTTACCCCCGCACACTGGCCCGCAAATTGCTCTTTTTGCTGTGCATATCCCACCTTCAACTAATCTACAGAGGAATCCGCTCACCGTACCCAATCCCCCAAACTCAAACCCTCCCTTCCCGTCCAGTGGGAAGCCGCCAAATTATCTCGAATGATTGCATACACTCGCAACTGCTTCGACATAGTTCCAGATTGTTGTAGTTGCTTTGGCGTCTTATCTCGATGGTTCCTTGCCAGCTTTAAATTCAACGTTGAACGGCAAGCATCCTGTTTGACGACAGCAGAGCACACTTGTTGCTTTCGCCGCCGCCAAGTCATTCAGTTCTTTGCAGGCGTAGGTCCATCTAATAAACCGTTCCTTTTAAAAGCCTTTTTCGTACCCTTGTTGACTGCGGAACAGTTGTCACCACTACGTCACAGTATTAGCTCTAAGACCTTCAAATTGTAGGTGTAGGAAGCTTACCATTCCCTTGGTTTGGTCAAAGGTCCATTTCGGAACTATTTCAAGCCAGAAAAGCCGAGCAGAAAACTGGGGGAAGCCTTGTACCCAGTAGAAAACCGGTGGGTACCGGACGAACTAGGAACGCATCGCAGCAAATGAGACTGGTGGCACCTATGTATACGAGCCATGGATTCCGAATTAGAGCAGGAATACAAGGTTTTGCTGAATATGCCTGAGTCCTTCCGCGTCATCCAGTCCTAGAGGCCATTGTAGAAACATTATGAGCGCTGTCACACAGATGGGCCACGTCGTGGCGCTGAACCCTTCATCCCATTCATACGTTTCGCTGAAGGATGGTGCGCGGCATCGATGTGGGCTGTTTTTTGGAACAGCCTTCGTATTCGATCTGCGTCGCATAATTTTGAAAATACACTATTTGGTTCCTTCGAATAAACGATAGAAGAATACTCGATTCGATATTCTATATTTTCTATTATTCGCATACCCGTACTACTAAGCTTACCTTTAAGGGTAGAACGCCATAGCTTCATTGAGGCACTCGCCTCTTATAATCAGTTGTTATCAGCGGCCGCGCGCGGGGGTGCGGGTGTGCCGGTTCACCGCTTATCAGCAGCCGCGGGTGGGAACGATGAGGAGGGGGGCGGGGGGGGGGGGGGGGAGGGTTGCCTTTTCCGCACGTTGACGGAGCAACTGCAAAAAGCCTCCGCAGCTGGTGATCCTGGAATATTTGACCACGAACGACGCTACGGAGCCGCGGCAGCCTTAGAGTGTGGCGACGCCTGCGACGACGACACCGGATTTTCCCACTGACGAGCTGCGTTTTTGTGCAGCCGTAGAAAGACTGACTTAGCCATAAGGAATTATGAAATCAATGTTTACTCAGAATAAAGGTGCTGTGAAGTTGTCCGCGGTTTCCTTTGAGATGCCTTGCCTCCGACACCATGCTAATGTCTACGAATGAACAGAAATCGGCGTTGCTGACCGTAGTACATTAATTTAATAAGCCTAATAACAAACAGAAGTCCTATAGAGCTAACATCTTTGATTATTCTCAATTATGTTATACATAGAAAAGAGGAATTCAACTTGCCCTTTTCAAACAAAGTCGCCAAACAGCCTCGCTGGTCTGACGCGTCGAACGTATTGCAGGAAGATTTCAATATATCTTGAATTGAAAGACGTGAAGAATGCATTTAAGAAGTAACAAGAACTAACAAAAGTCTAACTAAACCACTGAATAAACCTTGCAAGATATATAAAAATGCATTGCCTTTTCTTTCTTTATTCACCGCTACAACCGACACCTGATTAAAACAAAGAAAATTGTTCTCGCCAGTTTTGTAAAGTAGTGTCATCCTTTTACACTTTTATGTTTTAATAAAAATAATAAAAATTTAATAAAAATGCTGTATGAACGAAGTGCAGCAGGTTTAAACCATTGCCACCTAATAAGGCCTGTACGTACGCTCCACACGGCTTGCGGCGGAACTGGCTCACCGACGAAACAAAACAACCTTTTCGTGCGACCTCCAACAGATGGCATCAGCAGCCAACGCTATGAGCGCTCTAACTGCTGTACCTTTCCCGTCGGCGCAAATAGCTCAAGCATTACAACAAAACACCGCGAAAAAAGTCATCCGCATTCGCCAAAATCAATACGCTTCTTTCTGGCCGCTACACCCAGATGGCAGCACAGTACGCGCGCTCTTTTGAATGCTTTCCTATCAGGAACGTTTTGCCTGGGGAGCTGAAGCCTGAAGTTTGCCTTTAGGTGTTAGGTAGGCATCACGCGGTGATGTACGTCGAAGCGCTTGTGATGTAACATTTGCGCGTCGTCTGTCCAGCCACAACTGTGCCTTGCTGCTTTGTGCTCTCTTTGCTTCTAAATGGTCATCGTTCAGACACTCCAGCATGCGATAACGACGCGCGAACAGCTTGACAACTCTCACTTGTACTTTTCCAGAGCTACTCGGCTGCTGGAGAGCTCGTGGCCCTGCGTGCGTCGAGCGGATTATGTGCGCGACCGTGGTGGTCTTTCGCGTGCTCTGGACGCAGTTGCCGCCTGATGCGAGCTGCTAAGCTGCGGATTATGCATTGTTATCGTTAACTGAAATAGCAAAGAAAATAGAGAGGAATTTGACGCAGGAAGGGACTGTTTTTACAGAAAAATTCTCGTAAAGAAATTTAGAGACATGAAACGTCCCTGGAGTGCGAAGTTCAAAGAAAACTTCATTCACAGCAATTCTTTCAATTATAATGCAATAATAGCTGTAGACCACCGGTTCTGAGGCTGTTATCTGGCCACGCAAATGCTTCGTTCGAGCGCGATTGTGGCTATCAATAGATAGTTGACTAAGAATAATATAGTCAATTCTCGAGCGGTTACACTTCAGGTGTACAGTTTTGCATGGTAAAGTCAAGAGAACCTAAAAGAAGCAGTAAGGAGGCAGAAAAACTCCATATCAAACTTCTGTGTCCTCTAATTTCTTAGAGCCTTCTCGACAGCATCTAGTTCTGTGTCTAAGTAATTACTTTCAGTAATCTCTATAAAGTTTAGCCCGCTGCACCCAAGTCCTCAGGGTACCAATGGAATAAAGGAAGGCGGACACGACGGCTGAAAAAAAATTCAGAACGATCATGAGACGTACGGAGACTCGAAACAGATGCCGAAATTAAAGTTGGTTCATACCGGTCGCTGGCGCAAGCAGGACGTCTCAGCTGACTCAGTCCGACCCACTGGTTTGTAGATAGATGTCTTCTAGGCAAAATGCAATGCCACTGAAGAAGGATACTAATGAGTACTAGGTTGAGAAAATGATGATCCACGTTTTTCTGAAGAACAGCCCGAACTTGGAAGAGGACTGAAGGAAGACACATAGCCGGACGCTGACTTGCGACTGAAATTTTTATTGCTTGGACCGTGAAAATAAATAGGTGGCCACCAAACAACAAAATAAACAACATACACATTCAACCATGATACTCAAGAAGCCAATCGCTGTTAATTGCATGTCGTTAAAAAGTGCAACTTTTTAGATGCAATTGCCAAAGAGGTGCTGCTAACACAAGTTTCTGCATACCGGGCTATTTGTTCGGCTTCACTGATTTCACGCGTTAGCGGATTTTCGTGCTTACTTACCACCATCGTTTTCTTGAAGTCTGGCTGGCAATTTTCGCTCTCACAATCACTGCAATGAATGCCTAGATGCCTTTTCACGGCGTTATGCACGTTTTTGTTGTGTTGTTTGAGGCGTTGGTTAGGAATCTGCCCGTCTGGCCAACATATGTTTGCCGCAGGATAGTGGGTTGACGTAGACAACACCTTCTTGGCAAGCAACGATACGGTTCTCGTTATTGGTAATACATTCTTGTGCGATGTATTGTGAGTTAACTTTTTTACATATCTTACTTAGCTTATCGGGAGCCGAGAAGATAACCCTAACTTCTGCATGTTTATCAATATTTTTCAGCCTGTGTGCTGAAAATCTTTTTTACTCGTTTTAAACCCGATCGACGCTGTAATCTATTTGATTTCCTTTGTATTTATCTTTACCCTCCCCGTTCTAAACACCGCGCCAACTACATGATTTATAAGGGGCCAAGGAATACAACGCAAAATACAGTGACGGTAATTACTAAATATGCGGTGCCCTTCACTTGGTTGAACAGAATTTTAAGTGCGATATATCATATATCAAAGGGGGCAGTACCTCTGTCAAGCTTCCGAGCTTTTAGTCCTGTCTCCTTCCCTAATATAGAGAAAACAAAAGGCTGATTGATTGATTGATTGATTGATTGATTGATTGATTGATTGATTGATTGATTGATTGATTGATTGATTGATTGATTGATTGATTGATTAGAAGCCTCATTGGGTGGCCGCAGCTAGTAAATGACAGGGTTAATTGGAGAGACATGGGGAAGGCCTTTGTCCTGCATTGGACGTAGCTAGGCTGATGATGATGATAAATGAGGCTTTTAAATTAATATAAAGATGCCTCACCTGTGTACCACTATATAACAGACCGCTGTAGCCATTCGGCCAACCAAGGGGCTGTGGCACGCCGCGTGCATTTTAGAAGTCGTCCGTTTCCCCCGATCTCTGCCGCCGCGAACTCCGCCCGTAACTGTGGCATCACTGAGTAGGGCCGTGAAGCTGCGGAGAGGACAAGCGATGCGCCGCTGCTCCATAAGTTCTTATGGGAATGGTGCGTACGGAGCGAGGTATAGGGGAAGGCTACCGGGAATCCTACGAAGCCCACTACAGCCCAGAGATGTGAAGGAGAGTCGCCACAAGATGGGAGTGGGGTGCGAACGGTTGCGAGCTGCATGTCAGGCTGCGGGATATTGCCGCAGTCCAGCGAGGAAGGCGGGCGAGTAGCGACACGCTATTACTGCACCTGTGCTAGGCAGTGACGCGACGAGGGTTGCAAACGAGCGGAGATTCTTGCAGGGACCGCCGCATGATTTCGAGGTTGGACAGCAGCAGGGGAACCGCTAGAAGGCGGGCACGCTAGTAATCGCTTTTACGGAGGCATGTTGAGGCGGCTTACGCACCGGTGCGAACGGGATGGCTGCCATGTAGCAGAGTTCAGCACACGGGCCAAGGGTCTCCGCAACACGAATCCATGCAGACCATGATAGGTACGCTAGGACACGAGGGCAGGCTCAAAACTAGTAGCCAGTGCTCGCCGCGAGAGGCATGCGCAGGGAAGGGACCCGAATAGGCACACAGCCGCTGTCCGCCAGCGGAGGGAGGCGACGGTCCACGTACGAGAGACGCCGTACGTCGAGAGATTGTCGGGGCCAACCGCTCCCTTGATGTGCTCGGACGGAACTCTTGCTTGGTCTTACATAACGCAAGAGCAAAAACTTCTATCCCCGCGGCTTGTGTCATACGCACTCATTTTTTTGTTTCTTTTTGTAAATCATCCGTCCCCGGAGTTCGATTTCTAGGGGGAAATTTGGCTGTTTCGTAGATGTTGATGTTTTAATTCTCACATTCACTGCGGAAATTAAAAGCACGTTTGTTTGTCCATAATGGGACCAATGTCTGTTCGCGTGTGTTTAGATGCCCTGCTTTTACGATCTTGAAATGTTTAATAAATGTTAAACGGAGACTCGGACATCGCTGTCTTTTTGGGCGAACCTGGGGAGATGCGTTGTTTTCTGGGTGCACCAATGAAACGCGGTTGGCTGACCAACCATGCTCCATTGGTCTCTCGGTCACAGTTGTGACTTTGAGAGCACTTTTCATTAACCGGTCCACCCGGCTACACTCTTCACCTTGCATCACTCGTAAATCAGCGGCAGCTATGGTTGTGTATGAGAGAGCAGTGGCAGTTCACTGTGTAATGCATGAAGCTTTTGCGGGCTGTGTGTTGCAAATAATGCTTGGTTTTTGACCGTACTTCTAAGGAAATCTGATCTCAGCGTCCAAGAAGCAGAGGATACCTTGCACAAAATGTAACGCGAAACACATTAATTTATTCAGCTCTTATTGCTTGTAAAACATAGGTAAACCAGTTTAAAGAAACAGTTTCTGAATTGCTTATCACTTAGCCAGTGAGGCTAATGCTGTACGTGTTATCTTTTACGGTCGCGTCCCGAAAAGATCATGGAGTGGCTCACGGCGGCATTGAAAAATGAACGTTGACTTCGGAGATATAAAACTAAAGAAATACAACGTACGTTTTCATCTCGCAAAAAGCGAAATGGCTAGACTTTCATTTTTTGTTATATTGAAGATATTCGGCTAAAACTTTGAAACTCAGCGCACAACAACAGCGGAGCTTTAGTTTTTATGTTCCATATAAAGTAAAATTACAGCGGAGATGCTAGTCTCCCTTGGGCAAAAAATAAAAGAGCAAAATAAGATGCATAGGAACCAGCAGGGGCAAAGAGATGAGTTTTCACGGCCAGCCAAACGTGTGCCTTAACATGAGTGCCATACCATGGCTAACGAAATGAGGTTTCCCGTGCCTTAACCATAACCACAGCGGAAAGAGATGCAACAGTTCGTTGCGTAAAGTACACGAAGCACATTCCCAAGCCCGCCCAAACCAGTTTGTCGATTCTCGGCACGTCTTTCATGGAATCGGCGACGCGAAAAAAAAAAAAGAAAATAAAGCCAAGGGGCGGCTGAGGCAATGCCTTTGGCGCCATTGCTAACCGGAACGGGACCTCGTAAAGGGCGTGATCAGACAGAAGGCTGCTCTCAGTTTATTTCCGAACAAGCAAAGCTGCTCTGTGCTAGCGCCTGGAAACGTGGAACTATTACTAACCATTTCCTTGATGAAACCGGTAAAAATGTTCATGTATCGGCGGCTATATAGAGTCCTTACAATAGATTCCTTACATTATGTGACCTCTAAGAAGAAGCCTTCAGGAAATCCGTCTTAATCTGACTGCATGTGAAAGAAAAAGGAAATCATTTTGCATTAGCTCTTCCTGCGAAACGTGACGCGCCTATGAGGCTGCAGCACTGACATACGAATCCTAAAAGCCGGCAATTACGCGTGTGTTGTATTTCGCTATCATTAACAACATTTTTATCACGTGGCAATAACTGCGTCATTGAGAACAACACCGTATTTTATCCAAAGGCGTGAATAGCTTTAGGCAAATAGTAGTGCATTGCAAGACTTCGAGATATTTGCTTGATACGTTGTGTGATATGGATCCTCATGCTTCTTGCATTCCGCAGGAACCCTTTTGCGTCACCCAGTTTTCTTTTTAAGGTAATGCCATACACTTACCTTACACAAGACACAGAAGTCGGACATCAATCACGTGGCTGAACCTAACGTCACCCAATCAAGAAACAAAACATGGTTACATTGACCAGGGAACCAGCCATATATGTTCTGCGGCTGCATCCTTGAAATGGCGAGATAAGAATAACGAGATATCTTCGGCATAAAGGTCGCAAGGAACCAGTCAGAAAACAAGGTTCATGGCGCTGTTTCTTTAGTGTTTTTGCCTTGCGCCTGCGCCCACGGGCAGACACAACACACCGTAGGCATGTTTCAATGAGCCGTTTTTTTTGTATCTTTCGTTTTTACGTGCTCTGGTAATAACGAGGCCTAGCCTCGAGATGAAGGGCCCCGCTCCTGAGAAATATAGGCGCTTTTTTATGAGAACTAATGACCATCTGTCCTACCCCAGACGATGAGAAAACAATGGGAGCCTTGCCTGATGGCTTCCCGGCTTCGGATATTCGCGCTACGTCCGAAGCAGAGGAGCCATGATGAGGCCACTGATGAGTCATGCAGCTGCTCGGGCCAGCGAAAGGAAAGCGTTAAAAGGAATCTCATTGAACTTTGTACTACACTTCCATTGCAAAATACCTTAGAAGGCTACGGACTGGGAGTTGGCAGGCAAAACCCCACGTAACTAGAAGCTTAAGGAAATGTTCTGGTTGGTGTGAATTCTACTTACAAGTTTCGATCCTTCTATTCAACTTTAATTCGCCTTGCACAGCATAGCGGTGAGCGACCATCGATGTGCTAGAGAACTTGAGACGGCGTAGCCAATTCAGCTAATTAAAAGTGGCAGGGTTTTAATCAGGTGAATTCAATGCAGAACAAGGGAGGGCGTTAGTCTACGCTGTCGCGAAAATAGCCTTTAAGAAAACGAGATCTCAGGTGCGGAATAAACATCAATTAAATGCAAAAAAAATTTAGGCGTTAAGACCTTAATTGCTAATTACACGGTTGAGTGCACATTTTTTCTATGTACGGCCTTAATTCTAGATATTGCTCGTACAACGGCCAATCCATGCTTTTAGCGCTATGCGTATATCATAAAACTTAGCTAAAGGGATGACTGAGGAGTTCGAACAGCCCGCATTGTGTCTTAACACATCGAGCACTAAAACACCATTATTTCGGAAAAATCGCTAGTTATTAGTTAAAAAAATACTCAGTTTCTTAAACATTTGGGGTTGAAAAGTCTTCATAACTTATAGATCACCTCTCTGGGATAGTAAAAAATATACATTTAGTTATGTGGTTAGTGCAACTACTGTTCAACTGGCGCCGCCGCGGTGGCTCAGCGGTTATGGCGCTCGGCTGCTGACCCGAAAGACGCGGGTTCGATCCCGGCCGCGGCGGCTAGAATTTCTTTGGAGGAGAAATTCTAGAGGCCCGTGTACTGTGCGATGTCAGTGCACGTTAAAGAACCCCAGGTGGTCGAAATTTCCGGAGCCCTCCACTAAGGCGTCTCTCATAGCCTTAGTCGCTTTGGGACGTTAAACCCCATAAACCATGAACCAACCATGTTAAACTGGCCTTCGAATGTAAAAAAAATTAGGATTCACCTCTTGAATACTGATGTACCCCTAAACCAGTCTTTGTAGGCTGCTCCTTTTCTGTTGCAGCTATTTCGGAACGCAATATTTCCGTTCCCAAAATTAGTATTTAGCATGTGCTCACGTGATTGAGTGAACACATGCAGTCCCACAGCATAAAGTACGAAATGGATTTCAGGTCAGAACTTGCTTGCAGCGCTGCCAGATGACGTATGGAGAGATGACCAACTTGAGCTGTTCAGTACAGTACAGTATAAAAGTCTCCGCCTTGGTTGCAGGATCATATGCGCAACTCTATTGTAGTGGATATTAGGTTTGCATGCGCGTAGATGGTTTCAAGCTATTCGGCTCAAATATTAGAATATTTCTATTGAAACAGAGTTACCAAAACAAAGATAAGCCCACTTTAATCCATATTTTGAGCCTAGTATTTAGCAACCAATAACTAAATTTCAGCCCCTGTTTTAACTAAAATCAATTGCAAATAGCGGACCACAGCGGGAGGGGAGAAGCTATTCAGTTTTCTTTAAAACGGCTTCCCTACGTACCTTTCCTTTGAAATTTTCTCACATGGCTGAGCTTCTACCTCAGCAGAATTTAAGGTCTTGCTGTCACCTTGCGAGATCTGCACTGTAAAACTCATCGGCGCTCATGGGCTCTTGATGGAAAAAACTGCTGCTACTCTGTTGTTAGTCTCCTTAGTGCTCCAAACAGACTTGTTGCTTACCGCTTACCATGCTTGGCTGCAGAAGCTGCAAGCCGACGCAGATGTATTTCGAGGAAGTATCTGTGCACCGTTCGACATTCCACTCTTTTCTCGAACATTAGCACTAACGTTTACAATGTAATCCGCTGAACGGAACCTACTCTTAGTATGTAGCAGCCCCAAGTTGACACTTGTGCACAAGGCAACTCCAGAGTTGTGCTCTAAAGGATCAGCAACTGTAATGAAGAGACAGATACTTATTTTCAATGCAAAAACATCATATGGCTCATAGGCACAGAAACCCGATGTCCAGAATTAATGGCGACCCTCAACCCAGCGGATCAGGCATAGTAAAACAAAACCGCACCTAAAGTGCTGTGAGGCGGAAACCTTTAGCGCGGTGTCGCTGCTTGTGTCACTGATGTGTGGTTAAAATGTTAATTAAGTACTGAATCGCTTGTGAATCTTGAATGCTGGAGACACTGGAAGGCGTTTGGGGGACATCCGTCTGATTCGACGCCTTTCTGCAAACTCTCTCCAGCGTCCTAGACAAGGAGAACTACATATGCGTTGGCAGGAAGTAGCGTAGCCATTAGCACGCTCGGCTGCGGAACGAAAGGATTATGGTTCGAATCCATCGTGCACAAAGCCTTTTTTTTCTGGTCTGACTAGAAAAAGCGTGGCACCTCTACTGACAACCTCTCGACAACGATAAGGCATTAAAGGCTCTAGCCTTAAAAGCCTTTTCCTAAGGTGCAGGGGATTCAACCCAGGACTGACTGCGTGGCGAGGACACAATCCTCAGGCCTCAAAGTCGCTTTGGTTCTTGGCGAATAAAGGTGAAGATAGTATATGTGCTGCCTTAACATAGTATGCTGATGAGTCGGTGCGTCATTAGAAAGGGAGAGAGAAATGAAATAAACAATAAAAAAGAAATAAAAATAAACGACGGTTTCGCATCAAAACACGCAAATAGTCTGAAGTGCTCTCCGTAATTTTTTATTCCTTGCGTCGCCTGAGGGCGCCGTCCCATGCGCGAATTTTGAACACTTGCCTTAACTGCCGAGATCACCTCTGTGTCACAGTATTCAGATTATGTGGTCACAATAATTGTCAGTGCAGCGTTTCAGTTTCAGATCTAATCGACCAATACAAGTGACCCATGTTCCACCGACTTCTGGGGGGACGGTTGTTAAACTCAAATATGGCCATGCAACAGTTTCTGGTGTGCGAGGCTTTCACTACGCGAAGAGGAGAATATTGAGAGAAGGACGCAAATATTTAGCGCCGGAACCATCCGCGCCTCTTCTTGACCACGCAGGGCTCGGGCACCGGCGGCTTGAAGTGCTTGCAGACAGTTTCCTTGAACTGCTTCTGCAGCTTCTTCTGGTAGCGTTTGTTGAAGCCGCCGTCAATGACCACGCTCGGAACGTAGTTTATAGGCGGCTTCAAGGACATGGTCCGCAAGCCCATATTCCGCAGGAGAATCTTGCCCTGCGGTGAAGAGGCGCAGCCAGTGATCTTTGCGGAGTCCATCTTGTTGGCAGTGCAGCACTTGGCCACATTCTTCTCCGGCTTCCAGGCCTTGAGCGTGCAGACAATGAAGGACAGGTGTTTGTCGGGGTCGGGATACAGGTTGATGGCGCATGCATGGATAAGGCTCGCCTGGCACTCGGCCTGCCCGTGGCGGCATGCGAACGCCACGGCGGAGTCCGCGCCCGGGGGCACCTTCATGCGAGCTCGGCCGAAGGGCACCATCTCGACGATGAGATGCTTGCGTAACTGGCCGTAGACGGGGAGGAGCTGCTTGGTGATGAACCAGACGCTGTCCTTGCAGTATGGTTCATACAGCACCGTCACGTTCACCTGCGAAGGAAGGAATTAGTTTTGGTGATTGTAACAATCAGAGGGTAGTGCCGCTTCTTTTGACGGTCGCAACGAAACGGTAAGCAGTCTATGGTAAACCAAGTAAACATTGATGCTAATTGTATGGTTCCTAACGTCCGCGTCATGGAGAGCAGGACTGACTGGCGAACAGCACAACGGCAATTCCTTGCTGGTGCCAAATGCAAACGAGATTTTGTAAATAAATATTGGAATACATCAGAAAACAAAATGGTGAGTGGCATTTACGATGGAACGGCACAATGGCCGAAATCTGCACTTAATGTTCTGTCTCTTTGAAATTTCGTGAATTCGTTAATTTGGTCAAAAGTAGCAGCAGTGTAGTTTCCAACAGACTTACATTATTTTCTTGATGCATTTTAACAATAGCTTTATTTGCTGCTCCATTGCTGCTATTCATCTTGATGGCACAGCGAGCCGAAATGTATGCGTGCGACACCTGCACAATCAGTGTTGCAACCATTTGGCTCTATAAAGCACCTAAGTCCTCCTGTAAGCTGTGGTGCTTGCTCCCCCTATATCAAGAAAGCACAGTTTGGCCTGCTGCTGCTAAACGCTCTGACATGTCCAAGCAATTTGTTCAGATATTCACACATTTGTCCTTCTACTGTAAACATTTCTGTTCAAGTTAACGCTGGCGCTGAAACACCCCACGATCAAACGAGAGAGCGCTGTCTTTTAAATCTGAATGTCGACGGCTGGATAGCCAGCTCTACCAGAAGTTCATTACTTTTCTCCGCGCCATTACCTTAACACCATTCCAGTACTGTTCTGAGGAGAGACCTGCGACTTAGACCTGCGCTGTTGTCGGACGGAATAATGGCACTGGGCTCTCATTTAATCATATGTATGGATTACTTCCACTGTTGTGCTGCTTTTGTTCTATTTTTGTTCGCCCTGCCAATGTCTCTTACTTGAAAAGGTCTCAAATAGAGGTACAAGTTTCTACATATAACGAAAGTTTTCAGTGGTGATCTTCAACAACTGATGTTTGTAGCCAGCCTCACTCAAGCTGACAGATTTAGCGGGTCAATTCAGAGACAGCTGTGTACCGAAAAATTTGAATCAGCATAAATACTGATGGGGGGGGGGGGGGGGGACACTTAGGCTCCTTCTAACAAGGTGACGTTCTCATGGGTTTAGGTTTTACAGGGTTTACGTCACCAAGGCGACTAAGGCTATGAGACATGCCGTAGTAGAGGGCTCCGGATAATTTCGGCTACCTGGGGCTCTTTAACGTGCACTGACAGCGCACAGCGCACGGGCCTCTAGCATTGCGCCTCCACCGAAAGGTGACCGCTGCGGCCGGAGTTGAATGAGCGTCTTTCGAGTCAGCAGCTGAGCACCATAACTACTTATCCATAGCGGAGGCTCTGTGCCCTTATGTGCGGAACTCTGCGGCTATGTGGGGCTTGTCAGACCCAGGTAGCTTTTCCGGGGCAACCTGTAGCCACCAGGCATAGAATCACTTCCCTTTTTAATGCGTTCGGCGCTGAGAGTTCAATAAATAAGCAAATAAATAAATTTAACTGCCACCTGCCACTGTGGGCACTTTTCTCACAATCTGGTGTTAAGCTTGTGGTCACGCCGCGAGGTCAGGTCACCAAGATGAACCACGTGCCACAGGATTTTTCGCAGATTGCTCGCACTAAAAATGCGCGGGATACTCGAAATTAACTCTACCACAATGGGGCTGTAGAAAGTCGAGGAGCGTTGGTTAGCTATACATTGAGCCAACGGGCCCAAGCGACGTTCAACTGCAGACTGGTAGAGATCCGTGGGCCATCGAAATCTCCGTTACGTGGTCGAGATTTCAATAGCAAAGATTTTGATAGCATCAACAGCCAACTTTAGAATGGAATCCAGATTGTCTGCGCTGCGGTATTTCGTTTTCAGCCCTATCTATTAGGTTACGAATTGACTTCCTTTGCCCCGAATTTTGCGCGTCGGGCGTTTTCTCACGTATGCGACTGTCGTTAAGTAACATTAGGCACATTGGCTGGACTTATGCTTCAATAACGGAATATCAGACATCAAACGAGGGTCGCTCGCGGTGAGTTTGTTAACAAAGAACCCCAGGTGGTCGAAATTTCCGGAGCCTTTCACTACGGCGTCTCTCATAGCCTGAGTCGCTTTGGGACGTTAAACCCTATAAAGCAAATCAAAAGCATGATTGAGTCATTTAGTCTTTTCTTCCGTTCCTTTTGATTTACGTCGTCTGTCTGACAAGCATGCTTGCTTTCTGTGAATCCGCAAAGTACGCATGTTACTTCACAGTAAAACGCTCTCAGCGCGACCCTTCGCAAACGGAATGGTGAAGAAGTTTCCGCCGCATCTCACTTTAGGCCCAGCATTATTTTCCTGTCACTCTCTTTTGTGCATTTGTGCTACGGGTAGCCATTTGGCCGAAAGGTTCACGCATATAAAAGCAAAGAAAAGGATGGATGCCTTAGTACTGACAATGGCATAAGCAAAACTCAGTCATGGGGAAGAATATATATGTTGTTTTAATGAAACGCCCACGCAAAGAGTAAAACTGAATCGTTGGAAACTCGAATCACGTAGTGCATGGCGCCTCTTATCGTTTTCAACTGCCAGCGAACGTGATAGGTTAACAGAAGAGAGAAACCGAAGAAGCTCATGACTCATGTCTTAAATTTAACAAGAAGGAGGCTGTATGAACAAAGGCAGTGATCTTGTTACGCAACAATGTAGGAGTATGCGCAAGCTTCGCCTTAAGAGTAGACGCGACAGCGCAGTCTACTCGATCACCTTTCACAGTTATCGATTACCAGTCTCCAGTCTCCACGTAGTAACCAATCACTATCTTCAGCTCATCAGAGAAGTTTCTGAGAAAGTTGTGCACCTTTATTTTCTAGCCGCACGATAGCACTGAAGTGAATGATAATGAGTAATGCCAATGAGTAATTTCTCCTTGACCTAAAGCTTTTACTACTGTAATGAAAACAGCGATCCATGTTTAAATAAATCATACGCATGGCTAGAATCAGTTATTCCTCCATCATTAATTAAATATTTCATCATGCTGCCAGAAGTATAGAAGAGATCGTTGAGCGCACCGATAAAGCAAGCTAGTGAATACAAATGTGTGGAAGCACAATGCGACTTGCCTACTAGTTTCAAAAAGCAGAGAATGCAAATTTACTGTATTTGAACTAATATATAAATTAGGAAGCCAAGTAATGCTATTAGCCCTAAAAGAATCTCGTACTAATATTCCTTCCCACCTGGCAAAGAGAATGATAATGAGAAATGCAGTTGAAGTGCACAAAGCGCTGAAGAAGACAGAAGCGGTGAATGTGGGTACATGTAACGGTTGAAGAACCAAAGGTAGTGTAGTTATGATTTTTTTAACGAATGACGTCTGAGTTCTTTTGCATCTATATCAAAAAGTATACTGCTCTTTTTACGACCGCGATACGCGAGCCAACCAAGTGAGCCTAAATGCATCACAAAAGCGCAAGAGAATGCTGACATCCTCGTCGGGTGGTCTCTGCTCTTGCCGTGATAGGTGATGAACGCAATGAATTCAGTGACATTATGGTCACCAGCAGACGTCACGCTTACGACAACTGTCTCGCCCAGGACGATTCTCGGCGCGACTATATTTCATTGGCCAGTGCCAGTACAGCGAGTCTGGTTTTGTCATTTATACGGGACACATCAGCCTCAGTGTTCTTTATTCGCAATAGTTAAGAAACAAATAAAGGCCATAACTTTTCGATGGCCAATTTCAAGAGGTTAGCATATGGTGACACCGACATTGGTCTGTGAGGTTGGGTAAAGAAGGCTTGTGGCAAGCTTCGGTTTCCGAGTTAGGTGCTGCACCGAACAGTTCGCCGGATATCGACATGTGGCGCGACCTTCGAGCAAGAACTGAGCTTCGCGGCTGCGAAAAACTGCGCTGCATGATGCGGTCTACCGCTAACTTCTATAACGAAGGCTAAACTTGCTTCCAGAACATTGCGATAGAAAGCGAGGACGACCAAACGGGCGCTAAGTATTCAAACGAGTTTTAGTCAAACTGGAGCTGAATAAATACATTTCGTGATGAGAACATAATCCGGCAATGCTCACAAAATGCTCTACAATAGCTCATTCAATCGTTTCAGCATTGCTGCAAATGGCTGGCTAACGCACGCTACGCCAGCCTTAAGAATATTAAAGGCTTCTACTAGATCTTCAGCAGCTAGATCAATGTTTTAGAAGGTGACCTAAGGATCGTTCAGGATCGGTTTGCATTGAAGTTCTTGTCAGTGTAAGCTTAAATTTGACGACGGCACCAAGTACCCTAGTGAATCCCTGTGGTCTATTGGAAGCTCATTTAAACAGCGCCTTGATTGGCTCACATAAGAACTGTCACAGGAGAGCGGAATTGGACAGAATGCCTGGATGACATTTTGGGGATTTCACAAAGATGGTTGACGGTTAATCATGCAGCTAATAACGTTTGTTCGACCAGCTGCTACCCTATAGCGTCGAACAGAATTAAAGGAGCAGGTTACCCTGATTTCTCATTACGGCGTCTTTTTGAAAGGTTAGCTGCTAAAGCACAAGACAAAAAGCAATAGGTATGTTTAACAGAGCCGAGAATGGCTGAAATATATTTGCAGTCATACATATGTAGTTTTAGACAAAAGCCTTCGGGATACAGATCCGCGAAAAAACATTTACCGCGCCGTGCTTAGGGTCAGCTGGTCAATGAAATTCATAGAGTTGTAAGAGGGCATGCAAGCTCCATCTGATAGAGTAATACCATCTGACTGGCTAGTGAGGCAACGCACAAACATTCTTTTTTCTGCATATATGCATCCCCAAACTTGTTGTTGTTGCGAGTGAAAGAAGGATGAAAAAAATAGTGCGGTTCAACTACTGCTGAACCTCGTTAGAGAGCGAAAGCTATGGTGTATCTATCGGGCAACTATAAGAAGCTTGGCGTCTCTGGACACTGGATAGGCAGCGCACCCACCCTGTCACCTTCGCAGGTGGCAGTTAATGGTTGATCGCGAGAGTTCGCTCACCCAATGAAAGCTTCGGCCTATTGCAGCAGTGCCGCGTGTCTGCCGCAACGTTGTCAGCGCTAACGCATGCAGCTCACATCTTTCACCCCACGTACCTCAAAGCGCGATTCAGGCGTCCACTGACCCAGGGAGCCAGTTATGCGTCTTCCTTTCCTTAAAGTAATCGAAGTGTAAAACGTTGTCAACGCCAGCTGAACACAATGGCTTATAGCTTCAGTGCCGCGTTTCTGGTACAGCGTTGTCAATGTCAACGCGTGCGGCGCACATCTGTCACTTCCGCCACGTAGCTTAAAGCACGACTGAGGTGTCCACTGTTCGAAGAGGGCAATTATGCGACTTTGCTTTCCATGCTCCCGCTTCTGTGGTTTCGTAGCTTAAAGCGCGATTAAGGTGTACACTCTCCCAGGGTGCCAGTTCTGCGCCTTTCCTTTGCTTTCGAAGCTGAAGGTCATTTGAAGGTGAAAACTAGGCTCCCGGCGATCGAAGCACGAGGTGCCGTAGTGAAGCGTTCGCTCCAAAAGTGCACAGGCCCGCTTACTGGCTCTAGCTGAGCTACAACCGCTCCCACGTGCAGATAGAGGAAAGATTACAAAGATATAAGAGGAATAACTTAGAATTACTGATGTGCTAGAACTGTTTTATTATTTCGAAAGCAATACTACTCCCAAGAACGTCCTTTCGCATAGCGGTGGCCACTTGGCGTGTTTGACCTTTAGAATGACCTCTGACGTCATACCATGCCTAGTGACGTCACAGCGTGACGTCATACCAGGAGTGAGAGACGGGCTACCAACTCGGCTCGTCGGGTAACGGCGGCCGCTTGGCACGGCGCGCCTCGCAGTCACACCATCACCCTGCTCAAGAGGGCCGCGGAACAAGTGGGAAGAATGATCAGCCGAGTATCTCAGAGAAGATACGGAATGAAGGAAGAAGACACTCTAAAACTCGTAAACAGCTTGATCGTCAGCAGGGTCATGTACTCGCTGCCTTACCACGCTACAACGAAAGCGGAGAGGGAGCAGGCCGACTGTGTCCTCAGGAAGGCCTACAAGATCGCTTTGCACCTGCCCAGGAACGCATCAAACGAAAAACTGCTCCAGCTCGGAGTCAGCAACACCTTCGACGAGCTCGCAGAGGCTCAAACGGGTGCACAACTGGTTAGACTCAGAGGCTCCCCCACAGGAAGGGCGCTCCTGAAGAGGTTGGGTCGGAACACCGGTGGTCTGGCTGACAGATACACAGAAGTACCAGACGACCTCAGAAGGACTTTCAATGTAGGGCCATTGCCTAAAAACATGGATCCCAACTTACACGAGGAGAGGCGGAGGGCTAGGGCCGAGCAGATGGACAAAAGGCTAGGCCGATCCGAAAACACACTATATACGGACGCTTCTATGTACGCAAGCGTAGAGAAGCGCACAGCCGCTGTAGTGGTAGTCAATGGTACAGGGGAAATGACCTCCTGCGCTTCAGTGGTAGTGTCGGGGATAGCGGAGGCCGAAGAGATTGCCGTCGCGCTGGCGGTAGCCGAAGGCTATAGAAGAGGCCGCTCCCTGAACATTCTAACGGACTCGAAAGAAACATGCAAGAGTTATACGAAGGGCAACATTAGCGGCATCGCCCTTAGGATCATCGGCGAGGCGGCAGCTTCCGCTGGAAAAACGCCTATACAGCATATCATCTGGGTGCCAGCTCACGCAGGCGTAGCAGGAAACGAAAGGGCGGACAGCCTGGCTCGAGGGCTCACTTACCGAGCAGGCTTATCGGACGCCCCGGAGTTACGGCTACTCACGTGCGAGGGAGGCTACGCAGAGACCCTACAACTTTATAGGGGAACTAGATTGAGGTATCCACCACCACACAGAGCACTGACTAGGGAAGAGGCTGTAGGATGGCGTAGGCTACAGACGAACACTTTTCCTAACCTGTACATATACAGCAAAATGTCACCAACGCAATTCAGATCAGACTGTCCCTGGTGCGGCGGTACACCTACACTCTATCACATTACCTGGGAGTGCGAAAGAAACATAGCATTCCACAATTATCAACCACCGAGTGAGGAGCAATGGGAGAGCTGTCTCTCCAGCAGCGAGCTCGAGGTCCAGAGGGCCTTGGTACAGCACGCTGTTGAAGCGGCACGACTCAGTGGAGCCCTGGACTGAGGGCCCACCCTTGCTCGAAGACTCAAGTCGCCAGCGCCCAAGCAGGACGACCAAGAAGTCTTCATCTCCGCGAATCTCTTGAAAGAGCAATAAAAGTTTTCTCTCTCTCTCTCTCTCTCCTTCCGCTAGAGGAGCTAGTGACGTTATAGCGTAACGTCATACCAGGAGCGAAAGACGGGCTACCAACTCGGCTCGTCGGGTAACGGCGGCCGCTTGGCACGGCGCGCCGCGCTCCTCCCGCTAGAGGCGCTAATGACGTTATATCGTGACGTCATAGCAAGAGCGAGAGACGGGCTACCAACTCTGCTCGTCGGGTAACGGCGGCCGTTTGCCACGGTGCGCTGCGCTCTTCCCACTAGAGGCTCTGCATATGCAGTATAAAACACCTGCTTTCGCAACCTACCAGGCTTAAACAAAGCTAAGCCCCCGCCAATTTTTATTGCAAAAGCAATACTACGCCAGGTGTCGCCTCTTCGCGGTACCGCAGCCTACCCTTCACGGTCGGTGGTCGGTCATGTGACTATTGACGTCATACCAGAGCGAGAGATGGGGCACCAAGTCGGCTCTTCAGCGCGCCGCAGCTAGAACTTCGCGGCCAGTCGAGGATATGGCATCACATGAAGGCAGACGACAAGCACGGGTTCGCACGCTTGAGAGGCAATATGGATATAAAGACGGCGTCTACTACGTGGACATCACAGGGCCGTCGCCCGCGGGATTCTTCATGGCTGCCGTAGTCCACCGGGGAATGATTGTCGATGGGCTATCTTTTCGGGCCCCAAATTCAACACGAGCGGAGGAAGTCGCAATAGCTCTCGCTGCCGCCGATCCAAAATCGAGAACGGTTATCACAGACTCTCGCCGGGCCTGTGAACATTATCTTTCAGGCGATATATCACCTCTTGCCTCCCAAATTCTAAGACGCTTTCCCGCCGATCCAACTCACACAAAAGTGATCTGGGCTCCTGGCCACCAGGGTCTACGAGGCAATGAGGCCGCTGATGCGGCGGCCCGAGCGCTCACACACCGGGCTCCTCATCCTAGCTCTCCTGGCTCAGAAGCTCATAAACCGCTTCTGCGGTTCTGCGAAATCCTAATTCATTATTATTGCGAAAGCAATACTAGTTGCACTTTCAGCCCGTCGCGTAGCGAGGTCGGTCGCTACCGATGATTGGATTGGATTGTATTGAAATGGATTTGATTTGATTGGATTGTATAACCGATGCATCACCACAAGTCTAACCAAAAGCACCACCACCAGCTACACCACCAGCTGAACCATGGCGTAGCTACGGATATTGCTTTCGCAATTACCGGGCTTAACCAAGCTAAGCCACAGCCATTTTGCGACAGCCACCGTCTCTACCCGGCACCTGCCAAGGGGCTGAGTAAGGCGGAGGAGCGAGCTCTGCGGCGCTTGCAGACAGGAACTCTTCTCTGTCCTGCCATTGCAAAACACTTCGATCCGAACACAGATGGGCGCTGCCCGCACTGTGGAGAGATCTGCGATATCTTTCACATGGTGTGGGCATGTACTCAGAATCCTCACCTTCCTCCTTCCCCCACCCTCACCCGATAGGAATGGGAGACTGCCCTCCTCAACTGCTCCACGCTGGAATCCCAAAGGGCTCTAGTAAAGCGGGCTCGAGACGGGGCCTCGTCGTGCGGTGTCCCGGACTAAGGTTACCGACCATGCAGCAGGGTTTTTTGACCTTCAAAATCTCTTTGATAATTAAAGTTTTTCACCACCACCACCACCACCTGTGACCGTACATTGGCGCGTCTAGCTAATACGGCGTCTTCGTTCACTCCCATCATTCTCCCTACCCTTAGGCGAGGTTCGGGTCTCCACCGAGATATGCGAGATAGATACAACTCCTTCCCTCAAAAACCAATTTACTGTCGAACAAGGCGTTGAGCCGAATGGGCGATGGCGTTCTGTGGACTCCCTGGCAGCGTTGCAAGACGCTGTGCGCATTCCATAGAGGCGAAGCTTAAAATCTTAACCATAAATCATTGACACAAGCAGCAACACTGCGCTTTCATTTCGTGGGTACACACGGACATCAGCAATGTTCACCACCCATAAGCGAAACACATAGCGTAGCCAAGGTGATATTGCTTTCGCAATTACCTAGGCTTAACCAACGCTAAGCCCCAGCAATTTTTTTCTTACGACGACGCTAGATTTTCAAAGAAAATTTTATTTACATATATGCAAATGCCAAGGTTACCAGATACATTGACATTTAAAAGAGCACATGGCACTAAGCGTGTAAGGCGAGCCAATTAAAGAGGTACCATAAATATCTCTAAGTAACCAACAGGAATTGCTCGTGAGCGATGTAAACTAGGATGGCCTACTTATTGACAGAAGAGTGAAAAGGCAATAATTTGACTGAAACACTGAAAAGGAGACCTTAGCACCAGTTTGGCCTAAAAACCAGGAAAAGACAGTTGTTTACAGAAATGAATGGGCATTACCACTGCCGGAGAAACTTCCTCACCCAAGAAAGAATTCGAGGGACAAAACCGCACCGTAAAGGAAGGGAAAAACGCCACCACCCGTTCGGCGCGATGCTTTGCCCTTTGAACGCAGCGCTTTTTGATGAAAGGAAATGGCGCACTAATTCTCTCTCATCTCGGTGGACACCCGAACCGCACCGTACAGGAAGGGAGGAACGCCACCACCCGTTCGGCGCGAAGCTACCGGCGCTTGTATGCCGGTTCCTGTTGGAGCGCTTAGAGAGTCTCGTTAAATCTCGTACGGTGCCCGGATGCTCTCGTTTCAGTGCCCGGATGAGTGGAATTCAGTGCCCGGATGTTGGCTCTCGATCTAGGCGTGACGTCACCACACTGCCGACAACGGGAGCTAAAAGCATTTCATGCTTAAAATCTCATCAGCTCCCGTCGGAGACGGCCGAGAATTAGCCACACAGCGCGGCGTCCAAAGCCACCAGCGACTGCGGCGCAAACTAAAAAGACCTGCAACAATTAACAGACGAGCAAAACAGCCGCTGGGGAAGCGGTCGCGGGACACGAAGCATGAAATTCCCTTCCCGAGGAATCCCGCATGAACCGCGCGCCAAAAGACGCTCGCTACCACACAGGTGACTGTGGAGTGGCGATTAGATTCAGGGAACGGGCAATTCTGACAGGTACTGGAGCGCAACACACCCAACCGCTCTAACCGATCACAGGTAGGGAGCACTGCCCAGCCAAGTTTCGAGACAAAGTGGCGCAGATGGTCTGGGAGAGGTGTCGACGCTAAGCGCGCCCACTGAACGCGGCGCATAGGTGAGCGGTGAGACGCCGGCACAGCAGGCAACAATAGCGAGCCCATAACGTCCACCGCATGGTCTGCGAAGAAGTTGACATCAGGTGCTACTGCTCTTACATGCCTGTAAAAGGCCACTGACGAAGCATAGAAAGCGGTAGGCTACTCTGACTGACGTCCATGATTAACAGGGGCCGCTGGATCCAAAAAGCGTAAAGAAGGGCCCAAAAAGTACCGATGCAGGGTTGGCACCGGAGATGGGTTTCCTAGCAGGATACGCAAAATACCCTTCAAAGCTAACAGCGAGGACGTGACAGACAAATTGTGAAAGGAAAAACGTCCTCTCTCCCGTGGTAGTCCAACAACAGCACGAGTATGGTGTAGCACGAGCGACAAGCTCGGTTCAGCCAGACCAAAAAAATGGCTGAGGCTTAGCTTAGGTTAAGCCTAGTCCGATGCGAAGCATATTGTCGCCGAGTTGCATATCGAGCACGCCGCTTGGCTAGACGTTCTTCACGCTCTTCATCAGTCTCTGTAGCACGCCACAACTTTTGCTTCTCATTCCAACGAGCAGCCCTGTCTCCAGGAGGCATCTCGATCCCGTGTACGCCTAGCAGAGGCAGGCGCACCCCCTTGTATACCGCCCATGGAGGAAAGAAAATTAGGAGAGAGTGCGCTCAGCCTCTGCAAGCCACCCTCCTCTGACGTCCCTGCCAAGGGCCCTTTGCGCACTGACTCTTGGGAAATAGGCCCTCCTCCACAGTTACCAGACTGCCAACCAGCGGTGCTTTTTAGTGAACGTGCGTGTTCCGATGTAGCGCAGAAGCGCAGCGCCTGTGTTGCAGCTTTGGCGGAATGCGTACCGAGCTCGAGGTTGTCTGAAGGCTCCGCGTCTCAACACTTCTGTTGATTACACCCTTGAGTTTTTGGGTGCACTGCAGAAAACTGCAGGTAAGCTTTTCATCAAAAAGTGCGGCCGCGACCTCGTCACTGTTCAACTGTGGTTCATAAAGAGAATGAAGAGGAATTCCTTTCGTCGTTATACACACATACGGAGCGTTTATTTCAGCGCATGCTATAAGCGGAGAACTCGAGAGTAGGCGAGGAAAACGAGCCTCTAAAAAGGGCGCAGTGGCTTCCAGAGCGCTTACAGCGGACGGACGTGTTTAACGAGCGCTCCGGAGCGCTGCGCAAGATTCTGTTTCTCGGACAGGTGGACTTCGGCCCTCCCATGGGCCCGCCGTTCTCTGCTATTCTCGAGACACAAGTCGCACCTGATGCGCTCGCGCACATACGCGGTTCCGACGTGAAATGCAGCGGTGAAGTATTTCTCTTTCTCGCTGTCGAGAGAGAGTGCCGGCGGCTTTACGTCTGCCCCTGCGCGGGGTCTCCCGGCCACTGCGCACAGTCACTTACCAAAAGAAGTAAACTATTACACAGCCGCGCGCACGTAGCGCCCCGTCTCAGACTAATCGCGCGCGCGGGGCACACTGCACTAGCGGCCGGGGTGGGGCGCCCGGCCGCGTATAGCGTCCGAGGTAGCACCCACGGAGCGTTCGTGTCACGCGTGCACTACATGGCGAAGAGCAAGCGGGAAGTCAAGCCCGTCTGCTCGATGAACGCACAGAGGCTCACCATTGTTATGTCACGGGTGCGCGCAATTCCGCGCGGCCACAGGAGCGCTTCGAGACTGTCCAGAATGAGGCAGCGACCATCTCGCGACGCGGCTCTGTAGAAGCGTCACAGCGAAGGAGCATGTGCTCCAATGTCTCCATTGCGCCGCAATCAGCGCACGCGTCGCTTGGGGATGGCGGCCGCTGCGGCGAGCGAGCAGTTTGCGCTCACCACGGAGCCGTCAGTGAACACAGGCAGATGGTCGAGCAGTTGCTCGTAGAGTGAGAGAGCGAAACCGAAACCGAAATCCGGCTAAGAGCTACCGCTGCCTTGTCACGTGAGGGCCTATTTCCCATGATGCTTTCCATTATATTTTTTATGACTAGGCTTCAAGATTGTGACGTCATGCTCCCTCCTAGTTTTTTTCTTCCTCCATGATACCGCCGCTCCAGCATCGATGGATGGATGGATGGATGCATAGGAGCGCCCCCTTTGAAACGGGGTGGTGGCAATTGCCACCATGCTCAGCTTTTCTTCTTTATTTTTTTTGTTTACTGTGTTGGCAATTCTCATTAAGAATCGCCACCATCTTTACCTACGGTTTCCTACAATTCTAACCTTATGCCACATCTCTGCTTTTCAGCCACCAATCCTCCAATCGCTTTTTGCTGACTTCCACTGCAAATTTATTTACATGACCATTGTTATCTTTAAACCCTAGGGCCACAAGAAGAGTGACTGCGCCAGCATCGACATCCAGATGGATACCGTCACATTTGATTATGAGGTGTTCAATTGTTTCCACAGATCTACCACACACTGCACGTGCGTCATCTTCTTCGTTAAATTTCTTTTTGTAGCTGCGCGTTCTAAGACACCCTGACCTAGCTTCAAAAAGTAGGGCACTACCTCTTGAGTTATCATAGAAAAATTCTTTCCTGATCTGCCTTTTCCAGCATCGATATAGTTTTACACTATGTTTCTTTTCCATTGAATTCATCCAATTTTTAACTTCCGCGTTTTTAACCTGTCGTTTAATGCTCTTTCTTTCTCCGTCCTCATGACCTGCATACTTACTGGTTAGTTTTCTAGTTCTTTTCCGCCAATGTGAGTCAACGCTCTTTGTGTATAAATATTTAAATACCTTAGCTGCCCACCTGTTATCGTCCAATTTCCTCAGGTGTTCTTCATATAGCATTTTACTCTTAGCTTCCCGTGCTTCGAACGATGCCCAGCCCATATCCCCTTGGGCTGCCTCGTTTGTGGTTTTGCCGTGGGCACCAAGGGCTAATCTTCCAACCGCTCTCTGATTTACGTCTAATCTCGACTGAACTTCTGCCCTTAAGCACAGAACCGCATTGCCGAAAGTAAGTCCCGGCACCATTATTCCTTTCCAAATACCTCTTAGTACTTCATATTTGTTGTACCCCCATAATGCCCTATGTTTCATTATCCCGGCGTCTCTTCGCCCTTTTGCCCTGAGAGCCTGTTCGTGCTTTTCCGTGTATATCTGCCCTTCGTTTAGCCATATCCCGAGGTATTTGTATGCGGCCACTTTGGGTATTTCGTGGCCTTGTATTGTAAGCACCTGGTCAGTTGTATCGTTAAAAACCATCACACCTGATTTATTTGCGCTAAAACTGAATCCTAGAGCGTCTCCTTCGTCTCCACAGCAATTAACCAAAGTTTGTAAATCTTCCTGGCTATCTGCTAACAGTACAATGTCGTCCGCATACATTAAACCCGGGAGTCGCTGCTCAACTACATTTCCGCCTAACCTGTACGACAGATTATAACCTAGATTACTTTCTTCTAGCCTTCTTTCCATATTTATCACGTAAACCATGAACAGCAGCGGTGATAGAGGACAACCTTGCCTTAATCCTTTGTGCACCCCCACAGTTGTGGTACTTTTTTTCCCTTCCCATGTAATTTCAACTTCATTATCTCGGTAGATTTCCTGTAGAAAATCAATTACGTCATGACCGATACCTAAATCTTTCAATATGTTCCACAGGAGTTCCCTGTTCACGTTATCGTATGCACCGCTTATGTCCAGAAAGGCTAAAAACAGAGGTCTGTTTTCCGCCTTAGCTATTTCTATGCATTGGGTAAGCACGAACAGGCTATCATCTAAACGCCTACCCCTTCTGAACCCATTCTGAAGTTCTCCGAGTATCCGATTACCTTCTACCCATGCCTGCATTTTTAATTTCACCGCCTGCATGGCCAGCCTGTACATAACAGACGTTATCGTAATCGGACGGTAGGATTTGATGTTCATCTTATCTCCTGTCCCTTTATAAATCAAATTCATTTTACTCTGTCTCCAGCTGTGCGGAATTTGCTGATTTGTTATGACTATCTCAAATGCTTTTATCAGCGCTTCCTTGCTTCTTGGGCCAAGTTCATTAATCAGCTTAATTGGGATTTCGTCTATCCCTGCGGATGTGGTTTTAGGAATATTCGCTTCCGCCTTGTCCCAGTTAAGACTAGTCAGTTCTAAGCTGTTCTCTATTGTGCTGTCCTATGTTGCCGCCTCACTTGGGAAGATTACCCCATTGTTGTTGCTAAAAGACGCAGCTATAAATGACGTAATGTAGTTCACAGCATCGTCTCCCTCTAAACATTTTCCCTCAGCATCTATAATCTGTTCCTGCGTTCTTTTATTTGTTCTTCCCAACCAGCTTATATGATTGCAGAATTTTCTTGGCCCACCTTTATTTGCCTCGCGAACGCCAGCCAGCCATTTATCAGAGGACTGCTTCATTTTAGCCTGGACTAGGGCCTGAACTTGCTGTTTCTTTTGTCGATAAGATTCCCATTTTTCGCCTATTTCCTCTTAGATAACTGCGCCTTCTTTGCTTCTCTGTGTTCCCTTGAAGCCACCAGTCGTTGTTCGATGGCCTCCTTAATTTCCATATTCCACCAGCTTCGTGGCTTCCTCTTTCCACTCCAGTGGTTTACTCCTTTCACTTGTTTCATTTTTGTAGCGATGAGCAGTGTTCACTACAGCGCACCTAGCGGCAGAAGCAGGAAACACATTGGTCGCGACGCCTCGCGCGACGGCGCGAGCTGGGGCCCCGTTTCTCGTATGTTGTTACGTCACGCATCACGTGGTCCTCCTTGGTCGCGACGCCTCGCGCGACGGCGCGAGCTGGGCCCCCGTTTCTCATCTGCGGTGACGTCATGCACCACGTGGTCATCCTTGGTCACGACGCCTCGCGCGACGGCGCGAGTTGGGCCCCCGTTTTTCATCTGCTGTGACGTCACGCATCACGTGGTATGACATGGAGGTCACGAAAGGTGAATGGTAACGACACCGCCGCGCTCGAGGAGCTGGGTTGGGCTATTTTAGTATGCTTCGCATAAAAAAAAAATATAAGAAAACTGTAGTCTGGACCCGCCTTATGACACAGAGGGGTGGTTTAAGAGTGTAGCAGAGGTACCAGAAGGCACCTAGCATGACTGACTGAACCAGGTAGCGCCTCTCAAGCAGAGGCAGGTCGAATGTCTGCCCCCTTCTCACACGAGCTGTAATGTCTTCGACGGCCGTCCCCTAATCCAGCACAGTCGTAAGTCACATCTAAAATGCGCATCTGCGCGCACCACTGAAAATGTATTGCCGGTGTAAAAAATTCAGCGGGCACTTTGGCTCTCTGCAGTGCTGCAAGGCGAAAGCTTTTCCTGGCGCACTGTTTATTTTTATTTGTTTTATATTTCTCAAATTTCATTTTCGTATTTTTGTTTCTTTTCCTCTTTTTCATAACTAATTTCTATTTCTATTTCATTCTTGATATGGTATTTTGTATTTTATTTTTATTTTTGTTCCTTTTTTCTTTGCTTATTTTTAATTTGTATTCCTTTTATTTTATTTTTGAAGCCCATGCATTCACTAGATGTGCCTTTATTCATGCTCAAACCTTGAGCCTTTGTGGAGGAGTGGTAGCGTCTCCGCTTCAAATGCCAAAGGCCGTGGTTCGATTCAAAGCCGAAACGCGGACAAATCTGCCGACGCGGCTGCCGGCACAGCTGCTAACGACAGTATGAGGCGTTAAAGGCTATCGCCTTCGTACGAGTCTGGGTTGGTAGCTCCCGATACTATGCAAAAGCACGCAAGTTTGGGCCAGTTGGTATTGATCCACCTTGAAAACGTAGCAGCACGAAAAAACGAGGACATAAAAAGACACAGGTACGACAGGAGCAGCATATGTCCTGTCGTACCTGTGTCTCTCTTGTCCTCGTTTTTTCGTGCTGCTACGTTTTGAAGATGAACCCCGATAAAAAAATGGCTCAGGCTTAGCTTAGGTTAAGCCTAGTCAGATGCGAAGCATATTGTCGCCGAGTTGCATATCCAGCACGCCGCTTGGCTAGACGTTCTTCACGCTCTTCATCAGTCTCTGTAGCACGCCGCAACTATTGCTTCTCATTCCAACGAGCAGCCCTGTCTCCAGGAGGCATTTCTATCCCGTGTACGCCTAGCAGAGGCAGGCGCACCCCCTCGTATACCGCCGCTCCAGCATCACAGCGCACCTAGCGGCAGAAGCAGGAAACACATTGGTCGCGACGCCTCGCGCGCGACGGCGCGAGCTGGGGCCCCGTTTCTCCTATGTCGTTACGTCACGCATCACGTGGTCCTCCTTGGTCGCGACGCCTCGCGCGACGGCGCGAGTTGGGCCCCCGTTTTATGCGGAGCATACTAAAATAGCCCAACCCAGATCCTCGAGCGCGGTGGTGTCGTTACCATTGACCTTTCGTGACCTCCATGTCATACCACGTGATGCGCGACGTCACAGCAGATGAAAAACGGGGGCCCAATTCGCGCCGTCACGCGAGGCGTCGTGACCAAGGATGACCGCGTGGTGCGTGACGTCACAGCAGATGAGAAACGGGGCCCAGCTCGCGCCGTCGCGCGAGGCGTCGCGACCAAGGAGGACCACGTGATGCGTGACGTAACGACATAGGAGAAACGGGGCCCCAGCTCGCGCCGTCGCGCGAGGCGTCGCGACCAATGTGTTTCCTGCTTCTGCCGCTAGGTGCGCTGTAGTGAACACATGATGCTGGAGCGGCGGTATACAAGGGGGTGCGTCTGCCTCTGCTAGGCGTACACGGGATAGAGATGCCTCCTGGAGACAGGGCTGCTCGTTGGAATGAGAAGCAAAAGTTGCGGCGTGCTACAGAGACTGATGAAGAGCGTGAAGAACGTCTAACCAAGCGGCGTGCTCGATATGCAACTCGGCGACAATAAGCTTCGCATCTGACTAGGCTTAACCTAAGCTAAGCCTCAGCCATTTTTTTCATCTGCTGTGGCGTCACGCATCACGTGGTATGACATGGAGGTCACGAAAGGTCAATGGTAACGACACCGCCGCGCTCGAGGAGCTGGGTTGGGCTATTTTATTATGCTTCGCATAAAAGTAACGACTCAGCTAAGTACAGAGTGATGTCATCTGCATAAGCAGTGACCCGTACCGCTTCGCTGCCTGGCAAAGCCAGACCTCTAATAAGAGTGGCGATTGACTGCCAAGAGGAAATGCTCTAATGCTAAGACAAAAGAAGGGAGTGCGGACAACCTTAACGGATGCCGCGGCCAACATGAAATGCGGTACTTTCCGGGCCATCCCAGAACAGAGTGCTTGAAATGTCCCTGCACATCTCTTTAATGAGAAGCACGAAAGCAGCTGGGAAATCTAATGATGAAACAATTACTGTACTATCAACGAACTTACTTTCTTCCATTACTGTACTACCAGCAAGAAACGCAGCGCGACCAAGACGACTGAGCTACGATCAGCAAAATAACAAGTTCTTAGGCAGGATAAGCTTTTTACAAGCGGAGGTTAATGTCACTTCGAAGCACGAGAATTCTTCTGCAGAAGTGCTAATCAAGCTCTTTATATTTTCTGCCTAGGAGCTAAAATGTTAGCGTATTTGTGTTGCTACCTCTGTTTTCTTGACCGTGTTTCATTCGTTGCTGATAGTACATTGCACATCCCATCACCTCAAAAAAGTGGACGCGAGATGCGACGCCAAATTTAAGGCGAAAGCCTTTAATGGCTCATACTGTAGTGAACAAGACGTGTTAGCAAATTTGTCCGCGTTTAAGATTGGTCAAAATGGTCGTGACGTAGCTGCGCGCGAATTTTGATGGGTGTCCACCGAAATATGTAAGACAGTTACTGCGCAATCTCCTTTCCTCAAATAGAATTTTCGACTGGTGTCTCCCGTGATATTTGAGACAGTTACTGCGTAATATCCTTTCCTCAAATACAAATTTTCATTTTCTTCATTACGGCCTCACTTCCTCTTTCTTCTTTCACTCCACTTCCTCCCTTCCAGTACGGTGCGGAGAGAAACAACTTTATTGCTATAGATTGGCGGGATTTACGGCAGGTGGGCTTGGTGTGGCCCCCCAGGTGAGGGCGACTTCCTGGGCCCACGAAATGAGTGCCAGTTGGATGCTCTTGTCTGGCCTTCTGAGGAGTTGGTTCCATCCGTCTTCGGAGGGAGCTGGCAGTAAGGTTCGAGGGGGCGGATTTCCCGCGCAACCCCAGAGGATGTGAGCCTGGGTGGCGATTTCTCCCTGGTAACAATTTTGGCAGACGGGATCGTATTCCCCGTCTGTGATGAGTGAAAGTCTAGAATGGCTAAGGATGGAGTGCGTCTACAACTTGCTGAGCAAGGTGGCTTGCGCTCGATTAAAGTCGGGGTGTGGAGGCGGGAACTGGCGTCTCATCTCTCTGTAGAGGTTGGTAATTTCGGCAAAGGTCTGGGGAGCCTCGGCAAGAGCGTCTGGGTCCGTGGGGCCGGCCGCCCGGTTGGTTAGTCCTCGGGCTAGTCGGTCGACCCCCTCGTTTCCAGAGTTTCCCGCGTGGGCGGGTACCCAGACCAGGTTGATCTTATGGTCGGGAGTGCAGCCGCGAAGGATGCGTGCAGCGGGGTGGGTGGTGGTGAAAACATTTATTACGAATGAACAGGAGGTATGTTTGGATCAGTCCGTAAGGGACCGATCCTTACAAACACTAGGTGTAGGTTCCTAGTATGGGACTCCAGTGGCGGTTGCCGCCGCCCGGGCGCGCCCGACTAAGGCTTGGGCCTGTAAGTCGTGACAGCCGAGCAGGGTCGCCTCCCAGTCCTCCCGGGTTGGGTTGGGGATGGGGGGAATAGCGGGGTTGGAGGGGCAGGCCCACACCATGTGATAGGTGTCAGAAGACACTGCACTACAGTGTGGGCAGCTGCCGCTAAAGGAGGGGTCAAAATGTTTTAGCGCTGCCGGGCACAGCAATGTATTGGTGAGAAGGCGGAGAAGGAGCCGCTCATCCGCCTTCTTCAGGCCTTTACATGGGCTAGGGTAAAGGCGATGATAGTTTTGATAATATGTTGTAATATCTTTGAATGTATATACCGGATTAAAATCGGGTCACTGATCGGATGGGGAGGAGAAAACAGCCCGGTGAGAGAGCGCGCGGGCGGCAGCGTCTGCTGCCTCGTTTCCTGCCAACCCCTGATGAGCAGGGGCCCATATGAGGTAACGGTGTGCGGGGTCCGTATCCCGTATGTAATTTTGGTATATTCGATAGGCTAGGAAGGGAGTGCAGCCTTGTTCGACGTTCCGACAGGCCGCGAGAGCAATCGCGACCTCTTCTGCTTGTGTTGCACTGCGGGCTCTGAAAGTTAGGCCGTTTACTGTGTTGCTGTTGTGAACTACCGCGGCCGTGTACCATCCCCCGTGGTGAGGGCCGGAGGCGTTCACGTAGTATACACCTGTTTTGTTGCCATAATATCGGGCTAGCGCTTCCGCTCGTGCCAGGCGCCGACCATTATGGTCTTCATGTGACATGTTTGCTGGAAGAGGCCGCACGCGGAGGGCACGTCTCCACAGTTCCGGGATGCGAAACCTGTCTTCCATTGGAGGGGTGTGTTGGATATGCAGTCGAGCAAGAAGGCGGCGTCCGACTCCGTTAGCGACAAGCGCGTGTACTGGTTTGTAAGGTGCGGCTCCTGGAGCTCCCGGAAAGTATTCACCACCCCAAGAGCCATAAGCCGGCTGATTGAAGTAGTGATGGGGAGGTCAAGGGCACGTTTAACAATTTTGCGCAGGATGACCTCAAGGGCGTCCTGCTCTTGTTTCCGTAGGTGGAGATAAGGAGTCGAATAGAGAATTCGACTAGTTACGAAGGCGTTTGCCAGCCGCAAGGCATCCTTACTTCGTAACCCTCCGCGTTTGTTGGAAACCCGGCGGACCATACGGCGCACCTGGTCCCCCACCTTACGGAGTTTGGCCAATGTAGTGTCTGGCCGCCTGCGTCTGCGGATGTAGAGTCCGAGTACCCGTATGGCAGATAAAACCTGCCGAGTAATTTTGTATTGCTCTTTTGGAGTCGCTGAGGACTGTGCGCGTACGTGGGTGAGCGATGGCCAGCGCGATGGCGGTTTCTTCTGCCGCTGTCCGAGAGCGACCTACTACTGTGGCGGCGGTGACGAGAGTAGATTGTGGCGTGGTTGCACAAGCCACGTATGTGTTTGCACTTTGCCGTGCAGCATCTACGTATATTGCGTGTTCGTCGGCAAGGTATGTGATGCGGTTCAGGTCCCACTGAGGTGACAGAGAATTATAGCGCCATTTCATTTCCTCAAAAGCGCAGCGTTCAAAGGGCAACACATAGTGCCGAACGGGTGGTGGCGTTCCGTGGACTCCCTGGCAGCGCTACAACACGCTGTCGCGTTCCACTCCTAAAGGCAAAGAATACGCGTCATTGGTTGGCAGTTAATGCACCAACGGAATGTGAAGTGAACAATCGCGTAGCAGAATGCGGAACTCAGGCTTTCGCCTTTCACCACTTTAGCCGCTAAAGTTCCTCGCAATTTTTTGTCTTTAATGCGGCAGCATATAGGTTTCCGTCATTCAAAAATTCAGGGGGGCACTTTATTCACCTAAAGTAAGGTTAGGCGAAAGCCTTCAGCGCGGTGTTGCTGCTTCTGTCACTGATGTGTGGTTAAGACGTTAAGGTTCGCCTCTAAGAGTGGAACGCGACAGCGTCTTGCAATGCTGCCAAGGAGTCCACAGAACGCCATCGCCCGTTCGGCTCCCCATTGCCATTGAACTGCTGCTCCAACCAGTCGCTGTCACATACTCGCGGCCCTGAGCCATGATGTAAAACACGCGTCAGGACCACGGCCATTTTTAATTTCTACTTCCACTGCTCATCTGCATCCTTGCCGACCGAAGGCTAGCACTCCACGGTCGCCTGTGATGCCTCACAACCCGCATATCTCTTACTCTGAGATTAAGGATAAAACCACAAATGACATGACGGTCACTACGTGTCAACGCGATATTCAGTGACGGCTCTTAATGCGATATGTGGTTGAGAATATCAGCGCCACCTCTTACCTGTGTAGTTCTATGACGCTCTTTTCAGTACCCCACACAGTCGTTAACGCACTCACCAGCGGTGTATCTGTCCTCGCTTCGGCGAGCGCGGCTTCGGCCGCTTATCTGATTTTTTCAGCAGCGTCCGCTCCGGCGGACGCAGTTGTTGCTGCGACGCGTGTCTTGTCTTTCCGTTTGCTCTTTGCTCTGATCTCTTACCTCAACTCTATCTGCTCGTGGCAGCGGTGGTGGCTTGGCTCGAGCCAGTAGCAGGCCCGTGCAATTTCCTTCTCATCCTTCTCTCAGTCACAACAACAACAACAACAACGCACCAGCGTATACAGCTCGTTCGATCGAAAAGCCGACGGCGCCTCAGCTGTAGTTGCCGGCCCCGCGCGTTGGAAAAAAATATCAGGCCAGCCGTCTGCCGCAAAATGTTCCAGATGGTGTAATACCATTCAGCCTTTCGAGCAGCATAAACTTACTAGTTATGTTAGAGAGCTTGCGACAGGAATTCGAACCGGCGACCTATAAACGGGGCTGCGGGTGTCCACCGAGATGTGTGAGACAGTTACTGCAACTTCCTTTCCTCAAATGCAATTTTCGTTTCTGTCATTACGGCACCTCTTTCTCTCTCTCTTCTTTCACTCCCACCTACCTTTCCTTACGGTGGGGTTCGGGGGCCCTACCGATATGTGAGAGAATTACTGAGCCATTTCCTTTCATCAAATATGCGTTGTGTTCAAAGCTATTTTCAATGGGCAAGGCGTCGCGCTGAACGGGCGATGACGTTTCGTGGACCCTCTCGCAGCGCTGCAACACGCTGTCGCGTTCCACTCCTTAAGGCGAAGCTTAAGTGTCCTCAAATTTTTTTACACAGAAGCCGGTTAATTAGTAAATAGGTTTTTAAGGAAAGGCAATGGCGCAGTATCTCTCTCATCTCGATGGACGCCTGAACCGCGCCGTGAGGGAAGGGAGAGAGAGAGAAAAACTTTATTTACACAGGAATTCGGGGCACGCCCCAGGGTCCCCGCACGACCCCACTGCACTCAAGTGTTTATGATCCTGAGGTCCATAACACCGGCAGCACGGCCGGTGGCGATGGTCTGCACGGCCGGGTCCTCCGAGCGCAGCAGGGTCTCCCAGTCCTCCCAGGTCTTGAGGTTCTCTAGGATCCCGGGGAGGGTCCGCCGGGCAAAGGGAAAGGATGTGGAGGGAAGAAGCGAAGGGTTCTGGGCATAGGGCACATGCGGAAGTGGGAAAGGATGGATGATAGTGGGTTAGGTTAAGGGGTGAGGGGAGAGTGTGTGTCTGTAGTCTGCGCCAGAGTGTTGCGTGTTTGTTATCTAAGGAGGGGTGTGGTGGGGGGTAGAGCTGGCGTGAGGCTCTGTATGCCTGGGTCAGCTCACTGAACGTGTGCATGCGCTCCTTCGTGAATCCTCGATCCGAGGCCACCTGAGCCCGGTTTAAAGAACCTCGGGCTAAAAGGTTGGCAGCCTCGTTTCCGGGATTTCCGGAGTGCGCAGGCATCCATATCAACTCAGCATGGCGGGGCGGGGGTGAATCGGGCGAGTCCAGTATGCCAAAAGCAGGGACATGAACTCGGCCTCGAGCAAAATTTAAGATCGCAGTTTTAGAGTCACTTAATATATACCGGGCTTCCGTGCGAGTGATGGCAAGTGCAATGGCGGCTTCCTCTGCAGCCTCTGGGGACGTGTCTGGAGGGAGAGGTAGTGTGAGGTGGGTGGATGAAGAGTCCACCACAGCTGCTATCGCTTCATCACCCGTGCAGGCAGCGTCCACCCATACGGCGTCCGGCTCGGGGCCGTACGCTCGATGGAGTGCCTTCGCACGGTCTCTGCGGCGCTGCTCTTGGTGGGACGGGTGCATATTCCTCGGGAGCGGCCTTATGAGAAGCTCCTGGTGAAGGTGTCGTGGGATGGCGAGAAGGGTTGGGTCGTTGGCCGGTATTCTGATGCCGAGGGAGTCCAGGATATACCGACCTGTGGAAGTTTTTGTGAGCCTGATGTATTGGACCTGTCGGTGGGCCTCCACCAGTTCCCCGATTGTGTTGTGGAGTCCCAGGCCTAGTAATCTTTCTGTTGGTGTGTTGAGGGGAAGATGAAGTGCTACTTTGAATGCCTTGTGAATCAAAGCATTCAAAGCGTTTATGTCATGTTTGGATAGTTGTAAGTATGGGGTAGTGTACACCACACGGCTGAGGACAAAGGCATGAATGAGGCGACATAGGTCGCGCTCCTTCATGCCTCTATGACGTCTCGAAACCCTGCGGATGAGGTGCGATATCCCGCCTACAACCTGCTTGAGTTTCTTGAGGGTAGTGGTGTTTTTGCCATCGTTCTGGATGTGCAGGCCCAATACACGGAGGGTGCCAACCTCAGGTACTGGGTCACCATTCAGTTCAATGGCAATGAGGGTAGGGAAGGGAGGAAGCTGGGAGTGAAAGAAGAAAATGGCTGAGGCTTAGCTAACGTTAAGCCTAGTCAGATGCGAAGCATATTGATGGCTAGGCTTGGTAATACATGGCTTTCCTTGGTTGACGTTCATCCCGCTCTTCATCGGTCTCTGTGGCACGCTGAAGCTTTCGCTTCTCGTTCAAATCAGCCCTGCTTCTAGGCGGCATCCCAACACCTGGCCGCCTCGTAAGTGCCCGGAAAGCTGTTGTTGTGACTGAGAGAAGGATGAAAAGGAAATTGCACGGGCCTGCCTATTGGCTCAAGCCGAGCCACCACCGCTGCCTCGTGCAGATAGAGGAGAGTCAAAAGATCAGAGGAAAGAGGAAAAGGAAAGAAAAGACGCGCGTCGCAGCAACAACTGCGTCCGCCGGGACGGACGCGGCTCAAAAAACAGATAAGCGGCCGAAGCCGCGCTCGGGGAGAGTTGTGTTGTGACTGAGAGAAGGATGAAAAGGAAATCGCACGGGCCTGTCTACTGGCTCGACCCGAGCCACCACCGTTGCCAGGTGCAGGCAGAGGAGAGGTAAAAGATCAGAGGAAAGACAAAAAGGAAAGAAAAGACGCGCGTCGCAGCAACAACTGCGTCCGCCGGAGCGGACGCTGCTCAAAAAGCAGAAAAGCGGCCGAAGCCGCGCTCGCCGAAGCGAGAATAGATACTCTTCTTGAGCGTTGTTGTTGTTGTTGTGACTGAGAGAATGATGAAAAGGAAATTGCACGGGCCTGCTACTGGCTCTAGCCAAGCCACCACCGCTGCCAACGTGCAGATAGAGGAGAGGTAAGAGATCAGAGGAAAGCGAAAAAGGCAAGAAAAGACGCGCGTCGCAGCAACAACTGCGTCCGCCGGGACGGACGCGGCTCAAAAAACAGATAAGCGGCCGAAGCCGTGCTCGGGGAGAGTTGTTGTGTTGTGACTGAGAGAAGGATGAAAAGGAAATCGCACGGGCCTGCCTACTGGCTCGACCCGAGCCACCACCGTTGCCAGGTGCAGGCAGAGGAGAGGTAAAAGATCAGAGGAAAGAGAAAAAAGGAAAGAAAAGACGCGCGTCGCAGCAACAACTGCGTCCGCCGGAGCGGACGCTGCTCAAAAAGCAGAAAAGCGGCCGAAGCCGCGCTCGCCGAAGCGAGAATAGATACTCTTCTTGAGCGTTGTTGTTGTTGTGACTGAGAGAATGATGAAAAGGAAATTGCACGGGCCTGCTACTGGCTCTAGCCAAGCCACCACCGCTGCCAACGTGCAGATAGAGGAGAGGTAAGAGATCAGAGGAAAGAGAAAAAGGCAAGAAAAGACGCGCGTCGCAGCAACAACTGCGTCCGCCGGAGCGGACGCTGCTGAAAAAATCGGATAAGCGGCCGAAGCCGCGCTCGCCGAAGCGAGGTCAGATACTCCTCCTTCCGGTACAAGCTCGAGGCAAGGTCAGCTTTATACCGCTGCTGTAGTGTCACGTGGTCAGCTGCAGCGCCTCCGATGTGGAGCCTCCACCGCCGCGGCCGACCGCGCGAGCCGGCAGCCCATCTCTCCTCTGCTGTGACGTCATGTCGTCACGTGGTGTCACGCGGTCAAGCTCAAGGTCAATGAGCTCCACCGCCGCGCTCGACGGGCTGTAGTGTAGCTCTAGTAATATGCTCCGCATAAAAGAGAGAAAGGGGTGCCATAGTGGAGGTCTCTAGAATAATCTCGACCATAGGGATCTTTAACATGCACTGACATCGCACAGCACATGGGCGCCTATTGCGTTCCACCTCCATCGAAACGCGGGCACAGCATTTCCTTTCCCTTACGTCGCGGTTCAGGTGTCCACCGAGATATGTGAGACAGATACTGTGCCATTTCATTTCCTCCAAAACCAATTTACCAATTTACCGGCTTCTGTGTTTAGGTTAGCCGCGGTCGCTCAGTGGTTACGGCGCTCGGCTGGTGACCCGAAAGACGTTGGTTCGATCCCGGCCGCGGCGGCCGAATTTAGATGGAGGCAAAATTCTTGAGGCCCGTGTATTGTGCAATGTCAGTGCGCGTTAAAGAACCCCAGGTGGCCGATATTTCCGGAGCCCTTCACTACGCCATCTCTCATAGCCTGAGTCGTTTTTTTTTCTCCGAGCTGTTTGTCATTAGGCATAATGAAAACGGGAAAGGAAGTTATAAAAAGGAGTGTAAACAAGCCTCGCTTAAAAAGCGGCAAAAGCCGTTTTGGGAGATTAAACCTTAATAAACCAAACCAAACCAGGGTTCTGTGTAACGAAATTCCTAGACTTATCGAGAGGATCATGACGTCATCAGCAGCGCCAAATTTGAAAACCACAAGGCTACAATGTGCGAGTACCTCCCTTTATTCAGGCCTCGTTGTCGGTCGCCTGCGAGGTGTCCAGGCTGCCGTATGATACGGTGAAGAATGAAGACATTATCAGAGTCAATACGGCCAACAACACCTTCACGCTATGCACGCCCGATCGTCAACGGGCGACTGCATACGCCAAGATTGAAAAACTGAACCTCCAAGGTCAAACCTACAACGTTACGTCGTACGTGGCGGCGCCCGAAGACTCGGTAAAAGGGGTCATTTACAACGCCTACGCGGGAGACTCGCCCGAAGCGGTTCGCCAAGGCTTCGGAAACAGAAACGAAGGAATAGAAGTTGTGGATGCCCGAAGGATCGGACAGTCCAGAACAATACAAATCACCTTTTTTGGAAAGAAGCTACCCAGCCAAGTAATCTATCAGTGCGGCGTCTTTCGGGTCCACCCCTTCAGGGAGCAACATGAAGTATGCTACAACTGCAGGAGGGTAGGACACCGGGCCGACGTCTGCTACAAACCTACAACGAACCTTTGCCGCCGCTGCGGAG